>NC_136512.1:40568327-40601816 GCF_053919585.1 Euprymna scolopes | reverse complement strand
ATTGATATATATATATATGGATATATATATATAGATATATATATATGGATATATATATATGGATATATATATTGATATATATATATATATGTATTATATATATATATATATATGGATATATATATATATATATATATATATATATATATTGATATATATATATGGATATATATTGATATATATATATATGGATATATATATTGATATATATATATATGGATATATATATTGATATATATATATGGATATATATATATATATATATATATATGGATATATATATTGATATATATATATGGATATATATATATATATATATATATATATATGGATATATATATATATATAGATATGTATATATATATAGATATATATATATGGATATATATATGGATATATATAGATATATATATATATATGTGGATATATATATGTGGGATATATATATATGGATATATATATATGGATATATATATATTTATATGGGTGTATATATATATATATTTATGGAAATAAAGATATGTGGATATATATATATGGATATCTATATATGTATATGGATAAATATATATATATATATGGATGTATATAGGTGTGTATATATATATATGGATATATATATATGTGTATATATATGTGGATATATATATGGATATATATATATATGTATATATATATATGGATATATATATATATATATATGGATATCTATATATATATATATGGAGATATATATATATAGATGTATGGATATATGGATATATATATATGGATATATTGATATATATGGATATATATATATGGATATATGGATACATATATATTGATACATATATATATGTATAAATATATATATGGATATATATATATATATATGGATATCTATATCTATATCTATATATATGGAGATATATATATATATATATATATGGATATCTATATATATATATGGAGTATATATATATATATGTATAGATATATGGATATGTATCGATATATGGATATATATGGATATATATATATATATATATATATGGATATATTGATATATATATAATATGGATATATGTATATATATTATGGATATATATATATATGGATATATATATATATATATATGGATATAATTATAATAATTATATATATATATATATATATATGGATATATGGATATATATATATATGGATATATATATATATATATGGATATATATATATATGGATATATATATATATAATATGGATATATATATATATATATATATGGATGGATATATATATATATATATATATGGATATATATATATATATGGATATATGGATGGATATATATATATATATATATATGGATATATATATATATATATATGGATATATATATATATATATATATATTATGGATATATATATATATATATGGATATATATATATATATATATATATGGATATATATATATATATATATATATGGATATATATATATATATATATGGATATATATATATATATATATGGATATATATATATATATATGGAGATATATATATATATATATATATATGGAGATATATATATATATATATATATGGATATATATATATATATATATATATGGAGATATATATATATATATATATATATGGAGATATATATATATATATATATGGATATATATATATATGGTTATATATATATATATGGTTATATATATATATATGGATATATATATATATATATGGATATATATATATATATATATATGGATATATATATATATATGGATATATATATATATTGATATATATATATATATTGATATATATATATATATTGATATATATATATATATATGGATATATATATATATGGATATATATATATATATACATATATATATATATATGAGATATATATATATGGAGATATATATATATATATATATGGGATATATATATATATATGATATATGTATATATATATGGAGATATATATATATATGGAGATATATATATATATATATGGAGATATATGTATATATATATGGATATATATATATATATGGATATAATTATAACAATTATATATATATATCCATATATATATATATATGTATATATATATATATGGATATATATCCATATATATATATGTATATATATATATATGGATATATATATATATATATATCTATGGAGATATATATATATATATATATATATATATATATGGAGATATATATATATATATATGGAGATATATATATATATATGGAGATATATATATATATATATGGAGATATATATATATATATATATATATATGGATATATATATATATATATATATATATATGGAGATATATATATATATATATATATGGAGATATATATAATTATATGGAGATATATATATATATATATATATATATATGGAGATATATATATGTATGGATATATATATATATATATATATATATGGATATAATTATAATAATTATGTATATATATATATCCATATATATATTTATATATATATATATATATCGATATATATATATGGATATATATATAAATCTATGGATATATATACATGGATATGTATATAATTATGTATATATATATAAATATATGGATGTATATGTTTGCATACTATATCAAAAATAATTGCAATTCATCTTGAGTGTTGATTTCTCTCTAATCAATGATGAATCTAATAATATCATCGCATTCTAGTGAAGGATTTATATTTCATTCGGATATCAAAATCTCATATCTTTTTCTTCTTTTTGTTTCAAGCCTTTTTTTCTCTATCCATCTCCCTTTAAAAGTGTAATCTTTAATATAATTTCTATGTATGTCTTGAATAGCAAAATTATATAAAACTAGATTTTATATTTTTATCATGATTTTCCTCTGGTGAAATTATTCTACATTTGAAATCCATCGATTAACAAAATTTCTTCTGCGTTTTAATATTCAAGGTTTTTTTTTTGAAAAATTATAATTTTTCTCAATTAAATTTTGTTTCTTTTTTAATATTTAAATATAAGATACTCTTAGTTGGAATATTATTAATTTCCTGCATCGCTGAATATTTTTATTTACGTTATTAAAGAATAGTGCCGATATTCTGAAGGAATCCTTAGTGGTTTACCATTAAACACTATTTCGGTGGATTTAAAATAAATCAATGTACTAAATCATGGTTCTTCAGCAGTGTTGAACACCACCTACTTAAAAACTCACGAACGAAAATATTTTTCTATACTGGATCTAGTTTTTTAAGATAAATTAAGTTAACTAATTCATGTCATTTAAAAAATATTTCTTACTTTTGCCATCCGTTCTTTATTATCTACAAACTGTTGTTTTCATATAGTTTTTGGTTGAAGCCTTTCTACAACTTATCATCGCCACCTTTGTTATTAGTCCTATTTTTTATATATTTACATTCGTATTTACTTGTACTTTTATGTAATTTTTAGTTATTATAATATATAAGAAAGTTGAAACTAATATAAATATCTATATTTTTCTTTAGTCATTTAATTTTACATGACCCCATATTTCTTGTTCATATATGTTATACATTTTTAGATATATTATACATTACTCATATATATTAATCCAAGTAAAGTTTGTATCCACAGGGTCAAAAACATCCAGAGACTTTTTATTTTTTATCATCATTTTATTTTTTTTACTTTGAATATTGTAACGCTGGGTATTTGGCAGCTAAACCAGCTGCCAACACCTCCCTGCTTTTTATTGAAACCAACTGAGATCTCTTTTTAGTATCCTCGGTGTTCCCTGAAGTGCAATTGTCTAGATCTCTTTTGCACTTGATTCACCAGGAATATTAGTTAGGTAGGACTTCAGGTTCATCTTCATAAGCCCTGTGGCACCTATAATAACTGGTATGATTGATATCTCTCTAAAATTTAAGATTTTACTGTATGTCATTAATAGCGCTGAATAAATACAGTATCCACTGGTATTATTGTTTTTTGATTATGCAAACATAATTTGGCTGTATGAAACATTAAAAAAATTATATATTAATGCGTTCCGTCAAACGCGTCGATTTAATACATGCTTTTCCGTGCAAAAGCAGAAAATCTTTAGCTCACTTCGGCAAGCGGATTTGAATGCAGTGGTGGTGTTCCCATGCTGCTGATAAGATGAATAACAAAAATTAACATGAATTAGTTATATATAGATTATTTAAAGTTAATTTTTGCATGCAAATGCATGCATTAACTAACCCAATTTTAAACGAAATGCATTATATATATATATATATATATATATATATATATAGTTAATAATTTCTTATGAACGTAAAAAATATTAAAAATATGTATACAATTTCATGTATATACATACATCTATACTAAAATATATTGCATTTATTTTTCAGTATTCAACAATATTTAATGCATGCATATGTTATTGGTCTTATGAAAATATACTTATGGCAAGTAAACTAGACTAATTGCAATTACCTCGATGACCTCTCACGGGGTGGGTATATATATATATATATATATATATATATATATATATATATAAATAATTATTTTGATAATATTGCGTTTACATTTGGCTTATAAACCTATTTTATACATATTTTATTTTAAGATTTAAACAACGCTTATATCACGGATATATATCCTTTGCTACTGCACTAAAAATTAGGGTAGAGTACCACTCCTTTCTCATTATTACTCTACTTACCCTTGATCCTTAACATATATTGCTGAGTATTTAGCAAAGAAGCATTGAGTATGAATTTTTTGGAGTTGATTTGACGCAGGATTGAACCCCAATCTTTGAGCTTATTAGTGAACACCGTAACCGTGGTGAAAATTCATCTGGTTAAGGTTAGAAAGTATTATAACAGTTTCATAGCAATTATCAATCTCCAATCTAAGTATTTTTTAAGAAAGTGGAGTAATATAAAACATATATTCCTTTCGCATTATCGATTCATAGCATTTATTGTATAATAAAAATCGAATACATCCTGCACTGTATTTATAGTGCGTATTTCGGCAACCAAATCCGTTTGATTTAATTTGTCGTCCCTTTCCCTTTTGTTTTCTTTAGTGTTTTTGTTTCGATTAGTTTATTGGATTCGTTGTAGCGTCTGTCTGATACAGACTTACAAGACGATCACATGGGCAGCTAAAAACAACGAGAGAGAGAAAGAGGCGGGAAAGAGCCGGGTATGTTGAAAATAGGACATCAGCCATCTTGGCTCTCGTGTTTCTTTCCAAAATCTTGTTTGAACTTTCGACCCAATACACACGCCCAACTTAACTCGTTTCATTTGTTTTGTTTGCCAGTGTTATGAAATACAAACAAGGATATTGTGCTAGGATGTTATATGGACATAAAAATGAAATGGACGTCGTCAGTTGAGCGATCAGACGGTGTTAGAGTTAAGCTGTTCCTTAAGTGCATATGAAACAGACGTGGAACAGTCCATTCTAGTTGAACAGGTGTTAATCAGATGCGTTTATTATCGTGTTTAACAAAGAAAGTTCCTGAAATTAAGCAATAAATTTCATTGGTTCATTTACAAAGGATTATTTTAATTTAATAAAATGTACTTTCAATTCTTCAGTCAAAATTCATAACGCTATTTAAAGAGTCATCATTATTTACCTTCGACTAAAGAGGGGGTAGTTGTGGAAGAAACGCTCTTTTTTGTTGAAAACAACCCGTTGTTCATTCAAAATGGATATTAAGTTTCCAAATTTTCCTTTTTTTCTTAATAAAATTTAAATATTTTGTATTATGTGTATTGTTCAGGCTATTGTTTTCATCTTGAATGTTGTTCGCTAGGTGTGTCAGAAATTTCGTGAAAAATATTGAATAATTCCACCCCGTCTTTTCAAGCTTATAACTCCTCGAAAAATGTAATTCAAGCCCTAATTTTTTTTTTCAATTAAAGGTTTCATTAAAAAAAACAAAAACAACGTGTTTTTTTAAAAAAAGGTTTTAAACTTCGGACGTTACAAGTAAATTTCTAAAAAACACTACTTTTTTGTTTTAAATTTGAATATATTATTTATTGATCTTTTATCTTCAATATGTGATATATAACATTTTGGTGAGTAAATTAATTATTTACTTTTTAATAGACATTTCAAAATGGGGGAGCGTGAATTAATTCGACCCCCTCACTTTCCAAGCTTATAACTACTCGAAAAATGTCATTCAAACCCTAATTGTTTTTTCAATTAAAGGAGCAAGGACCAAGTTTCATTTGAAAAAAAAATTAAAAAAACAACAGAAAAAACAAACAACGGTTTTTTTTTTTAAGTTTTAAACTTCGGACTTTACAGGTAAATTTCTAAAAAACACTAATATTTTGTTGTTTTAAATTTGAATATATTATTTATTGATCTTTTATCTTCAATTTGTGATATATAAAACTTTGGCGAGTAAATTAATTATTTACTTTTTAATAGACACTTGAAAATGGGGAGTGAATTTAAAAAAAACGTTTGTCTAAAATATTACATTCGGTTTATTGGAAAGAGCATAAAATTTCACATTGACTCTGAAAATATCGTAAAAATTGAATCAATAGAAAAATTTTGATAGATTTTTAAATTTTTTAAATTGAAAAATACTGAGCTCGTAAAATTCAATTAATTTCATAACTGTTTAAAACAAATATTTCTATTACTTTTAAAAAAACTTTAATAGTTTATTTTGAAAGTATAATCCATAAAGAAAATAAACAACCCACTTTTAAAAGAGAAATTACGAGTTTTTATATTTTATTCATAGTTTCGTAATAGGGGTATCAAAAATTCCTACAAAAATTCTGATACACCTAGTTATTCTCACGACGTTTCAGCCGAGGTAGCCTCGTATATTCTCCAAGAGTATATTGTCGAAGTCGGATTTGTTTCTGTGGAACTCAGGAATTTGTATGGAATTTCAAATGAAATCTTTTATTTAATTCTGCATGATCTTGTTGCATCATCCGTAATTGGATAAAAGTCCAAGTCCATTCATAGCTTCTAACTGAATATGAGTCTAGCACTTTATCAGTGATGCTACTGATCTTTGCGTACAATTATGGTATTTCAGGAGCCTGGAACTTATTCCTATTTTGGATAGTCTTATTACTTATCACTACAAATTATTACTTATATATACACTAGCAGGGAGATCCGACGTCGCCCAGGATTGAACGAAGATAAACGAATGCTCCTCACCATATTTTTCTTATCACCGAAATCGGCCATTTTCAATCAAATCTATTGATTACCTGCTCTAGTTGAGGGCTCACCGTGGTACAGCGGAAGGAAACTTCACATGCCACCCCGCAGTGCTTTAGTCCATTCTATTCTAGTCTACATTGCACTGTAGAGACCCTCCTGTTACTGTAATAAAACTATTTTATGAAACAGCTTGAATTAAAATTTAAATTACAAATGTCAAGTATCATCATTCAATTCTTTCGAACCTTCGCCTGTCTTGTCAAAGAATCTACTGCTGATGTTATACGCTGGATTCTTCTGCTTGTGCGGTGATAAAATTTCCCAAGTGTATTTGTGATATTAGTCCTTAAAAGTATGTTAATTTTATTAAAAATATGACTATTCCTTCTTCGACACTTATCGGGAGCATATATTTATATATATATTGGCAGCAAGTCATTATTAAAGCACGACTGTTGTTCTTTTTTTCCGATTTTTCTGGATATCCTTTTTATTTGCCGAGCGGTCATTTTAATTTCAGCTGGCGTGTAGTATAGGATGGCATCCAACCGTTGTTGTTCAGGCATATCCTTCTCAAGCGCTTTCTATCATCAGGAACAATTGTTATCTTTTTCTTTTTCTTTGAGGCTTGATGTATTTATAATGGTTTTTAAGTGGTTATAAAGGTTAGGGGCGATTAATTTTTATTTTTAATTTCGATTTTCTCATTTTATAGTTTATTTATTTATTTAGTTTCTTGTTAGTTATTAAATATTGTTAGTATATTTGTCCCGGTGTTAAATGAGATTCGGTTAAAAAAGAAGCTGTATCTTTTTTTTTGATAAGTATAGCGGCTAGTAATTTTAGTCGTCGTGTGCAGTTGTTAACGTACAATTTTTAGTATTGTTAGTTAAGATATTTCTAATGTCGGACAACTGTAGATTTTATCATGGGATGTAAGGTGTTGTTTTATGGCACTATTGTCAGCTAAATGATAGGTTAGTCGTCGGGAGAGTGTTGTTGTTGTGTGGCCTATGTATGTGTTGTATGGGTTTTTAGAGTGGGTTCGGAGACATTATTCGAAAGGGGAAAATTTATACACTACATTAGTTTGGTTTATATATCAATATATATATATGTGTTTTCTTGCTCTATTTGTCTACTCACCCTTTTCTCGGAAACTACTGGCTAAAAATTTGTATGGACCTTTGTTAGAAGGTACATCGAACTAAGTATTATGGTAATTGTTTGCTGTAAAGTTAGGGAATAATGAAGATTAGTATTTAATACACTAATCTTAAGTCAACTGGCTATAACTTTTACTTGCTAAAAAGTCTAGTATAAAGGTAATACTTTTTCGATGTTGGTAGAGAGTAAAAAAAAAAAAGGAAGTAATATTGTGTAATGGAATTTATTGTCAAAGAAAGGAGAAGATAATGAATGTTTAATATTAATAAAGTAAAATTTAATTAGAGCGAGTGCACAGAAATAATATACGCGCGTATCAAATAAAATTGAAGATTTTTTCTTTGTATTTAATTGTGCTTTGTGGTTTTATGTTTATGAAGATGTTAGTGTGTGTAAACGAATTGATACGAAAGGTGGGAGTGGGCCATGAATAAGATTATACATCTTCCTAGAATGTAATAACGTCGCATTCCGTTTGTCTGGTGGTATGAACATTTAAAATGGCGTCTGTTCGGCTTGTAATTTGTGAGAAAAAAAAAGAGAGAAAAAGAAAGTCATGTGATAATCGGCGTTAGTGTTCATAGATAACAACGGGAGTTTCCAACATGCGCGTCTTTTCGAATTCTTGTTCGCTGCAAGACTATTCCACTTGAATACGTTAATTAGCTCAGTTTAATATCTTTTTCTATCGCTTCATCTTTTAGTGTATTACTGTTCTTTAATTTCATGTTCCATTTAAAACATGTAGTTTTTGTGTAATTATTGAAAAGATTGAGAGAAAGAATATTTTTAGTTCCCTTTTAAGATGTGCGGTTTCGTATATTTGACTTCTTACACATCGTTTTTCATTTTTTTCACACATCCTTATATAAAACAAACTTATGGTCAACAGGAAGTAGAAAGGAGACTGAAGTAAAGAAATAGAAATACTTGATAAAGAAGGTAACATTCTTGAATGTTGGAATACACACTCGACTCTAGTGATCAAAGAGAAATCTGGAAGCAAGATTTAATCATTTTTTAAAAAATTACATTTTCACCACAAACGAGGCACATTGCCACTTTGATGTAGGGGCTACTATCAGGGACCTAACTACAGGGGTACTATGTGAGGAGTTGGGTAGCAAGATGTCGGTTCACGTTACACTTGAACTTCTACACGTCAGTGCAGTTGGGAAAGCAGGGATCCGGAAGGGAATTCCAAAATCTAGCAGTTCTGGGCAAGAAACTACTGGAGTAGAAAGCTCTCTTACATCTAGGGATCTCTACTGTGTAGGGGTGGAATTTAGCTGCTTGTCGGGTTTGTCGGAGATATTTACGTCGAGGGGGTACAAGTGCTTGCAGTTTGTCGGAGCATTAACCATTAAAATACTTGTAGAACAGGCAGACGGATACAGTATTTCGTCGATGGGACGGAGGCTGAAGCTTAGGTGACAGTTAGATGGGGACTCTCTTTTGAACCTTGTCTAGGAGCGAGAGACTAGTAGCAGATGCACCGGCCCAAATATGACAACAATGCTCCATACATGGGCGGATGGTGGCCTTATAGAGGTACAGTATACTTTCGGGCGTTAGTAGCTTTCTTGCATGGTAGAGAGAGCCTACCTTCTTCGCAGATATAATAATGAGTATATTTTATAAAGTATTCAATGTTTATGCTTACAAGTCGTTATATTTCCTTATTGTTGTAACCTATCAATTTTTTATACGTTTATTTTGTTTTTTGTTTGACATTTAATATTAATCATTTCTTTCTATTAATTAAATGAATTGAACGAAAGAATACTTTGCTAAGTCATCTTCTCCCCCTTTAAAAGTGTTTCGTATAATTTGCTGTTAAATAAAGACATCCTTTTTTTCTTTTGCAGGTAAGTACCTGAATTGGTGAGACACAGTTTCCTCTTTTCATCAGATTCTTTTAATTTCACAAGATAAGTAAAATGTTAATGTTTCTAATAAAAAAAATGGCGTACCTGTACCCTGTTGGTTCATAACTACTACGACTATTCTATTTTGGTTCAATTCAAACATTCATAAACTTTGGCGTATCTATTAAGTTATTCTTCTCTTTCGATTAAGTGATAGACGAATCTAAATTATGTCAAGTAAATCCGAGGCTCATGAAAACCGTAGGATTGCAATTCCTGAAAACTGTTAGCATTTTATCTACCATGAAAAAACTAAATTCATATACAAGAAACACAAGATATTAATTTCAATCTTTATATAAAACCGCTTCTCTTAGTTCGTTTAATTTGATATGAATTTCACATTGTTAGTATCTACGTAATTTAGTTTCACTGAAAGAAAACTTATATTTCTACTAATTATATTAGCAACAAGCAAAGACATGGTTTGTGTTAAATTTCTGTAGAAACTTGACAGTAATGGTGTATCGATTGTATTCCTCAAAATTATACTAAGACGAGTAAAATTCATAAAATACAAGTTTTGTGCAAGCTTCATTCTTCTTACAAAGATTAAGACGAAAATATAATGCTACCAAAACTTACGTCTAGAATCTTTATTTTAATTATTCGTACCCAAATTCCATTACATAGATCTGATTCTTCAAGGCTTGTTGTTATCCAGATCCCAGAAAACAGCACCGAGTATTATCAGTGAGCAATCGCTGATGACGAACCGTGTAAGAACTTCTAATCTAGTCTATTATTATTATTATTATTATTATTATTATTATTATTATTATTATTATTATTTAATAATAATAATCAATAGCAATAATAAATAAGCAGAAAAACAAAGCAAATACACGGCCCTTGCTACAACATAAAGAAAACCACTATAATACCAATAATTGTAGGAGCACAAAGAGCTGAAAAAAAACAAAAAGCAACAACAAAGAAACAGAAAAAATACGAGGCGTAATTGGAATAAAATGTAGGATTGATACCATATAACGAATGGAAATGATTAAAACTGCCGAATTATGAAAACAAGGCGTTTTCATAATTCGGCTGTTTTAATCATTTCCATTCGTTATTGAAACCAACTTACACAAATCAATCGAGGGTCTTGAGAAAAATCGAAATTCGTGCTTAATTCATAAACTAAGGCTCAAAATGTGTGGTTTTGTATATTTGGCTTGCTGTGAAGCATCATTTGTTTTATTTATTAATTAAAGGAATTGAATGGAAAATACTTTTATAAATAATTAGTTACAGATTAAGAGTTCTCATACAGGTACTCGTTAGTGATTGCTCACTGATAACAAGTGATGTTCTCTGGAGTTTGGGTAACAAGTTTCCCCACATTTTTAGTACTCTCCGTGTACTTTCGATAAATATTACAAATGACATGGCTTATCTCAACAGCCGTTCAGCATTTATTTCTCACTGGTATTAGTCCTCCCTGAAATTTATGTAGCTATAAGCAACCCCAAAGTTTGAGTACACTCCGCACTCTTCTAGTAGAGGTGTGCTTAGTGCTATCCATACTCCACCTTTCCATCCTCCTTAACCCTTCACAACTATGGACTAAGTCGAAGCTGATGTCATTATTTTCTTAGAGCGACACTTTATAAGATTTTGCAGATTGTGTTTCCTCGAATCAACGTGGTCTTATTGTTTTTGTTGCATCTTCCACGTGATTTATCAATGTCCGTAGTTTATCCTTCCCTGTGTTTGCTCCACATTATTGTCGTGCCTAAAATCAGAAGGATTTCTCACCTTCTTTTTGGCCCGTGAAATCCTTGTTCTAATCTCGTCTTTCAAACTTTTTCAACTTCGCCAACGCCCAAAACTAGGAATTTAAAGTTTCTTTAACTTTTTAATTTTCATTTCAAATTATAATTTTTAATTTTCCCAATTTCCATTGGAATGGAAATTCTAGAAAAAAACAAAAAAACCTAACAAATTTTAAAGTCACCTATCTTTGGAAAGAACTAGTACTTAGGTATAGAGATTTAAGACGTTTCGCGACAGAAATTCAGACGATTGAATTTCTAGTTTAATTTTTTTAAATCTAATATTTATCCATTTCGTCTGGTAAATTCTGTTCTTGTTCACGTGAAACGAATAGTAGAAAACTTGGATTCATGTCTTGCTGCTTTGTTATTCTTTCTGAAACGCAGACAATAGATATGTGATGTACGTTTCTCGCTAATACTTATTGGAACATTTTCAGGTTGGACACTTTTTATGTTTCGATATTTTACTTTTGATCTACTTTAATGAAATCAGCATCGACTCTAGACATCTTGCAAAGAAAGAAAATTACAAAGACGGAATCGCTCGAAACTCTCCAAAATTCTATTGATTTTATTCATTGATTTAAGGTTTTCTACATACTTATATTCCTTTGTTAATATACCGTTTTCATTAATAACTTGTTCTTTATTTTTTGCACTCTCCTCTTTTACGTGGCTTTCGTTTTGAATTCATTCTTTTTCTATTTCTTTTTTAATAGTCAGATTAAATGTTCGTCATGAATTACGTTTTTCTTTTCTTCATTATTAACTGATTTTGTTATTTCTCTTCCTCGCTGTTTTTCGCTTCTTTTTATGCAGAAAGTAATACACGAGGAGGCGTTTGCTGAGTTTTCTTCCAAAGTTTTATTTGGAAAGATTTTATGGAGAAAGAGTTTAATCATTTATTCTCAAACTTAACTTTCTACATTACGAAATGAGTGACGCAGTTGGACATAAGCACCCGTAATTTTCGCTAAGATTATCATTCTACATCAGTGATACGTCTCTTTCACCTGGCTTTCAGTGAGAGACCGATCTGAAAGCAGTTTTCTCTCCGCTCGAAAACGTGACGTCATTCATTATAATCTCATATCGTTCAACTCCTATTTTGTCTTCGACGCTTGATCTATTGCCACCCCTCGTCTTGTCTCCCATCTTTGATTCAATCCTAGAAACGATTCTGTTTTACGTATCTGGGTTATCATTCCCTAAAAGTGACCCTTGTCAAAATTCACATAAGCTAATGTAATCGTAACTGACGTAATGTCCTTAATATTAGACATTGAAACAAAGAATAAAATCCAATGTCTTTTATGTTCTAATGTTGCGTTGCTGTTCTTTACAAACACCAATCGTGAATAAATGTGTGAATTGTTATAAGAATTTGTCGTTTTTTACTATTGGATCACTCCTTATCAAGCACAAATAATGTCTTGGGAATAACGGTTAATAAAACGTAAATGATTGCTAATCAAAAGTTAAGGAACACTATTGGAGTGCTATCATCTGCAATGGTATGTATTGTGTATGATTACATAGATGTAATTTACGAATATGACTTAATACTTTGTTGATATTTTATTTGAACATGACCAAATTTTAATTAATTGTAGATGGCAAGGACGTAGCCCACTGTTAATGCGTTCCAAAGACGGAAATCTTTTTGTAGAGGCATGGAACGCCTCACACTATGCATAAGGATGGAGAAAAGAAGTCATTTTTCGCTTTGATAATACATCCGGGATGGTACATTTACTACTGGTCTCTCACTCTTTGACAGGGTTAAAAAAAGTCTCAACTCTAATAGATCCTTCACTATCAGCACAGCTCAAACCTCTGCCCTTTTGTCGCAATGTTTTATCCCCGTGCCTATTTTGCAAATACTTTAATCGAATGTGTCCTCGACTATGTGACCCCTCGACATACACACTCTCGGCTAACCCGACAAGCAGCAAACCTTTACTGTAGAGTCCCTGGATGCCAGAAACTTTCTACTCATTAGAGTAGAGTTTGTACCTTTGGACGGCTAGATTTTGGAACCCCCTCCCTTTTTCCTGTTTCTCTGGGTTTATTAATCTACAGAAGTTTAAATATAATGTGAACAGACCACCGCTGATCAACTTTCCACAGTCTGCTATAGACATGATCCAAATAGTAGACCCTTATGTTCTAAGTGAGAATATGCCGTATCTTAAGTATAGATATATTTTTGATTTTAGATGTTCTCATACCACTTCGCTACATAAAACAAGACATCCTAAATTATTAAATAAAAACAAAATCTAAAAATTATTTCCATTAAATATCAAGGATTAAGGTTTAGAAATACTTTCCAGTTTGTCCATGAAAATCGTGAAAATCGCCAAATATTTCCCTCTTATATATTTAGAAATCAATAAAATTAGTGTCCATTTCACTCATGTTTCCCAGCTAGATAAATCTTACAAAGTTTATCATGTAGGAATATTTATCGAACTTATCTTAAAAGAAATAGTGAGATTATATATATATATATATATATATATATATATATATATATATATATATATATATATATATACACTGCTGCTGCTATAAGCGCAAATACAAAGCTCTTCGTGTAAAAAAAAGCATGGCGCATTCTATGGGAATTGACAATGGTTATATATAAATAATGAAACTTTGCTTACGGACAGGTGACTGACAGTCGAATGGGTCAAAGAATCGATTAGATGGTTTAGTGTTGATCTTTGTTTAAGTTTCTTATTTATCTGTGATGCAGCGAAACCGTCTGTGGATCTCTATATATAAATATACGTATATATGCGAAAAATAAAACGAATATATATATATATATATATATATATATATATATATATATATATATATATATATATAAGGGAGAGATAAAATAAACCCAAACTAGAAATAACGGGTTCATAGTCTCCAATAGAACAATGTCGTTAGATCTGCTGCTGTCCCAAATTCGCCTGGAATACCATTGTTATCAAGAAGTGGGTAAGAGACTCGGGTAGGGTGAAGAAACAGACTGCGAAAATATCTGTAAAGAAAGGGGTTGTGTGATGACAAGTATCACATGTGTCATATTTAAAATCAACTAAGCTCTATTTAGGTTGGTTAGTCGTAGTAAGAGATATATTGGTTTTATTATTATTATTATTATTATTATTATAGTTTCCCATAAACTCGCCACATGCCTTAATTGACTAGCATTAAAAACATGACTTTTCTTCTTCGATTTATTAATATATAAATTTTCGTAATTTACCCCCCCATATATATATATATATATACATATATATATATATATATATATATATATATATATACATATATATATATATATATATATATATATATATATATATATTACACATATAATTTTTACTATAATAAATATTAGTATTACCTACAGACACTGGTGTTTGATCCTTTCGGGAATCAACAGTGAAAGGTGTCACGATTAACGTTGGTTGAGAGATTGGAAGCCATCTCTGACTCTATTAGCAAGGACCAAATACAATCAGCCACCATTTACGGCGAGAAATATTGTTGAAATTTAAACATTTATTTTTAAACATTTTTAACGTCTGTCAGATTGATCTTATCATTATATGATGATCTGCGCATTCGAGATAAAGTGCCCGACTTTATTTCAACTGAAAGTGCTCAACGGTAAGAAACGAGTTTCTTAAAGGGGCTAACATAATTATTTACCATAGTAATTATCAAATACCTACAGGCACTGTTTCATCATTTCGGGAATCATCAGTGCAGGGTATCACGATTAATGTCGGTCGAGAGATTCGAACTCGGGAACGAATATATATATATATATATATATATATATATATATATATGACATTAAGAGGAGATTATAGACATAAATACCCGTTCACATACACTTTTCATGATAAAGCTAGAACCCAGAATTAGATAGAATCGAGAAGGGGAGAATATGTATTCAGGGGTAGTCTGAGAATATTCTGGTGATATTTCTATTCTGTTGTTAAAATGTGATGGAGAGAGTGGATGGGAGAGAGTCCCTATAGCTGAGACCTAGTGGGATAATAGACAAAGTAGAGGTTGTATAGATGGGCAGAAGTACACTGACAGAATTGCCTTAAAAAAGGGTTTCCAGTTTCAGGTACTGGGTGCTAGATTGGGCATGAGTAGGAGGTTAGTCAACCGTTTATAGTAATGGAGAAACTTGTAATTAAGGAGACAAGTAGAGTTTATGTCAGACGGTTGATCTAAGGGGTTACAGATATTTGTCCTGGTTTAGAGTCAGTTTATCGGCAGAGTTTAGGGTGTTTCCATATTTATTTATTTTTCCTTTTGTGCAACTAGATATTATTTCTGATTTAGAATTCACGATATTTATTTTTTCTGGTGTTGTTATAATCGTTGTGACCTCTGCGTTGTAGAGGAGACAATATTTTGAACCTGAGCCGTACGATCTGGACTTTCTTACTATTTTCCAATTTAATTTATATTATTTTAAAAAGTTTCTTGCTCCTAAGATTATTCATTGCGTGATTTAGTTATGTCTACATGATTAGTTGTTCGGTAGAGGCGTCATTATTTACAAAGTTATGAGTATCATTGTGGGTAGATCTAGTTAATTAGGTTTGACTGGCCATCGGGTTGTCTGATGCTGTGAGAGGCAATTCTGTCACTGTACATAAGTATGCGACATCTGAGTGAATACAGTCATTCTCCAATGGGCAGTTTTTCGTGGCATTGCAGTTACAGTTAGGGTAAGTTTGGTTTGAGGTGTTGTTAATATTTTGCCGTGCAGATTTTTTTTTTATTATTAGGGTTTATAATTGTTTCCACTAGGTTAGGCATAGTAGAGAACGAAATTTTGATGAAGTTTTTATTTAGGATCGTGCTGTATTTGTGAGGGTATTGTAATGAGTTTTCTATTATCTTGAAGAATTCTTAAGGAATATTGATTTTTACCCTATTATTTTGGGTAGGGTTGAACTAAATGTTCTTTCTTCTAATTATTTTTTGGGGGGAGGGTTACTCTTTTCTAAGTTATTGTTTGTATGTATATGGTTAATAAGATTTGGTATAATTGCATTTTTGTCCATATTTACATTTGGTCATGTTATGGGTAATCATGTTTGAGGTGTTGGGATGTTTTTACAATTATTTATATTGTCCTTTATTTTGTCAGCGTTAACTCCCCTATATATATATAATCAACTGAATTAAAGAGGAATAAATTGTAAGATAGTCAACATCATGAACTTTGAACTATAGACTTTTTCATTCATTCATTCGATATATATATATATATATATATATGAAAATGTAAAGACCATATTTATTTTTGCTTAAAATGACGAATTAAAACAATAAAAGGGCGAAAATCATAGCTAAGTCCTTAAATTAGCATCAATTTCATAATTTTATGTTTAATAAATTAAATACGATCTATTAATTGTCGTTATAGAATTTTGTACTACAAAATAATATATATGTATATATTATTGTTGTTATTCTTATTATTATAATTATTATTATTTCTACAATATAAGGAGATATATTTCATGTACCGATTTTAAGTATTTACTCTGACAATGCTCAATACATAAGCAGAGCTAGATAGTAAGTCATGAAAATATATATGCCAATTAAGCTAGTTTTCCGCATTTCAGCTTGGTAAGAGCTCTTCAGGCATTTCAGCCTAAAGAGTTCTTACGGAGATGAAACACGGAAAATTAGCTTAATTGGCATATATATTTTCACAAATTATATATATATATATATATATATATATATATATATAATGTATTTATGTATGTACATATATTAATTGTATTTGTGTGTGTGTGTGTATATATATATATATTATTTAACTATTATTACACAATTTAGTTAACTTTCATAGTTAAAAACTTGTAATTAAATTATCTTAGAAATATCGGTTATAGTCTGCTTTTTTGCTTATATAAACGAAAAACCATCTACTACTACTACCACTACTTCGTGGAATTTATATGAATTAACTCTGTCATTTATCGTTTGTATAATGTCAGAACTCCGATCGTCTTAATGAACGGGGGATAAGTACGATCGCTATTTGAGTTAATGGAATACGGTTTAGGAGTAATTCGATAAATGGATCCAAACATAAATTCATATTTAACATGAAAACGTTTTCATCGAGAGAAAAGTCTATATTTGAGATAGGTAATCGTGCATTCTGGAAATAGAATGCAAATTGGGATCATTTCATAAAGTTTGTATGCGATAATTAACGACAATCTCTTCATTAGATGGATTCCACAAACTCCGATCTTAATTTCGAATATTGACAGGAAATGGAGTTTTCAAATGTTACCCACTCAGAGTTAGGAAATCTTGCGTCAAAGTATACCATCGTTTTTGATCTAAAGTCAAATCCACAGCGACCCTCCAGCTTCTTCCCGTTGTAATCAAATCTCTCCTGGATATCTCCTTGTAATTTTGGCCTTCCTGCTTTTTCATCATGGATCATTGGAACACTAGTTGGCAATTATCTAAGGGATCAATCATAAAGTATGTCTGAACAAGCCTATACATCGTTTGTAGATTACTGACGATACTACCTATTAGTCAGTGCGGTCTCTGATTTCTTGGTTCATAATTCGATCACTTGTAAGTCATGTTATGGAAATCTTTTAGTCATTAAGAGCAGTAAAAAACATGAACATGTAATACAAACGAAATTAACCATCGAATAGTTTCTCTCGTCATAGTTATTACACCTAATAAGATACTGTTGGGGTATCTTTGTTTCGTCAGGTTTTTTTTTTCACCTTTAATTGTTATAAGAAGTTATATAATTAATCGTTACAGAAATTTATTATATCACTCACATTACTTCAATAATGAATACATTTATTTTGCTGCTTAAATAAGAAATAATTTGTTTCCAGGTTTTTAAAATAAAAAGGATTATTATTATTGTTATTATTATTATTATTGTTATTATTATTATTATTATTATTATTATTATTATTATTATTATTATTATTATTATTATTATTATTTGTACTCGCTAAGAGTTCTCACGCAGGTTATTATCAGATATTATTCAGTGGTAATAACCAGTGGTGTTCCTTGGAGTTTCAGTGGCAGTTTTCTCCAGATTTCTTGTACTTTTCACTTTTTCGATTGCATTTGAAAATGACTAGCTTATCGCAACAGTTGCTTACCATTGATTTCTCGCTGTCAACGATAATTAGTTTTCACTTGGATTTGGGTGATAATAAGCTTCTCCAAGCTTCCACGAACTTTCTTCTTTTCATCATAATAATAATAATAATAATAATAATAATAATAATAACAACTATCATTATATTTATTCATTTGTTTGTTTATCTGTTAAACTTACCTACGACGGATTTTTTTTTTTAAAGTTCTTAACTTCAAATCTAATCGATGGCATTACTACAATAATTAGGGGCAGATTTTAAAAATTTTCTAATTTTAGTATTGGAACTGAAAGGAGGTAATCTTTAATTTGTCCCTATTACGTTGAACTATGAATTATTGAAAACACACGTGCCTTATTGTATACCTCGCTACACGGACAATTGTACACAGGAGCAGTTTATAATGTAAGTAAACCCCAGATCTCCATGAATAATTGTCTCACACTCCACTTCTCTTGCTTCTTCCAATCTAAATTATGCATTGCTTTGCTTAACTTTTGTCCTGTTATTTAAATGTATATTTTAAATGTCTATTTTAAATGTACTTCTCCTGATGAGAGGGGGGATAACTTTATTGTATTGTGAAAATATTTTTCTCGATTGTTTTCCAAATCATTTAAGTAAAATTTATCTTTAAAATATAAAATCAGGTTTATTAAAGCTTTTACTTTCGAAACCAGGTTTTAATATTACATTAAATGCTTTCTAAGAATATAGATTGTAGTTAGTTTCTATTGTCTGTTCTGTTTTCAAATAGCATTTTCGGTGTAAATCACATATGTTGGGATCTATGAATTTGCTTAATGGCTCTTATTCTTATCTAGGTAACAGTTTCATATTATTACTAGAAAAATGTGACCCGTTGTGTCGCCCAGAGAGCTTGCAAGATTATTTAAATCTGGGAATATTGACTTTGCAAAGCCAGTTAAATAAAAAGATAAACTACCAAATCTCTTTTCTCTCTCTTCTTTTACCCCCCCCTTTCTTTTTCCACTTTCTTTTTCTTGATCCCTCTCTCTCTGTGTTCTCTCATTATCTCATTGCTTCTCTCTTTTTATCTCACCTTTTCTCTCTCTTTTTGTTCTTTTCAATTTCTCCCTCTTTTTCTCTGTCTCTTTATCTCTCTGTCTTTTACTCACACTCTCTTTATCACTCTCCTCTCACTCACTCCCTCTTTGTCACTTTTCCGTTTTTATCCTTCTTTCCATTTTCATCCCCTTTCAGTTTCCAACAAATTAAACCACGGACAGATAATCACCTAATTTGTGTCCTACGATTCACAAGAATTTTTCAAGATGTCAAGAATTTCGAAAACATGAAATCACTGAAAATTGCGACTTAAATTTTTTTTTAATCTCTAAACAAATAACATTAAAAAATAGCAACGCTTGACAATTAAATACCCCTTCCAACTGTCAGCAGTTGTTTCTATAACCTCTGATCTTTTACAGGAAACCAAATCGTAAAATAATTTAATCATTGGTTGTGTGCTTTTTTAAGGTGTGGGGGGGTCGTATCTGTGTTGCTGTATTTGGTTTTAATTGGTTGCCATAGAAACCGAATACACGAATTCCGTAATGTTAACGCCATCAATTATACTCCAAACGTCAATAAATAAATAAACAAAACGACTTAAAAAAAAATCTACTACCGCATAATCATGTCCCCGGTTCACTGAAGTTAAGCAACGTTGAGTAAAGTAAGTATTTAGATCGGTGACCATTTACGAATACTAGGTTATGTAAGGGTACGCTCCATTCGGGTGTTAGGTGACGAGTAAACGGAATTCTGCTATATAATCTTTTCAATGGGAATTTAATTCTCCTTTTAGAGAAGTTTTTCATTAAATACCATAGTCACAGTCTTAGCGCCCACTCTCTTTGCCCTTGTCGATTTCTTCTCATCAGAAAAAAAGACAAAAATTCCCTGTTTGTGTATTATTGCTCACTGGAACAGTCTGTTCGATTATGCTTACCACATTGCTGTCACTCTTAGCCTAGCCTTGAAAAAGTACACGTTTAAATTTTACGTTGTCAGGAATAAAAGTGTATAATATTTATATCTCTTCCTTTTCCTTCCCCTCGTTTCCACCCCCCTCTCTCTCTCTCTTTCTCTATCCAACCTATCCCCCTCTCTCTCTCTCTGGACACACATACAATTCGTTTCGATAGATTACTTGAAAAACGACTCCGCATAAGGAAACTAACTTTTTAATTAGAAATTAGTTATTACATCAAAAAGATAGGAAACCGAACCCACCCACGGCAAAATCTACACCAGTTTAGAACAAAAAAAAAAAAAAAAAATGAATATCTTTTCCTAAATTTTAGATATTATTAATCCAGGGCGACGCCGATCAAAGAAATGCCAACTTTGTGGGTGATTGTTTTGTATTTATTTAGTTTTAGCCAGTCATATAAGTTATACACACAGACAACTATCCTTTATATTATAGATGTAAAAACATTTAGAATGTGTCTCTTTTCGACGTCACGAATAAGGAGACGATCATTGTAAGCAAATACTTTTTGCTCTTAAAATAATTTAAATAAGAAGAACCGGACATTATTGATTTTTGTATTGCTAAGCTAATATTTGGAAGCAGTAAACAGAATTTATTTTTAGCGTTTATAAATTTAAATAACTGATGGAAATCCAACGGGTTAATTAAAATGGCTACGCTGATTAAACATTTTAATTTTTTGTTTTGTTAGAGGGGAAACAACGGAGCAAATAAAACATAAGATGGAAAGAAAGAGACTGACTTTTGTCTTTCATTAGATAAAGCAACATTTGGCCTTTGAGTAGTCTCTTAGCTAGTTGCAAGAACTGAATTATCTCCTTTTTTCAATTTTCAATATTAGAGATACTCCAAGATAGCCATCCCTACTTTAATTTTTACGTTTGACCTGCCAAATTGGTTTATCTTGAAGGACACCACACATTCCCCTTTCTCACTTAGAAATTGCTTTCGTTACTATATATGTATTTTTGTATTTAGTTCAACAGTGCTCAAAACGTGAGTAGAACTAGGTAGTAAGTGATGAAAATATATTTATGGCAGTAAAGTTACACATGGGCTTGCGCTTTTTATTCTCGTAGGGAATCTTCAGACAAATGCGCATGGAATTTATGTTATTGGTAACACGAATTTCATGCATTTTAGCCTAATATCTCTTACAAGAATGAAACTGAGAAGCCTAGGTATAGCTTACTTACCATAAATATATTTTCGTAACTTATTACATAGTAGTGTGCATTCATACGTCTGTAATTCGTGATTCTGTTTGGTAGAAGGAAATCCAACAGTGTTCGAATATTTGAGCAAAATATTTATTTATTATAATGTTACAATCAATAATGTTACAATAATTACATATTTATTAATAATGTTACAAATGAACAGATCAAATCAACATGTTACCCTACGTTTAAAGTTGGGCTCGGACTCAGAGGGAAAATAATGATTTTTTCTAGTTTATTTATATTTATGAACATCGAATATCGGTAGCGATTTGTTTATTACTACTAAAAAATCTGAAAGAAATATTTTTTCCATCTAAGTCCGTTTCCGACTTTAAAGCCATGGTACCATGTTAATTTGATATGACATTTTGTGTGTGTGTGTGTGTGTATATATAATATATATATATATATAAGGTAAAATTAAAAGCCAAGAACAATGCGAGATTTTTTTTTATATAGAGTAAGATTAAATGAAAACAAAAGAAATAAATTTCTTTTTTTGTTGTTTGTTTTTTCTTTTTCACACAAATTTTAACTCTAAACAACAGTCATTTTTTTTTCTGTTGTATTACATGGTGTTATAAATCTCAATATATTTCAGACCTATTAGTCCTTTTTCAAGAGAAGACAGCGGAAGAGTGTTCAAAATTGGAAAAGCAGCCACAGAGTTTGCCACGTGATACCGCGAAATATAGAACAAAAAATGACGTTAGGAGAACGTTAAAATAAATCAGTTGGTGTTTGAAATACTTGTTGCGTTTGTGAATCAAGGGAGATGACTATTCAAGCAAGGGTTTTTTTTTTGTTTTTTTTATTATTATTTTAATTATTGTTTTTCTTATGTTTTAAACTTATATTATAAAAGCGGAGCTCAATTCCAGTCTATTGTTTAGTGTGGGAGTATTTTTTGAAATAATTAAAGATTCGAGGATACGAAGTTGACCTACGTTTCTTGAAGAAGCAAGAATGTTGATGTGAAAATCTGGTTCTGAATTAATGCAAGTGCGAATATGTTTATAGAACGACGAAGCAGTAGTGTTTAAGTGCTATTTAATGCGGTGGTGAAGCAATCTGGTAGTGCTTCCGATGTAAGATGAACTGCATTTAGCGCATTGTAGGTCGTAAACAACGTGGTTCTTAAAGCATAAACTTGTGTGTGATATTGGGCAATTAGAGAGTGAACAAGGGGAAGGTGTATGCGATGGATGTTTTCGGTTGAGCTGTTGTCTTAAAGTAGATCCAGTGTGGATGAGTTGAATGTTGAGTCCCTCGCTGCGGATGGCTTTTCGGATTGAAGATGAGATTTTGTCACTGAAGAAGGGTAGTTTTAGAAAACAATTGTTAGAGAAGGGTCGGGTGTTGCGTTTTTTCTTTTTAAGTGAGGATAGGATCGTATTAGGGTAGCCGTTTAGTGAGAGGGTCTGTAGGAAATTATTAGTGTGTTTATGTTTGTCGGAGATGTTAGTGCATTTGTCTTGTATGCGTGAGATTTCGGCATGTGCGTAGTTTAGTTTGTCCTTGAGAGGTAGTGCAGATTTGAAATGCTGCTTTTCCAATTTTGAACACTCTTCCGCTGTCTTCTCTTGAAAAAGGACTAATAGGTCTGAAATATATTGAGATTTATAACACCATTAAATACAACAGAAAAAAAATGACTGTTGTTTAGAGTTAAAATTTGTGTGAAAAAGAAAAAACAAACAACAAAAAAAGAAATTTATTTCTTTTGTTTTCATTTAATTTTACTCGATATAAAAAAAAATCTCGCATTGTTCTTGGCTTTTAATTTTACCTTATAATTTTCTTCAACAATGCTTCAAGCAAACTACAATCTACTTGTATATATATATATATAATTAACATACGAAGATATAATTTTATGTGTAAATTCTTCAGTATTTACTTCGACAGCGCTCAATACACAGGTAGAGCTAGGTAGTAAGATATGAAATATCACATACATATACAGATACACAGAATATTCCGCGTTTCATTCTCGTGAGAATTCGATAGGCTTATGCCATAATAGTATGTTATGAAAATATATATGGCAATTAAGTTACACAGAATATTCCGCGTTTCATTCTCGTGAAAATTCGTCAGGCTTATGCCATAAGCCTGACGAATATTCTGTGTAGCTTAATTGCCATATATATTTTCATAACATACTATATATATATATATATATATATATATATATATATATATATATATATATATAACACTTTTTAAGAACACCGAACGTAGTGTCATAATTAATTGCTGAGGGGTTAGTTTTTTTTGTTTCTTTTGTTTTTCTTTATAGTTTAAACATAAACCATTAAAAAGAAACTTTTTAATGGTTTATTAATTTAATCTAATTTTATTAATTTAATCTAATTTAATGGTTGTATGTACCCATACAAATCTTATATATATATATATATATATATATATATATATATATATATATATATATATATATATATATACTAGATTTTTAAGCATGTTAAACACTGGCAAAACTTATAGTGCGTGTGTGCTTTTGTGCCAAATTGATGATTGAATATTGTTACATTTGTCATATTTTTTTCATTAAATACTAATCCGTATTAACCTCTAACAGCATCGTACGTATATCATAATACTTAGTTCGCTGTACGTTATCATAACAAAGGTACATACAAAATTTCAGCCAGATAGATCTACTAGTTTTCAAGAATGACTAGATGACAAACTAAGAGAAATATATATATATATATATATATATATATATATATATATATATATATATAAATTATTAAATAACTACAGACACTAGTGTTTCATCCTTTCGGGAATCATCAGTGCAGAGTGTCATGATTAACACTAGTCGATAGATCCGAACTTAGCGTCAGAAGCCATCACTGGCTTCATTAGCAAGGACACAATCCATTCGGCTACCGTTAACCGCGAGAATTTTAAGCATTTATTTTTTTTTAATTCTTTTTAACATCTGTCAGGTCAGAGTGATCTAATCATTATATTATGATCTGACATAAGCACTTAATTGACTGACTTAATTTAAATGAAAGTGCTCAACGAGTTTCTTAAAGAAGCTGACATAATTATTTACTACAATTATTAATTTATATATATATACATATATATATATATATATATATTCATACAGACATGTACAAGCTTCACTACACTGACATGATGATGTTTCGATTTCTAGTTGTTTATAACTAAAATCTCTTTAGACAAAAAGTCCGTCTTTTTATTTGGGTGTTCATTTAGAAATACCCTCTTTTTTAATATAAACACCTAAATGAAAAACAGACTTTTCGCTTTAAGCCATCTTAGTTACTAATAACTGCAAATCGAAACATTGTCATGCCGGTGTAGCAGAGCTTTCACATGTCTGTATTAATAAACATTAATATACATAATTCTATTAATTATCAAATACTATTATATAAACTCGGTGGATATTTTCTGGATCCTACGAATAACTTAACTTATATAATATTATGCATATATGTATGTGTGCGTTTGTAATAGCAAAACTATCAAGTGGCTTCGTGCCTTGTCTTGGGCGATTTCCATAAAACACAACGGAAAAGTATGGCAATACGTGTTTATGTCATAAACTGTTATGGAGGAACGTGTTGCTCGAGAGATAGCTATGACGAGATGGAATATGGGTTCACAAATAATTTTTATGTCACGGAAACAATTATAGTCAATAATAATCACTCTCGTGACTGCTGACTGTTTGATTAGAAAGATTATTAATCCCCTTTCATTCATATTTTAATTTGTGGTCACGTGTCTATCGGTTGATTTCCTTTTTAAATTATTATTTTGACTTAAGATGGAAAATATGTAATTTATTTTCAATTTTTCAGTTTTAATTTTAGTTATGGCGTAAAGAGTTTCCATTTGGGACTTATTTCAGTGTGATAAATAATATTTCCTTGTTTCAGTTTCAGTTATTTAAGTTTCTAGAAACGTTCTATCGACCATTTTTAGAACGTTATTTACGATAAAACTAGAAATACTTTCGGCACGCACCTAAAATCTGTTCTAAGCATATTTCTATTTGACGAGCAAAGCAGTTGGCAATTCCATGGTTAATTGAAGAAAATAGCTTTAAATGTTATTGTCTTATATGAATACTAACCGGTTTATTCAACGTTGCCTGAGAATCAACTGTGTTAAATATAATTGATAACACTTGGCAAAGATATTATTTCTTCTAGCAGTAGTAGTCACTGCCACAATATCAACGGCAATAACAGCAGCTGCCATTAATGATGTTTGAAATTTGTGCTTGACTTCTAAACTTGATGCTGATTGGAGTAAATACGTAATTTCGATTGGGATTGTGCCAACCAGAAACAATCTAATAGAATTCTCGTCCCCCAAAATGTTATTTAAAGGAATGCATTGACATTCTTTGTCCTCTTTTGCTGCGAAAAAAGTACAACTGTATAATCAACCCATGTCATTCAGTTCAATAATCAAACTTTTCTTTTTTCGCGTAAACCCAATCCGCCTTTAGCCACAGGCTACCAGCGTCGACAAGAAGGCTCCACTCTGCAAGATGGCAACATGCCGCGCATGGACTCCTTCCCAATACTATTTCAATACACAGACTTGTAAACTGCGAGCCTTTAAACTGATTTTTGTTTGTCACAACACCTTGAGTTCTATTACTAACATCTTGTCTATTATTTCACGTTTAATTAAATTGATATAAAATGTTAGCTTTGAAATGCCTTAATTCTATATCTTCTCACTCCGCAATTAACGGTTTGTCAAGTTAAGAAAAAACTTACTCAATAAATAAGAATTCAACATTTGACATGAATATGAATATTCGATTTACATTGAAAAGTTCATTAAAATCTTCAATTAACAAATTAAAAATATATATATTTGAAACGTAAAGAAGTTTCACCGGAAGGCTGGGAGCAGGCTCAGTGTTTATTTCGAATGATGACGATAGAGAGGTGCTCGTAAAGCCAAGTTAATTCACGATGTTCCCAGTGTGGCTATAATATAATATAGCAAGATAGTTGTGACAGTTGTTTTGGCGGGGTTCAATTGCTTTTATCATTTCTATGACAATCGGCTGGAATACAAATCTATCAAGATGACCAGAGAATTGTGATCGCTTGCGAGCTTTTACTGGTGTTCCTACATACATACATAGATTTGGGGTCGCATCCAATGTTAGCAATTTGCCGTTTATGAGTAGAAATTGTTCTTTTAATTGGTTTGCAAAAGCAAAAATAATAGAATAAAAGAGATCTTAGAATTAAATGCATATAAAGTTGGATACACAATTAAACAAAATAATCCAATACTATTATCATAGATGGTTTGTCTTAGCCACAACATGCACAGTAGACTATTCTCCCGATCAAATGTTCCAGCTTCTCATATTATAGAAATAACTGGTAGTTCTTAGTATGAAAAAGCAGGAAAAATGCAGGAAGCTGCTGATTTTAGTAGTAATAATTTAACATTTATTGTTTTGTTATTTAAATGATTATCTCAATAAAATTGATATTTAATTTAAACTAACACTAGAATAAAAATAATATGTAAGTCACTTAAAACGACAATACAGGAATATATTATATTATTATATTATAGAATATATTATATATTATATTATAGAAATTATTATATTATAGAATATATTATTATATTATAGAAATTATTATTATTATAGAATATATTATATCATTATATGATGATCTGACATAACGATATATATTTTATGCGATTTAACGATATATATTTGGTATTTGATTAGGATTTTCAGATTGGCTTCCCCTATTTTGGTTGCTATGGAAAATGTTTCATGTTTCATCCTCGGCTTTCTTCAAGTGGCTTATGTCGATTTCGGGACACGTCATGGAAATTTGAACTCAAGCCTTAATTAGAGTTCTGTATGTGCATACTGTTCGCATTACATTTTCAGGCCTTGTCATTCTTTCAGTTCACTTGTTTAATAGTCATGCTGCCTGTGCTCAGGATTGAACTCGACGTCTCACAATAACATACTCACTGCCCGAATTGTCTCATCCATTTTAATGTCAATTTCTCATTTCAAAGATACAGACAAATAAAATCGTTGGTAGTTTAATATTAGTTTGAGCATATGGATCACTGCTCCCAAAGAACCGAATTAACAGCTGATGATCTAGTTAGCCTCTCAACCGGATGCCAATACTCCTAATGTGCTACTGAGTAATTTTTGGAAACCTTTATTAGGTGTCCGTAAAATGACATTGTGGACACGCCATTTGATCTGACAATCTCTTTAACCCTTATCAACGTTTTTCCCCGAGCCTTGATATGACATTACATACTTAATTAAAAGGTTGATAAATAAATAAAATATTACTGCTTTATGCCATTATTGTTCAATCTGAATCCTGCTTATTTAGGTATTCTAACTGATGTAACTAAAATATCTGCAAACCCTTGTAGGAGTTTGTGACATTTTTACTAGGGGTTTCATTAATATTCATGACCCAGAGTGTTAATGAGAGGCCACTCTAGAATAAGGGGTAATGAGTGTCAAGTAGACGGTGAGACAACACCGTGATGATCGGTAATGGTGGAACTTGGTTTAATGGTTTAATTATTGGTTTAATGGTTTAATTATTGGTTTTATAGTTTAATTATTGGTTTAATGGTTTAATTATTGGTTTAATGGTTTAATTATTGGTTTAATGGTTTGATTATTGGTTTAATAGTTTAATTATTGGTTTAATGGTTTAATTATTGGTTTAATGGTTTAATTATTGGTTTAATAGTTTAATTATTGGTTTAATGGTTTAATTATTGGTTTTATAGTTTAATTATTGGTTTAATAGTTTAATTATTGGTTTAATTATTTAAGACGATGGCCCCACAAGCACTTTATCCGGTATAAATGCAAACTACACTTTATTATTGTACCATCTTTTGAAAGAACAGATACTACACTTTGAAATATTTATTTGCACAAATTATAAAAAAATACATTTGAACAAATTAGGCACAAGGCAATTCAAAAGTGTGCGGAAAAATTGTGTCGTTGTTAATCACTTATCACAATTACTGAAAATTGTTCTCTTAAGTGGAATCATAAATCCCCACAATACCACATTTACTTCAGAATCTATCCTACGGAAAGTTTCCCCAAATGATTAAAAAAATTTTATTTGCCATAAATATAAATGTGTCTTTATACAATATTTTGGGTTGGAATACAAAATTTTCATTGTCACTTTTATCTTGACACGAAGACTAAGAAAGTGCATTTCATTTTTAATTTCTCCTTCCACAAAACACTGAAATTAGTTGCAATTAAAAAAATCATTTCTTTGCACCTTCTGGTGTCTCATTAAAAAAAAAAAACAAAAAAAAACGGGGTGTCAGGTGATAACACAAGTACGAACATGAAATTGTCTTAACGTATTATATGAATGCTAAAATAATGTTAGCCTTTTGTATCATCGACTTACCCTCTTCATCTTCTGCGGTTTACACATGTTCTATCCCTTCTTCTCTTCACTTTTCCTATTCAACCTTTCTTAATCGAACTAATATATCCAATGCGCAATGAAGCAAACAAAATCTCGGTTTTATTAGTTGATATTAAATTTACATAAGCGTTATATTTGGTCGATTTTACGAGCTTTGAAAGAAACACATCAAACTTGATTCGGAATAATGCAAGTCCCAATTTATATACACCTCCACGAGGGTAATGTAGGACACTAGGTCGTTTTGAAGATGGGAGTATCAAGCTCCTCCTTAAGGGAGATTCTGAATGAACTAAAAATTCTCCTAATTGAGTTCATTTCCTCTGACTGAGGACACAATAAATTAAATAAAATGAAAATATTGGAGCAAAAAAATAATAAAGTGCAACAAGCCATGCAAAGAAACAAATAAAATATATTTACATTCACATATAGTCTGAATGATTTGCCCAAGAACATTTTAAACCTTAATATTCTAATCATCCTCACACTCTCCTCTCACAGCTTGTTTCACGGATAAAGGATGTTGTCTTTCTTTTATAGAGTCAAGAGTGACGGTTGTACATCCTTTTCAGGTATCGGCGGAGATTGCGCTCCTCGAAAGGTGGAATGGCAGGCTGTACATTTTAAACATATCGCCTAGTAGATGTTTACACCTGGACCATACTAAGAGAAGTGGGTGAGGGTTATTGACAATAGTGCATTATTAAAGCGAACGGTGCATGACGTCCGTGAGTGAAACTTGGTGGAGAAGTCAGGCATGGAATGACGTTTATTTGTACCGTATATGATTTCGTATTTATCATCCCCCTACGGCGAAAAGATGTGACAGAATAGTCAGAAAGTGGGATTGAAGAGTAAGCACCTCAGTGGAGGAACACTCTAGCCTGCTAAAAGAGGCCTGGGAAACCTCGTCACATTTCCCGATAGACCCGCCTCAGGCAACTAGCAATAAACTAAACCCTTCTCAAATAGAAAACATAATGTTGGGAAAAGTGAACCTCCTAGAACTACATAAAACAAACAACATACCGCAATCGACAGGATAAAGGCCACTGCAATATGGCATAAACTCTGAAGAAAGGACTATGAATTGCTTAACGATTCAATGAGTGGTAGTTTTAGGGGTGATTACTGCGCTTTAGAATAAACATGAGAAGTGCATGCATTTAAGTGATCTTTCAACGTATTATACACCCGAGCAACGTCGGATATATCTGCTTGTTTATCATATAAACACTTGTAACAATGGAAGAAAATAGTCGGTAGCACTTCGCTACAACGCAAGACGGCTAGATTACCAACGAGGCGCCACTGTTTGGCTGCAGTTTAGCCAGGTTTCCGAGCGCATCAAACTCTGGTCGGCTGAGTAATGATTTAAGACAGTTTTTAACAGTTTTCCTAATCACTTCTGGTGAGTAACTCGATACTTTTTAAAAGTTTTACTTTGATGCAACAAAATACCGAACATCTAAAACGATATTTAGTGTGCAGTTCCAATGTTTCGTTTCTGCATGGACAACTCTCAAAAGCGATTATTTAAAAAAAAAAAAAAAATTAACGAAAAAAAAAAATGATCTTAAATCTGGTTTCGTTTCCCTTTTTGATGTTTTTTCCTCTTCATTTAACAAATCAAAGTCACTGGTTTGTTTTATTTGGCTATGAATCGACTATTTTTTTTTTCATTTAGTACCTTTGTTCTTTGTTAAATACGAGAAACTAAATCCTGTGGAATTAATACTGATTTCCCCATAAAGGGATTTCCTGTATTTCTACGGTGTGTAGTGATTGGAGGGGTCGATATTATGAAGACAGGTGGGAGACTGGGACATTGTTTTGTAGAGGTCAGATCAATATATAATCTCGTGCTCTCCACTCCTCACTATTTAGTGTGTGTGTGTGTGTGTGTGTGTGTGTGGGTGTGTGTACTTCGTGGTTTTGTTTGATAGAAAAAGATCAAAGTGTTCGGATATTTAATAATAAGGGCATAATATTTATTTATAATGTTACAGAATAATAGATTACATAAACATGCTACCAATGTTTAAAGTCAGAAACGAACTCTAATCGAAAAATGTTTTCATTCTAGTTTATATTTATAAATATCAAATATGGCTGACAATAGCCAGGTAGCGATTTGTTTATAGCTGGTACCCCCCCCCACAAAAAAAAACACTATTTTACGATCTAAATTCGCTCCCCAGTTAAAATCTATGATACCATTTTTCATTTACAATGACATATATATATATATATATATATATATATATATACTAGCAAAAGTTAGAGAAAATACATAACGCACAAATATAAGAGCAATCAATGCAATTTCAGCGGTAAAATGATACATTTAGATTAAATTTACAAGTAAAAATTACTTTAATTCTGTTTTATTTTTGAAGGATAAACGCACATGTTGTTTCTGCAGCTTTAATCTTAACATATTTCATAAGGGGGGTTGAGTATCTCGACTCTAATCTTACATATATATTTTTTACACAGGAATCACCACTTATCAAGGCCCAGATGCCACTCAAGGATAAGGGTTAATGGGTATACATTAGTCAATGTGATCATAGCGTAGTAAACATAAGTAGTGGAATTTTTGTAAGTTGGATTACATAGGGAGGCGGTTCATCAAGAACTTGTTTACATTGGACTTGAAGACAATCAGATTGTAGTCAGCTCGAACGCAAGCCAACGAAAGAGAGTTCCACAGGCGTGCAGTTCTAAGAAAGAGGCTTTGTTCATGGAATCTACATTTAGATTTAGGCACAGATAAAGAGTGTGGGAAATTATTGGTAGTGGTTTTGGCTAGACGAGTGTTTTTCGTGAAAGTTTGGCGGTGGAGACCATAGATGGAAGCTCAGACGAGCACCTGCCATGGAAATAACGATGAAGCAGAAACAGGCTCGCAACGTCTCTTCTGTGGGAAAGAGGTTGCAGAGAAGAGAAAAGGGCACCCCCCACTTGGCTACGAAGTCTATTTTTAACTCTGTCAAGGCAGAATAAGCTGCCCCTAGCAGCTTCTGCCCAGATGTGGCAACAGTACTCCATCATTGGACGTACCTGGCTTTTATATAGGTAGAGAATTGCATCAGAGGTGAGATATCTACTGGAGCGGTAGAAAGATCCTACAATTTCCCCAGCGACCTTTATATGGAAAGTAATTTGGGGCGCCTCATCAAGTTAACTATAATCGTCTAACGCAGATCGAAGCTCGTTTTTCTTTGTCTCAGTTGACTTTTATCGTTTACTTTTAGGTTTGTTTATTGGATATGCAGTTTGATGATGTACAAAAACGAAATATGTCCAGTTGCGGTGAAAATGTTAACCGCATGATACTAACCAGGTTAACAAATTATAATGTTTGTTATAATGTTTGTTCAGACATTAAAAACC
>NC_136512.1:40475827-40555827 GCF_053919585.1 Euprymna scolopes | reverse complement strand
CGGATAATTGAATTTTAAACCTCACGAAAATTTTTAATTGAAACTGACCAAGACTTAGCACTTTATTCCTTGCATCATGGCGCTACATGAAAAAAAGGTCAAAGTTTACATGGGCTGAAACGTTGTGAGACTAATATCGAATACAGGAACAGTATTCTGAATGATCTAAATAATATACACATGAACGCACACACACAGACTCTTTCTAAAACGCGCAAACACACCCACACCACACACACTCACGCAAACACATACACACATATATATGAAAACGACACACACGAACATCCGCATTACATATACATAAGCATATTATTTTGTCAACGTTCCATCTTGATAATACAGAGTTCAAACTTTATAATTTAAAATATATTTCAAAATACATATTGTTGTTAAACTGAATGCTTGAGAGAAAGGTTGTCAGTTAAAGAGACCATGTTACATGGGAATAGCACATACACACATCCGTATATTACCTATTTATACATCACACACACATACATTTTCCACTTTGTTTATGTTACAGTTATGTATTTATATGCATATACAATATATATATATATGTGTGTGTGTGTGTGTATATATATTTATATATATATATGTTTGTATGTCAGTTAGACATAATTCCTTACATTAAGCAAATATCATTGAACATAACAGAATTCTCTTCATGATTATGTCTGTTTTCGGTCTTTTTGACTTATATAATCTATGTCAACATCAAACAAAAATTACAAAATGGATATATATATATATATATATATATGTATGTGTGTGTACATGTGTATATATATATATATATATATATATATATATATATATATATATATATATATAATTTGTGACAGAGTTCGAATCTCCCGATCAGAAGTAAATCTCACTTCCTCTACTGTTGGCTGCTTAAGCAGTAACCACTATTGTCTGTAGGTATAAAAATAAACGTTATTGTTAATATTTAAAAAAATAGTTATACACACACACACACACACACACACACACACACACACACACACACACACACACACACACACACATATATATATAATGTGTGTATATATAATTAATATTACCGTTAAATGCAATATATTAATTAAAAACTATTTAAATCGAAACAAATGTATGCATGTAATATATATTAATTTGATATTAAATTGTATCAAAGCAGCTAATTTGTCTCCTTCATTTTGTTTTCCTGGAGAAGAAACTCCATTACATTCTATGTTGTTTTTTTTTTTTTTTTTACTTTTGTTCGCCTTAAACAAGCTATGTTACCATTTGTGCATTAAGGACTTCTGTTATAAGAGTAGGATTTCTAGGGAAATTAGAGGTGGAACCAAGCTGTTTGTTCACATTACATTTAAATTTCAGTGTTCTATTACGTTCGAAAAAACGGGTAGGAAAGAGTAAAGGTAAGCGATCTGTGGAAAAAATCTGAGAAGAAAATAGTCAGGTATCTTCGGTAAAGGGGTGGGATTTTACTGCTTGTTCGGAATGTTGGGGTTCTTTAATTGAAGAGGTACAAGTGCAACAAGTTCATCGGAGCACATTTCATGGCAGTACTTTCAAATCCGTAATTCAACACCGCAGAGATTCGAAAGGGTGAAAGATTGGCAAACTTTACTGTAGAGATCTCTAGATGATGGGAAGCATACTACTCTAATAGTTTCTTCTATCGAACTGCTAGGATTCGAAATTCTCTACCTGTTTCCTGTTTTACTGACTGTACCAACATGCAGAAATTAAAATGTAGCGTGAACAGATATCTTAGTACTCACTTACCTACATAGTGGTCCTTAAGACATGGTTCTAAATAGTAGTCCTCTACGCCCATGTAGTAATGGGCCTTGTTTGGGAGCGGAAAAAAGAATTAAAAAAATGGTTTTTAAAGATTCGTAACGTGAAATCCTTTTATTGTGATTATATTTGATGCGTTTGTATGTCAGTGACGTTATTTTTTTAGTTGAGCATCACTCATGATGATTATTGTTGGCTTTCATTTCCTTGATATCTTTCTATTAAGAATTCTTTCTAGAAGGATAACAGATACTTACGAGAGGGAACACGTAATGATTGCCACCGTTTTTAAGTGACAGTATTTCTATGGAACGAACTGGATTCGAACTTGGCACACCCAGCTTGTCAGTCCGTGCTAATCACTTACCTACTGTCACCTCCTTGCTAATCTGTGGGTTGTGAGTTTGAAATCGCACATTTAAATCTTAGAAGTCCAGCTTGAATGGGACGGACGTTTTTTAATTTACACGTGCCCAAACATCTCTATTTTCTGTGTCCTTTGGTTTGCTACTCTTACATTAGATGAAGCATTTTCATTGGTTTGTCATGCTTCAGTTTGGAATATTCTCTTCATCCTTCAACAACCCAGATTAAATAGGCGCATTCTTATTTATATCGGATTTGTTTAAGTTTGAATGATAAACAAGACATGATCTAAGAGAAAGAATAATAATCCTACGTCCTTATACGATTGCGTTATTGTCGAATAAAAACTAAACAGCTTTTTTCATTCATTGCATTAAATGTTGTTTTATTTAACTAATCCAACTCGAAGCGTTATTAAAATAAAAATTTGTATACACAGTGATCATTGCATTATCTGGATTGTTCGAAGTACTGTTTTCATCTTAGATGTTATTCTCAAAACCTTCCAGCCGATGTTGTCTTCGGCCTTCTTTTGGTGAGTCTTTTCAAATTTAAAATTCCGTACAGATTCCAAAGTTCAGCAAGACGCACCTGAAGGAGGACGGATGTTACATTGGCCGAAATGATGTAAAAATAACATTCAAGATGAGAACAGTAGTCTGAATAATTCGAGTAAAACAAATTATCAATCCTCATCTCCAAAAAATCTGAAACAGAATGATCTTTATTTAGACAAAACGGGAAAAAGTTATAAACCAGGAAATATACACGACAAAATCGCATAAAAATTCAACCAGTTGACTAATATTTCGCTTCATAAATCTGCGTAAATCTTCTACGCAATTAAAAGAAATGAAATATATGTCTACTACGTCGTGTTTTATGTTATTTTGTCTTAATATTATGTGGTTTGCAACTTTTTCTTTTTTTTTTTTGTCTATACATCCTGTCGAAATTGTATCTTCATATTTAATCTCAGACAGAATATTTTCAAAAAAGGTTCCATCTTTCGATAACATATTACCGCGGTACCGCTTTCCGGTGGACTACTGCATGGTTACGTTCATATCCAATGTCAATAATAATTGTCGATCCGTCCTTTAAAGCAATCAAAGTTTATCCTTTTCGTCCACAGTTTTCAGCCCTGTATTTGGCAATCGCATTAATCCTTATGCACAAATGGTTTTTATCCTCGATACTTGATGATATAATAGTATACAATAATATTCGTGTTCGGAATTGGAGATTAACTTCCAAGCAAAGTGTTCATCTGATGACCGGTTTCGGCCCCACGTGGAGCTAACATCTTCATAAGCATCTCTTAGACGGAACGAGAAGAAAGCAGAGAGAAAGAGAGAGGGGAGTGAGCAGGGGAGATACGACTGCTGCAACGCGCGATTGTTGCTGGTGCCTGTATTGGCTGATGCTCTATGTTCCGAATAAACGCGGTGTCGGCGAACAGGGAGTAAAAGCGCTTTACGTGATAGTTGGCAACAACAAGGAAACAAATCTTCCTACGAACGACTTGTGTTATTATCGGACGCTGCGATAAGCGACCGGAGTTCATACTACGAAATCAGAGAACGGGGGAAAAAAAGAAAACGAAAAGTATGGATTTTTAAAGTACAAACATAAACATTATGCATACATGTGGGTGTGTCTACTTAAACAAGTGAAGCTCTATTTATAAGCGAGAAGGTCCGTGGGACCGGTGCTCAAGCTTAGTTTTAAATAGAATAGGTATTAGGAACCAACCCCATAATAGGATGTTTGTCTGTTGTCTATTACATACACAGCAAGGCTGACACCCATTTATACACATGGATAAACTATTTTGCTGACAGCACTAAGATGGGTGACCATTGAAGAAATACTAAGAACTAACCAGAATCAACGTTGCTTAACTTCGGTAATTAGATGAAAACTGGTGTGTCAACGCGGTTTAGTTGTTAATCGTGTGTACATGTGTAATCCGTCGTTTTCAACAAATTATAACCATGTGACAAAGTATAATTTATAGAAATAAATACTAACACCTGACTCATAAATCAATGCGAAACTGAAAGTGAAAGTAGAATTTTTTTTTAATTCGGGATTAGAAACTCTTTACCCTCGTTGCCGGCACGGCACTCCCCCTTTCCTTGCAACTGAGACAATCTTCAGGTTCACCTGTTATAGCGCTCGATTAGGCAAAAAAAAAAAAAAAAAAAAAAACTACGAACCTATCTATCGAGTTTCCACTAACACATCAACCAAATCTCTCTCTCCCTCCTCCGGCCTTACTTACGTTCTTTTATATTCTTTGCAACGATTGCCGTTTCGCAAAAAAATACGTTTCCAGACACACGCCGGTTATAACAACAACAACAACAACAACAATTTTAGTGCTTTCTACGATTCATGACGCCAACCCCTTTGTTTACCTTGCAAGGTGCGCATTTTACACACCACGCACACACACACACACACACACACACACACACACACACACACACACACATTTTTCGCTTTGTATTTCAGTAAACGAAACTCCCTACTGTTTCTCCATCGGAATTTTCCTTTTTTTCTCAAAGTTCGATGAACTGTAATAATTTCAGTGCAATTCTATTGAGAAGTTAATCACGGATTATTTACACATTAACAACTTGATTCTACGCGAAACTGAAAAATACTCTGGAATGTAAACTTACTTTTTATATATGTATATACATGTATGTGTGTATATATATACGATCTTACTGATACCAACAATAGTTTTTATGTATTGAAAAAATCTTCCTAAAAAATGCGTTTAAAGATTTAATAAATCTGTCGTTTTGTTTTACGATAACTTTCCTGTTTTAAATCGAAAGTTTTAAAAGTTAATTTGACGATTATTTATTTTTTTTTATATCTTTTTGCTGCTACTTGTGTTTGCTTAATTTAATTTTTAAAGCGGAAACAAATTCGGTTATTTATTTTCTCAAATCTAAATTGTTTTGATTACTTATCAAAATATTTAAAATCAAATCTAATTTATTTCGTGGAAAAATGTTTTTTGTTTTATTATTTAATCATTTTTAAATAGATTAAACGTTTTCTTTCTCTTAAAGTCTCATTTCAACAAAGAAAAAACTGTTACACTCCTTTTTTAATTTCTTCTGCTTGTAAAATTTTTCAGTGCAAAAACAAAATTGTTTTCATACTTTTCATTCATTATTTTAAATGAATTAAATTTTACACACAAATCAATTTGGACTTATTGCCTTACAAAATTCGATAAAAAAAGACAAGTGATAATATCAAAACGGGATTTTCTCACACGCAAAGTTTAATAAAAAAAAAAAAATAAAATAAAAAAAAAGATTTGTCAAAAATGACTTTTCTCACCGGAGTTACCGAAAGCATTCGAAAGTTTGTGAAACATAATGTTCTCCTGATTGTGTTCTGTTTATTTGGAATGTTTTGGTGCGCGTTGGCCGCGTTGATGATCTATGAATATTCGACGCTTATTCTGCCCGTAGGTAAGTAACTCATATCGTATAAATTTGCGTATTTCCTATAATTTTCTCTACAAAATGATTTGTCAGAGGGGTTTCCATCTGCACCAAAGCCTGAGTCTCGGTCATTATTGAGATGATTTTGTCCCTGTTGACTAAAGTATGTCTCTGGTCCTATATAGTTCTCGGAGATTCGCCCAGGCTTTGCCTTCTCCTTTTGAGAAGGAGCTAGTTTATTACTAATTGCCTGACGAAGATTGCAGACAGAGCTGCCCATGCATTTTTTTATAGGCGAGAGTATTTTTTCATCTAATGCGCTGGCTTCTCAAATCTCACTTTTCCGATCCTTGTGTCACATTTCGTCGTAAAAGATATAATCTCGTGTATCGTACTTGTTTCATTTTCGGTTGACCCATTTTTGTAATCTTTTCCTGCAGTCTCTCACTTTCGTGTTATGCTAAAAATGCAGTTTATTTATTTTGCAAATAAATTGATTTAAAATAATTTGGAATATTTAAATAAGATTGTGCATAGAGTAACTGTGGTATTTTTGTGACTACTGAAATAAAAGCGATAAACAAAGGATGAAAGAATAAAAAGAACATATTTTTGAAGAAAGTTTTAAATGCGTCCACTGAAAATTGTATTGAAAAAAGATGATCTACGACTTCTATTCTCAATACACTAGATAACCTTTTGAAAACTTTTTGCAAATAAATAATTTCAATTTTAGTATCTGTTTTTCCATAGAAAAGAAGAAATCCTAGAATAAGAAATTTATATTTTTCTTCTAACTCTAAATGTTCAATTACAGAAAAATTGATATCAATCCGATTAAAACTGACCTCATGTCAAATATTACCCACATGGGGATGCACATAAATTATATATATATATATATATATATATATATATATATATATATATATATATATTATATATACGCGCCTAAAATCTCGCAAGGTGTGCGAATATATACGGCATAAGACGTCTTTTGGGAAAATCTTACTATTAAAACTGTAGTTAATAACAATAAAAGCCTTAAAAATAAAATTTAAAACATCTCGTTCTCCGAAAAAAAAAAAAAAAACTATTAATACGAATCTCTCTCTCCTGATCAATTTAAAACTGATTCATGTTCGGCACAACTTTTTTATCTCTTAAAATTTAAAGGAGTCAATTTCAGGCGGTGATACATACAGACATTTCCCAGAAAAGTTTAAAAAAAAAAAAACGACCAGAAACTCACCACAATATAAAAAAAATGCAATATATTATTAGAACTATATATACTTTTTCATTTTAAACTCTTATGAATGTTTTTGATGTTTTTCTCTTTGACAAGTTTTTAATTTCATTTTTAAACATTTATAAAAAATGCTTTGTAATTTCTTTTTTATTGAATATGTCCGTGTATTTTACATGATGGTTATCAATAGTTATTATGTATTTTGAATGATGGTTAGCAATCATGATTATGTATTTTATATGATGGTTATCAATCATGATTAGCATTTTACATAATGGTTATCAATCATAATTATGTATTTTACATGATGGTTATCAATCATTATGTATTTTACATGATGGTTATCAATCATAATTATGTATTTTACATGATGGTTATCAATCATTATTATGTATTTTACATGATGGTTATCAATCATTATGTATTTTACATGATGGTTATCAATCATTATTATGTATTTTACATGATGGTTATCAATCATGATTATGTATTTTACATGATGGTTATCAATCATAATTATGTATTTTACATGATGGTTATCAATCATAATTATGTATTTTACATGATGGTTATCAATCATAATTATGTATTTTACATGATGGTTATCAATCATGATTATGTATTTTACATGATGGTTATCAATCATAATTATGTATTTTACATGATGGTTATCAATCATAATTATGTATTTTACATGATGGTTATCAATCATAATTATGTATTTTACATGATGGTTATCAATCATGATTATGTATTTTACATGATGGTTATCAATCATAATTATGTATTTTACATGATGGTTATCAATCATAATTATGTATTTTACATGATGGTTATCAATCATAATTATGTATTTTACATGATGGTTATCAATCATAATTATGTATTTTACATGATGGTTATCAATCATGATTATGTATTTTACATGATGGTTATCAACCATGATTATGTATTTTACATGATGGTTATCAATCATTATGCATTTTACATGATGGTTATCAATCATAATTATGTATTTTACATGATGGTTATCAATCATAATTATGTATTTTACATGATGGTTATCAATCATAATTATGTATTTTACATGATGGTTATCAATCATAATTATGTATTTTACATGATGGTTATCAACCATGATTATGTATTTTACATGATGGTTATCAATCATAATTATGCATTTTACATGATGGTTATCAATCATTATGTATTTTACATGATGGTTATCAATCATAATTATGTATTTTACATGATGGTTATCAATCATTATTATGTATTTTACATGATGGTTATCAATCATTATGTATTTTACATGATGGTTATCAATCATTATTATGTATTTTACATGATGGTTATCAATCATGATTATGTATTTTACATGATGGTTATCAATCATAATTATGTATTTTACATGATGGTTATCAATCATAATTATGTATTTTACATGATGGTTATCAATCATAATTATGTATTTTACATGATGGTTATCAATCATAATTATGTATTTTACATGATGGTTATCAATCATAATTATGTATTTTACATGATGGTTATCAATCATAATTATGTATTTTACATGTTGGTTATCAACCATGATTATGTATTTTACATGATGGTTATCAACCATGATTATGTATTTTACATGATGGTTATCAATCATAATTATGCATTTTACATGATGGTTATCAATCATTATGTATTTTACATGATGGTTATCAATCATAATTATGTATTTTACATGATGGTTATCAATCATTATGTATTTGACATGATGGTTATCAATCATAATTATGTATTTTACATGATGGTTATCAATCATAATTATGTATTTTACATGATGGTTATCAATCATAATTATGCATTTTACATGATGGTTATCAATCATGATTATGTATTTTACATGATGGTTATCAATCATTATTATGTATTTTACATGATGGTTATCAATCATGATTATGTATTTTACATGATGGTTATCAATCATTATGTATTTTACATGATGGTTATCAATCATAATTATGTATTTTACATGATGGTTATCAATCATAATTATGTATTTTACATGATGGTTATCAATCATGATTATGTATTTTACATGATGGTTATCAATCATGATTATGTATTTTACATGATGGTTATCAATCATAATTATGTATTTTACATGATGGTTATCAATCATTATGTATTTGACATGATGGTTATCTATCATAATTATGTATTTTACATGATGGTTATCAATCATGATTATGTATTTTACATGATGGTTATCAATCATAATTATGTATTTTACATGATGGTTATCAATCATAATTATGTATTTTACATGATGGTTATCAATCATTATGTATTTTACATGATGGTTATCAATCATAATTATGTATTTTACATGATGGTTATCAATCATAATTATGTATTTTACATGATGGTTATCAATCATAATTATGCATTTTACATGATGGTTATCAATCATGATTATGTATTTTACATGATGGTTATCAATCATAATTATGTATTTTACATGATGGTTATCAATCATGATTATGTATTTTACATGATGGTTATCAATCATAATTATGTATTTTACATGATGGTTATCAATCATAATTATGTATTTTACATGATGGTTATCAATCATAATTATGTATTTTACATGATGGTTATCAATCATAATTATGTATTTTACATGATAGTTATACATTATGATTATGTATTTTACATGATGGTTATCAATCATTATTATGTATTTTACATGATGGTTATCAATCATAATTATGTATTTTACATGATGGTTATCAATCATTATTATGTATTTTACATGATGGTTATCAATCATGATTATGTATTTTACATGATGGTTATCAATCATAATTATGTATTTTACATGATGGTTATCAATCATAATTATGTATTTTACATGATGGTTATCAATCATAATTATGTATTTTACATGATGGTTATCAATCATAATTATGTATTTTACATGATGGTTATCAATCATTATGTATTTTACATGATGGTTATCAATCATAATTATGTATTTTACATGATGGTTATCAATCATGATTATGTATTTTACATGATGGTTATCAATCATGATTATGTATTTTACATGATGGTTATCAATCATAATTATGTATTTTACATGATGGTTATCAATCATGATTATGTATTTTACATGATGGTTATCAATCATTATTATGTATTTTACATGATGGTTATCAATCATTATGTATTTTACATGATGGTTATCAATCATAATTATGTATTTTACATGATGGTTATCAATCATAATTATGTATTTTACATGATGGTTATCAATCATGATTATGTATTTTACATGATGGTTATCAATCATTATGTATTTTACATGATGGTTATCAATCATGATTATGTATTTTACATGATGGTTATCAATCATAATTATGTATTTTACATGATGGTTATCAATCATGATTATGTATTTTACATGATGGTTATCAATCATAATTATGCATTTTACATGATGGTTATCAATCATTATGTATTTGACATGATGGTTATCTATCATAATTATGTATTTTACATGATGGTTATCAATCATGATTATGTATTTTACATGATGGTTATCAATCATAATTATGTATTTTACATGATGGTTATCAATCATTATGTATTTGACATGATGGTTATCAATCATGATTATGTATTTTACATGATGGTTATCAATCATGATTATGTATTTTACATGATGGTTATCAATCATGATTATGTATTTTACATGATGGTTATCAATCATTATGTATTTGACATGATGGTTATCAATCATAATTATGTATTTTACATGATGGTTATCAATCATTATTATGTATTTTACATGATGGTTATCAATCATTATTATGTATTTTACATGATGGTTATCAATCATTATTATGTATTTTGCATGATGGTTAGCAATCATTATTATGTATTTTGCATGATGGTTAGCAATCATGATTATGTATTTTACACGATGGTTATCAATCATTATTATGTATGTTACATGATGGTTGTCAATCATTATTATGTATGTTACATGATTGTTGTCAATCATTATTAGGTATGTTACATGATGGTTAGCAATCATGATTATGTATTCTATATGATGGTTATCAATCATTATTATGTATTTTACATGATGGTTATACAGCATTATTACGGTTAATATGTTTTCACTTGATTGCAACATAAATTCTACATAAAAAGTGATTTCTGTATCGATATAATATAAATCAATAAAATCTGAATCAACTATCTAAGATCTAAAGTTCGTAAAGATATTTCGAATAGTATCCTTCCTATATATGTATAGACTAAAAGACACATGCAGAAAACGTTCATCAACGTTTTCTCTTTATTTCAAGATTTTCTCATAATAATTTATTTGAAGGAATAACATAGAAATACAATATTTGAAAAGATTTGTTTTTGTTTTCCAACGAAACACATACGCACACATATATCTATACAAAACTTCATGGACTGTCCGGGCATGCTTGTTTGCTTGAATCGTGTCTTCAAGGATCGGACGATTCCATCTTTTAAAAAGGGATGACAGGTGAATTATATATATATATATATATATATATATATATAAAGGAACGAGCTTGGGGATTCGTATGTTTTGGTTGCAATTCTAGCTGATAGCACCCCAGTCTCTCTCTCTCTCTCTCCACACACACACACACACACACACACACACACACACACACACACACACACACACACACATATTAGTTTGGATCTCTCTTCAAAATATTAAATTAATTATAATAATCGATAGAGAATTAATTTTTATAATAATAAATGCGTAGTTTGCATAAATCAAAATATGATATTTAAGAGTATCTTAAGTCGATAAAAAACATGGTTAAAGATCAACGATTATCGAGGACGAAATATATATATATATATATATATATATATATATATATAAGCGGGCTGCTGACCCTCGCCCGATCGTAAAATACGCAAAATATAATGCTGTAACACATGCATGATTTCTTATCATTTTGGGCCAATTCTCTATTGATAATTATCGAATATATAGTAATTATTTCAAAAGTTATAAAAAATATGACTTCGGTTTCATCCGCTACAAACGCTTGAGTTTAATACGAAAGATTAATACTAAGCAATTATAAATGTTTAATATTTAGCGGAAAAGAAACAGCAAGCGTAATGTTTTATTTGATATACCTTGCCAAGGTGAACTGTTTAGTTTCTAATTTTGACCCCTTAGCAGCAGTTTTTGCCGGTTTAAAACTTAATCAAAAGTGTGCTACATGTCCAAATGCTCAATATATTTAATTTAAACTCTGTAGACCAAATACTCAGAAAGGCGTTAAATAGAAACTTAAAGGAAAAAGAGAAAGACTAAATAAACATTCACGTGTGCTAGGACGTTTTTAACTTAAATTCTGCACTATCATACAGAATGTGGAAATTATGCATAAATTAAATTCAGTGTAATAATGAAATGAAACCAATCATCTTATAAAAATGAATTAGTAATTTTCAAATGAATATACAAATTAGTTAACCTTCCTGTGGCCACTCGCATATCTATGACTGAGTATATTAAAAAGTTCGTTTTGAAAGGTATGCTTTTAATATCAATTTCAGAGCGATAAAAAACTCAACTTTATTGATATATGACAGAGAGGAGAAAAAGAAACGAGGCAGTAGTATCATTCTCAACGAACAAACATGAGCTGCAAATTATGGGTGTATAGCTCGTGCATACAATGAGATGGTTGACGCAAATTATTAGCAACCACTTCGAGAATTTTGAATGGGGGTTCGAGCGTACTCTGTGCAAGATAAAGAAAGTTTTGTCTGTGTATCATTCAGTGCAAACTTGACAGTGCAATAAATGCTCACAAAATAGCTGAGTTATGAGCTTCAAAACGCTCTTTGTCGTGTCAAACGGAAGATATGTTAGGAGATTCTAACCTCCAAGTGCTGAGTGTTATATCCCACGTAATCAGCTTCACACTGACCGTTAAAACAATAAACTTATCATATTGCATTGAGTGGCAAGGATACCATCCTTTCGAAAGGAGAGAAAAGCGCTTATTGTCACAAAAAACGTTCGAACCTAAGTTGCAAAGAAACAACGCTAAACGACTGTAGAAAGTTTGCGTGAAGAATCCCGGCTTTTAACACCAATCTATGGGAGCTTCACATATACAGGACATTTTTGCGGGCCTGAAAAGGTTCTCCTTTTAAAACCACATTAATCAGTTGTGTGTAAAAATAAAATATTGTCCCAAAGGATTTCAATTGCGCTTTGAAGTCCAGTATCAAATCAACAAAGTCTAGTTATCAAATCAACAAATCAAGAGTATCTAGTTATCAAATCAACAAATCTCGATGTACTAAGGTTTTGACCAGATTTCTTTTTCTGATTTTAGGGGAGAACAAATCCCAGCTAATGTACTAACCTGTAAAATAGGTTTCATGTATACGCTTATAATGAAATTCATACCTGAGCTTTCGAAGAAAACTTCTAAAAACGGTAATGAGACATTAACCTCACCTTCTAGAGTAAACATTCACGCGGAATGAAGCAAATTTAAATATCGAAACAACCCCTCCGCTTCATGATGAACGTATGGCAAAGATGTTATCCACATAACGAAAGTAGCACATTGGTTTAGGCAGCCGATTAAACAGCAGTTGCTTTTAAAATCCAGCAAAAATATTGCATAATATAAAAGCCAAAGGATTTCCCGTTGGTACTCCATCAATTTGACTATACATATCCCCGTCAAAGCTGAATTTAAGAGAATTATTAGCTAAATATAAGAGCTTAATAACTATATGTTCAGGAAATCAAGCCTTAGCTAAAGAACTAGATTAAATACAATCGGCACAAAATCAATTAGTTTCATCAAGAGGCACATTAGTGAAGAAACTGGAAATGTCATAACAACTAAGTATTCGAGGAACCCTTAACCTCACGAAGAAATGTTGAAAACTAAAAAGAACCAAAAAGACAAAATCCAGAGGATATCCTCAGAGAGGTGTTAGATTCTCAGCTAACCATTTGTCCTAATTCATGTTGTGTAGAACCGATCGCTGAGAGAATATATCTCATACGAATGTTTTAATGGTTTCTTTTAGCTTGCAAAGAGGTCTCAATGACTTAATGTAAAGGAAAAGCGAGTGCGACTTGCTAAGAATCAAAATCTAGTCCACACTAAACATAAAGGCACAAACAATGTTATTTATAACAGATGGCCGAACCGTTGTTATTATATAAAACATGTGAAGGAGAATATTTTGCATATCAAACCTTTTATGGAATTTGTTGTTTGATCCTGAATTACAATCTTTGTAAGGTCCGCCCGACGTAGTCAGCACCGCAACTAATCTTAAAAAATGAACAATAGTTATTATTACTTTATTGTTTATTTCCTGGACAAATATTTAGTATTTCTGTTCAGGTGTTCTTTAAAGAAAACTGACTCGCTTGTTTACAAGTAACGATGTGTTTCAGAACTACGAATGAAAAAACAAATTGATTTTCATTTCTCTTCCTTTGTTTACAGTCAAAAGTAAACGGTAACGTATTTTGTATCGAAATATATGAAATGGAAATGTTTATCTATATGATGAATAAAAAGATTTCGATTCGTGTTTGCTACAAAATAACGGATAGAATCTCTATTACTTAAATTTACTTTTATAAGTATTTACATAACTAAACTTTGCTATGCGATAGCGATATGGCTAAGCTAGCTAAAGTCTTATTACAAATGTTTCGGGTAATAGTTTTCAAGATTGCACGGAGTGTATAGATAGTTAACTATATATATATATACATATATATACATATATACATACATATATATACGTATATACAGTGATGATCATATTTATTGGCACGGTAAAATAAGTTAAATTTTGTCTAATAAATTCTAAAAAAGGGATTAAATTAAAGAAAATAACAAAGTATATTATGTATTTTTAACTGGCCTTTCCGATGCAGCAATCGGATTTTAGAAAAAATAAATAACAAAGGAACAACAAACATAATTGCAAAAAACCCTTGTTCAAAATTATTGGCACGGCTTTGTTTTTCTTTTAGTATCAGTATAATATCAATCAATTTCCGGTTTACGTGCTTTCTGAACTTTTTTATAGCCATATTATGCTTGTTTAACGCTAATTCAGCGAATAATTTTTTTCAGATAATTTTTAGATAGCGATTTATTTAAACTATTATAAGTGACTAAATTATAATTTTCAATCGCCATGGTTAAAACTAAGGAACACAGCCAAGACGTCAGGAAGCTTGTTGTAGCATGCCATACCAATGGGGAGGGCTATGATAAGATTTCAAAGAAGCTAAACCTTCCCAAATCCACTGTTAGAGCCATAATAAACAAGTTCAAATCGCAAGGCCACGTTATGAGTTTAGAGGGTAGAGGGAGAAAAAGGATTCTTTCCCCAAGAGATGAACGGAAAATTGTTCGACAAGTAAAACAAAACCCAAGGATCTCTGTTGGGGAGATTGTTGATGAACAGAGCACCTCTGGAGTGAATGTATCTCGACATACAGTTGGTAGTTTTAAAGAGAGCTGGTTTAAAAGCATGTCGTCCGAGAAAGACTCCCTTATTGAAGCCTATGCACCTGAAAGCAAGGCTAGCCTTTGCAAAACGTCATATTGATAAAGATGTTGCATTCTGGAAACGTGTTCTATGGACTGACGAAACGAAAATAGAGTTATTTGGTCATAATAAAGTGTCTTATATTTACAGAAAATCTGGCGAAGCTTTCCTGCCTAAGAACACCATACCCACAGTGAAGCACGGTGGAGGCAGTTTGATGTTTTGGGGATCCTTTGCTGCCTCTGGACCAGGGCGACTTGTTAAGGTCACAGGTAGCATAAAAAAGGAAGATTATGTTAAAATATTGGATGAAAACCTGAAAGACTCTGCTAAAGAGCTCTCACTTGGTCGTCGTTGGTGGTTCATAATGACCCAAAGCATTCGGCTAAACTGACTAAGAAATGGCTTGAGGACAATCATATTAATGTTTTGGAGTGGCCATCACAAAGCCCAGACCTTAATCCAATTGAAAATTTATGGAGAACATTAAAATTGAGGGTAATGCAAAGGAAGCCTAAGAATCTTATTCAATTGGAGGATTATTGTCAGGAAGAGTGGGCTAAAATTACTACTGAAGAGTGCAACAACTTGGTTGTAAACTATGAAAAGCGACTGAGGAAGGTAATCAAGGCCGAAGGCTATACAATTGATTATTAAATAAATCGTGCCAATAATTTTGAACAAGGGTTTTTTGCAATTATGCTTGTTGTTCCTTTGTTATTTATTTTTTCTAAAATCCGATTGCTGCATCGGAAAGGCCAGTTAAAAATACATAATATACTTTGTTATTTTCTTTAATTTAATCCCTTTTTTAGAATTTATTAGACAAAATTTAACTTTTATTTTACCGTGCCAATAAATATGATCATCACTGTATATACGTATATATATACATATATATACATATATATACATACATATATATATATATACATATATACATACATATATATACACATATATATACATATATATACATATACATTAATATATATATACGTATATATATACATATATATGCATATATATACATATATATATATGCATATATATACATATATATATATGCATATATATGCATATATATACATATATATGCATATATATACATATATATGCATATATATACATATACATACATATATATACACATATAGATACATATATATGCATATATATACATACATATATATGCATATATATACATACATATATATACATATATATACATACATATATATACATATATATACATACATATATATACATATATATACATACATATATATATACATATATACATATATATACATATATATATGCACATATATATGTATGTATATATATATATATATACATATATACATATACATATATACATATACATATACATATATACATATACATATATACATATATATACATATATATACATACATATATATATACATATATATTTATACATATATATACATATAAATATACATATATATACATATATATACACATATATACATATAAATATACATATATATACATATATGTATATATACATATATGTATACATATATGTATACATATATGTACATATATATATACATATATGTATACATATATGTACATATATATATACATATATGTATACATATATGTATACATATATACATATATATATACATATATATACATATATATACATACATATTATCATTTATACGTGTAAAGTTTTATTATTATAAATGCATATACATTTCAAATGAATATACAAGTGAGTATTGGAAGTTTGAATTCTATTACATCACTGACATCAAACTGTGCGCTTTTTGTCCCTGTAGACATGCGGCATTCCTTATCCATAAAATTCTTTATTTGGTTGATCAACTCTGATATTTTTACTTCCTTACTCCTCCCACACATCATTCTTTACAGATTCCTTGCTTTTCCTTGAATCTTTTATGCCGCTCAAAAACTGATGCTCGATTCATGCAAGATGGTTCAAAAGCAGTCTGAAGCAGTCCATATTTTCAAGTTGAAAACAGAATTTTATTGCATATCGTTCTTCTAACGTGTCCTCACGCCCAGATTGCATTTTTGAAATTCACCAACCGTGACAATCAGGCTTTAGAATAGTGTATTCCAATTCCTGCTGTAGCTGTTCATTTGAACTGGAAATCATAAAAGTATGGTCAGTCATATCATAAGATATATAGCAATAACATACTGAATTTTCAAGAGGCTACAACAGTTTTTAATTCATGTACAAAAAAGTGTGGAAACATATTGAAGGCGCCTCGTACATATGTATATATATATATGTATATATATAATGTGTGTATGTATATATATATATATATTTGTTTGTGTGTATATAACAGAATTCTAATTTTAAATAACTACTTCTATAATAATTTGAAAACATAATCTTATGACCTGTTTCGTGTACACATGAACACTCATTTAAATGCCTACTAGACACTGTCCTCTAAGTGTCTTAGGTCTCTCTGTATTGGGGTTTATCACGACAATCTACGAGTAAACCCTGACTAAATATTCAAGATCACATAGAATTCTCAGCCCAGTTAAGATCTCTTCGGTATGGTTAACCCACAGTGGCTTTTATGAGAAATGGTTCACCTTTTCCAAATGCTGTTGTCTATAATAATAGCACTAAGCTGGATACTCCAGCAAACTGGCGAATTCTTGTCCTGAAATCCAGTAGGACCAAAAGGCTACTAGATAGATATACTATTTACATATGTAACTGGGGAATTAGAGAGAGGTAAATTAATAGTCTTAATTTCTTTACTAACTCAACATATTAGACGTAAACGAAGTTTAATGGAATATTTGTATATTTTTTTTATCTCATATAGAGATCAAGTCTTAACTACTTGAAATTTTTGAGAACTTCGACTGAAATACAATGAAGCAAGAAGATAAATCCAATGATCGTTTCTAGAACAAAAGATGAAAAAAATAACGCTCACATTTATACAGGATATATAAAATAGTACGTGTTGTAATAGTAATTAGACGCTATTTTTTATAACCTACAATCCTAAAAATTGATATAACTTAAAAGTCAAGTCGAAAATATAGACGTAATTTAATAAAGGAATAATAAAAAACATGAAAAATTATTTATATAAAAAACGAATAAATAAATATGTATATCAATAAGTTTAAAGAAAAAACGTCAAGAGAAAAAGCGGGCAAAATCATGTTATTAATTTGAAAATACGAAAAACCTATAAAGTTAATTAGCTTAAAAGTAATTAAAAATTTATTCAGGAAAAATCTGTAATAATTATTTAAATGCCAAGACGACAAAAATCCTAGTGAAACATAGAAAATTATAAAGAGTAATAAGAAAATATTAAATCTACTAAATAAGTTAAAAAATCAAACGGGATAAGAAAGAAAAACTTTTAAATTTAAAAGATTTCAGAAGGAGACACTAAGCTAAAAAATTATTAAAGATATTAAATTAGAAATTAAAAACTAGATGACTATAAGTTCTTAGTGTTATTTTCTCTTTATACATCTAACAGAGTTGTTAATTTCTGATTTTCTTTTTATAAAATTAATCAAAATTAAACATATTTACAGAAACAATAAATATCTTTAATGCTAACGTGTTAAGAGAATTATATTAAAATATCTAAAGATTCCCGAAAATATTCACATTAAAAAACGTCTAAATTAAACCAAGAAACTACTAGCAAAATGAGTTGTTAATATCTGATTGTTTATATAATTAATCAAAATTAAGCCTATTTAAAGAAATAATAGATAAATATACCTAATGCCTGCCCTGGTTAAAAAGATTAATATTTAAAAAATATTTCTAAAAATTAAAAATGTATATTAAAATAAAAACGCCTAAATAAAACGAAGGGGATGAAGCTTTTATATTGCAACTAGTCTGGGTGCTCGGCGTTGCTCAGGTGTTTGGAGGTGTGTGTTGAGCAAACAAATAAGTTGCAGTAGGCAGGCAAGCTCGAACCCGGGACGCAAAGGCGGAAAAGAAAGTGGATTTGTTGGTTGACCAAAAAAAAAAAAAGGAAAAGTGGTAGTAGGCAGGCAGGCTTGAGCCTGTTCTGCGAAGGGGGAGAAGAACATGAAAAAAAAACGCAACTGTTGCGCCTATCGCCAAACCGGAAGTGACGTAAATTTAAATTAAGGCTAGACAATCGAAAAGCGGGGATGACTTTGGAAAATATCGGCGAAAAGAGGGAGCCCTCCCTGTAGAAAAGTACCCAGTTGAGGGTGAAGTATTTATGTTTTTGGCCCATTTTTCGATATTTGTCGAAGGGTTGCGCTTCAAAATGATACCAATCTCGTGAAAATCTGTCGCTTTTGTCGAAAGTTTTTGCGAAGACATACAAATATACATACATACATACATCCATACATTTAAACAGGCAGGTGAAATTTATATTATAGATTACCCCGTATATTTATACTGGAACATTAATTTCAAGCCAAACTATTATTTCAAATTATACATTAATTTACAATGTGAAGTTTTAACATTTTGGATACTTGTATTATTAATTCAAATATTATATGCAAATAAAAGCTTAATATTAATTTTTTTCTTTGATTATCCACAAACAATCAAGAAACCAAACAGTATCTTAAATCTATAGAATGAAAGTATGCATTGATATTGCATTATGCATAGTTTATAGTTATGCGCTTATTGTATTACGTTTTTCATTTAAAGTTTTAGAATTCTTTAATGTTTCGTTGTCTGTTATTTCGAGAAATGGTAATATCTTCATTTCAAGTATCAGAAGAGATATTTTATATATAAATTCATTGTCAAGAATACATAACTTGGACTGCACAAACATATAAATTATTTTGAATGCTTTCTAAGCATTAAGTATTCATAATTTTATTGAACTACGTATCTTTATAAGTATCGATGTATTCAGTCATCTATACGATATTAAATATATTCTTTCAATCGCCATTTTTATTGGATAAACAGTCAGGTCTAAAACGGAAAGTACATATCTATTGCAGTGAATACCATTTTGTAAGATTTTCTGTTTTATATTAAGCATCTTTCAACTTTATTATGTAGTATAATTCACTGATGTGCAGGTTATAATTTTTTAAACTTTGGTTTGTGGTAGACTCCAAAATAAATATTATTTAAATTTAATGTTATATCCCCAAAGTTAATTATTTTACTATTTATGTCTATAGTCATATTAAGATATAGTTTCTTAAAGAAGAGTTTTTCCACAATTTTTATAACTAGAATTCATCATGTCCAAGCATATTGGTACATTTTTATGGCTTTCTCTCAAAATCTAAAATCTACTGTTGTATAAGTTACAATTTTTAATACTTACCATGAACATGATAACTTACCATGAACATGATAACTTACCATGAACATGATAACTTACCATGAACATGATAACTTACCATGAACATGATAACTTACCATGAACATTATAACTTACCATGAACATTATAACTTACCATGAACATTATAACTTACCATGAACATTATAACTTACCATGAACATGATAACTTACCATGAACATGATAACTTACCATGAACATGATACCTTACCATGAACATGATACCTTACCATGAACATGATACCTTACCATGAACATGATACCTTACCATGAACATGATACCTTACCATGAACATGATACCTTACCATGAACATTATAACTTACCATGAACATGATAACTTACCATGAACATATTTATTTTCCCTATAATTGACCATTTCAATTCGAATGGAAAGTTTTCTTTTCGTACGTCTCTAACAAATTTTGCCAATGATATTTTACTATCATTAAAATCTATATTAGATCTTATTTTGAAAAGGCATATGTGGGTTTTATAGTTATCTTTAAAGGACAGTGTCGGATCCGATGTATGTCTTGCTGCTATTTACCCCAACAATAGTACATGTATAAACTATTTCCTCCTCAATGGCATTCATTCATGTGTCTACATTTGGATTCTAATTGAGAGTTTGGATGCTTATTCCATTTCCTATCATTTATTTCCAGATGTATTTTAGTATTACTAAAACGGTTATAGTTGAAACTGACTGATGCTGAGTATGATGATTGTACATTAGTTTTTATTAATAATCTAACGTAATCTACTATCTTAAGGGAAATTCATTTCAACAATATGGTAGAATTATCTAGGAATATTGTATAGAACATGCTTTCTGTATGCCGGGTTGAACCTTATTATTACTATCATGTCTTAACTGATAAGTTGTTGATCGGACTTTTGTCCATTTCTGATTTGATGTTACTCATACATCGATGGTACGTGGTATTCGATCTACTCATGCACCTTAATTATATTTCTTCTTATATTTCGATCCTATTAACGCTGCGTTATAATATAGCTATTGCATATCTGTTTGATATTATCTTAGAATTATTTGTAATAAGAGCATTTTTCAAAGGCTGTGAATGGATAGAATTATTATGTAGATAGTATAGTGTGGTTTGGTTTGTGTCAAAAATAATCATCATTTAAATTTAATGTTATAATCCCCAAACCTTATTATTTTATTGTCTATAGTCATATTCAGATATATTTTTGTAAAGAAGTTCTTTCCCAAATTTCTATAACTAGAATCCATCATGTCCAATCACACTTGATACATCTTTATGGATTTTTCTCAAAATCTAAAATAGTCATTGATTTATTTTCATATTATTGTCATTTTAACTATCGATTTCCCCATTTAAGGTTTGTTTCCTCAGGTTGACAAGGGAGTTCTCGCTTTTTGTACTTTTAAATCTAGATGAACATATCTCGGCTCAAACAAATATTTATTAATCGAAATAAGGACGATCAAATCCAATGTATTTTTCGTAATGCAAAATAAGTATATTCATGTCAGTAAAGTAAATATCTTGCGTTCTGCTGGCAATGGAGTTGCTAAAGGCGTTTTTGATATCGCTCAGTTTTTAAAAAATATTTCTCTCGCAGAAAATTGTCGAGATGCTTGAAAAAGTGGTAGTCGATAGGTGATAAGTATGTAGAGTATGGCGGATGAGGCAGAGGTTCGTAACCCAATTTGTTCACTTTCTGGAGGGTAGGTTTAGCAACGTGTTGTTGGGCATTATTGTGGATGTGAATTTGGCCTTTTCTGTTGACTAATGCTGGGTGTTGTCGAAGTTTCTGATTAATTTTATCCATTTATTGACAGTACTTCTCACTGTAATGGTTTCACCTGCATTCAAAAACATATAATGAATAAGACCAGTCGCATACCACCAAACACTCAGCATGACTTTCTTTTGGTGCAACTCTGGCTTCAAGAATGTTGTGGAGCTTCGTCGGCATCTAACCACTAAATTGAACGTCACTGTTTGCCGTAGAGAACCCACTTTCATCGCACTCATTTATCAAGGTTTTGTGTTTTTCCAATCTCTCAAGTGGTTGGAAATCGTATGCGTTGCGGTTTATTCAGAATCAAGTTTTCGAACAGTTGTGCGTGGATTGGCTTCGACTAAAACTCTTAATTGATCGTTGTCAACATCCGATGGCCAACAATTAAGCTCATCATCTTAAAGACTCGTCGCCGCAACCAAATTTCTTAAACCACCATGGTTCTGTGCGTTCAGTAATGGTTCCTGTGCCAAATGCTTCATTGATATCGCGAACTGTTTCAGCAGCTTGTCGGCCTAGCTTGAATTGAAATAAAAAATATGCGAATTTGCTTTTTTTCCCCCTTGTATTAAACGTTGTGAAAAAAAAACATACATCTTTTAAAACAATTGTAATTTAAACGATTTGATAAAACGAAAAATTCTTTTTAAAATGATAGATAAATTAAAAGTATTATAACTAAAACTTATTTGAAAATACATCATTTAAAATAATAATAAAAATTCCACAAGGACTTTCTTCTCAACCTAATAATATTGATGGGACCCGTCCTGCATCAAGTATTCAACTTGTATTTATGCATATAGAATGTACTAGTATAGTACACAACGCAGGACAGGCATAAGCACTAAATATTGCATTAATTTAAAATTATATTGTGTTTGTTTTAGTGGAGTATGGTACGTTTTCGGTGATACAGCTTTTAATTGTAGTGTTTACAAAATGTATATAATGATATCATTTTACTCTTTTGTCTAGAATAGATATTTTATAATACAAAATGATCAGTTAAACAGCTTAACACACGCATATATATATATATATATATATATATATATATATATATATATTATCGATACTCGTGCGTGTCTACTAATCCTTTTGAAATATATTACTTAATGGAGAGGGCGTATGAATCCGTGTGAATGCACTTCCTAAATATTAAACTTTACAAAATAATAATGTATCAAAGTTTCGCACATTGTTGTCAAAATATAAGGAATATATTCCAAACTTCACAATGATGAGTTCAGTTTTTAGTTTTATCCTGTAGAACAGAATATATACATATAAACACATAGATGTACCAATCTTGTTACCTAGAATATGTCTTAAGATGCTTAATGATTTGTTTATGATTTTGGAAATAATCTTTCACACACATACATATATAGAGAAATACAGATAAAAAAAGGAACAAACAAAATTATGTGTTCATCAACGTTTCGTCTTTATTGCGAGACTTCCTCTGGAGGAATAAAATTAAGAAAGTTAACCTGTGCCTAAAATTGAATTATTTAATCTAAAATTAATTTATTATTTTAATAAAGTTTACTTATTAATGGCAATACATTATAGAGACCTCCATGTTGTTTAATTGTACTTGAAGATTGGAAACAACAGATACCACATACAACTTGAATACAGCTACCCTGGTAGCCACTATCTTATGAAGCTTAGAACCATATTTCTGCCACATTCACTTATGATAATAAATTGCTACATTACATCCGATGAGAAACAATCGCCAGATCTACAAAGGAAGAAGCTTCTATTTTTCTCTCTCAATAGTTAGTGTCCTCACTGCTACCTGGGTCCGAAACGGGGTCAAATTCTATATTTTCTTATGATATTGTGCTTGCACCACTATTAATTGTTTTTTACATACATACACATAACATGCTCTTTCCATTTTTCGATTCACAAATAATAATCCTCCCTGCCTGATTCCGTTCATTTTGATTGGCTGAGCTCGGGATGAACAGTATCCTCATAAACGAACGCTAGCCTACCATTCAATTGTAGCGTCGCAATGATACCTATTTTCCCATCTGACTACATTGCTACGCTCTTTTTCTTAGATTATGCCGACAAAACACACCGGATCTGTATTACACAAAATAAAACCCATTGGTTCTTTCTTATTATAAGTGAATTTTCTCTATTTACAAATATTGCTACAGGGCAAAATTTCGGTAGATGACGAACACACGAACACAAAATACGTCGGCCGAAGATAAGCAGGTTTGTTTATCGGGTGCGCGTCTTTATATGTAGAAAATTACTTGCCTCCGCAAAATCGAGATTTAAATAATCAGCATACTCGAAAACTTGTAATAGACGTCAATTTAAAAAAATATGAGGAGGTGGACCTAATGTAAATACTACCAAACAATAAAAAAAACATTAAAAAAACATTAGGAAAGGAAAAGTAAATTCTCAAAAATAGTAAAAGTTATGAATTTATTAGGGCAAGCAGATTTTTTGGTTATTTTTGAATTTTTTTGTCCGTTCGGTATAGGCAAGCATCGCCGAGCGAGACTCACGGAGAAACAGTAAGTAATCTGTAGTATATATATATTCTTCCCAGCTCTCTCTCTTTCTTTCTCTCTCCTTCTTTCTTTCTTTCTTACTCTCTCTTAGGATATTTTTGATAATGAAAAAAATCAGTTTGCCATACTAATTTCTTCTTATAAAAAACTTAAATTTTTTCGTTATCCTTGGGTGAGGTTCAATTTAAACAAAATGAACCACAGTCACGCGTGGCCGGGTACGGTTAGTTTGAAATAAATTTAACTATTTTTGCTTTTTTGAAGTCAAAAGTATGATTATGCTGCCTTTTGTTAGAATTTCTAGAATCTGGTCCTTTCAAACACAAAATATTTTAGATACATCGACGACATTTTAATTTTTCTTCCTAAAAACACGCACATAGTTTATGTTAAAGACAAATTAGATTCAATCAAACTCTCCAAAAAGTTCACATATGAAACAGAAAACAATCACTCATTAACTTTTCTATACATACTTATAAAATTCAATAATAAACAATCCTTCAAAATTCACGGCAAAACTACATATAAAAATGTTTACATGCATCACACAACAACAACAACAACAACAACAACAACAAAACAGGTATTATAATTGGTTTCTTTCTACGTGCATTCAGAATTTGTAGTCCAGAATATCTGGACTAAGAATTCAAATACCTCACAAATACTTTGAAAACCTTGTAATATCCCACATATTTCATATTGAATGCAAAGAAAAAGCCACACAAATATTTTCTAGGATAAATAAGCAAAAATCATACACACCAGATATTTCTATCATAAACAGACATCTTCTTTTACCCCCCACACAAATAATACAATAATTTGCAACACACTAAACAAACTAGGAAATCCAATCATACAAACCACATCACAAACTATAAAACCAACATTAAAAACAACAAAAACATCTAAAAAACAAGCCAATTCCCACTGCAGACATATACACTGTTCTTTGCCAAAATTGCCATCATATATACATTGGTGAAACGAAACGCAGATTAGAGAAAAGGCTCAACGAACATAAGAGATGTAAGAAATAGCAATTCTCTGAATTCATTATTCTCTCTCATTCATTGCAGCATAATAATACTTTTCGCTCCAAGCGTGCAAAAATAGTTAAATTTATTTCAAATAAACCGCGACGGAGACTTCTTGAATTGGCACTTATCGCAAATTCAAGCACAATTAAATAACGTGGAGGTTTATATTATATATCTCCATTAACAAGTAAAATTTTATAAAAATAACATAATTTAATTTTAAACTATAGAAAACACTACATATAATAATCAATACATATAATAATCAATACATATAATAATCAATACATATAATCAGTCAAAAAATTATATAACAAAAATACACTCATTCCATTTCAGTTACCTATCGATTTTTGAATTATAACGGATATATTTGCCCCCAAATATGAATTGTATGATATCTTTTTAAATATATTAACGCCTGCATGACGTTGTAAAAAATCTTACTCTCTTTCACAACGTTATGCTCCCAATTTTATTTTATTTTTTAATTTCTAAAGACTATTTCGTTTCTAAAATGTAACAGGGTCATACATTTGCTTAGATCAAAAATATTTTTTTCAAATATTTGTTTTCTGAATTTCATTCATCCAGAGAAGTCTTGCAATAAAGACGAAACGTTGATAAACACATAAGTTAGTTTGTTCCTTTTGTATCCCTCTATTTCGTCGGAATACTATTTGTCTCATATATATATATATATATATATATATATATATGTTAGAACCCAGGGATACGGTGGACCTAGGTAACAGTTTTTCAGATTACGATATTTTCCGGCCCCTTATTGCGGTATTTGTTTGCCCCACCTTATGGTGTTATTTATAATTTTATTTTATTATATACGTGCATTATATACTGTACTGTATCTTGTTGCTAATTTTTAATACCGTATCCCGGGGTTATACTATGTATATAATATTATATATATATATATAATATACATATATAATATATATATATAATATACATATATAACATATATATAATATACATATAATCTATATATAATATATATATATATAATATACATATAATCTATATATAATATACATATAATATATATATAATATACATATATTATATATATATATAATATACATATATAATATACATGTATAATATATATATGTATAATATATATATATATATATATGTATAATATATATATATATAATGTATAATATATATATATATAATGTATAATATATATATATATAATGTATAATATATATATATATAATGTATAATATATATATATATAATGTATAATATATATATATATAATGTATAATATATATATATATAATGTATAATATATATATATATAATGTATAATATATATATATAATGTATAATATATATATATAATGTATAATATATATATATATAATGTATAATATATATATATATAATGTATAATATATATATATAATGTATAATATATATATATATAATGTATAATATATATATATATAATGTATAATATATATATATAATGTATAATATATATATAATGTATAATATATATATATAATGTATAATATATATATAATGTATAATATATATATAATGTATAATATATATATATAATGTATAATATATATATATAATGTATAATATATATATATAATGTATAATATATATATATAATGTATAATATATATATATAATGTATAATATATATATATATAATGTATAATATAGATATATATATAATGTATAATATATATATATATAATGTATAATATATATATATATAATGTATAATATATATATATATAATGTATAATATATATATATAATGTATAATATATATATATAATGTATAATATATATATATAATGTATAATATATATATGTATAATATATATATATATATATATAATGTATAATATATATATATATAATGTATAATATAGATATATATATAATGTATAATATATATATATATAATGTATAATATATATATATAATGTATAATATATATATATAATGTATAATATATATATATAATGTATAATATATATATATATAATGTATAATATATATATATATAATGTATAATATATATATATATAATGTATAATATATATATATATAATGTATAATATATATATATATAATGTATAATATATATATATATAATGTATAATATATATATATAATGTATAATATATATATATATAATGTATAATATATATATATAATGTATAATATATATATATAATGTATAATATATATATATATATAATGTATAATATATATATATAATGTATAATATATATATATATAATGTATAATGTATAATATATATATATATATATAATGTATAATATATATATATAATGTATAATATATAATGTATAATATATATATATATATAATGTATAATATATATATATAATGTATAATATATATATATAATGTATAATATTTATATATAATGTATAATATATATATAATGTATAATATATATATAATGTATAATATATATATATAATGTATAATATATATATAATGTATAATATATATATAATGTATAATATATATATATAATGTATAATATATATATATAATGTATAATATATATATAATGTATAATATATATATATAATGTATAATATATATATATAATGTATAATATATATATATAATGTATAATATATACATAATGTATAATATATATATAATGTATAATATATATATAATGTATAATATATATATAATGTATAATATATATATAATGTATAATATATATATAATGTATAATATATATATAATGTATAATATATATATAATGTATAATATATATATAATGTATAATATATATATAATGTATAATATATATATAATGTATAATATATATATAATGTATAATATATATATAATGTATAATATATATATAATGTATAATATATATATAATGTATAATATATATATATAATGTATAATATATATATAATGTATAATATATATATATAATGTATAATATATATATATAATGTATAATATATATATATAATGTATAATATATATATATAATGTATAATATATATATAATGTATAATATATATATATAATGTATAATATATATATAATGTATATTATATATATAATGTATATTATATATATAATATATATATAATATATATATAATATACATATATAATATATATAATATACATATATAATATATATAATATACATATATAATATATATATGATATACATATATAATATATATATGATATACATATATAATATATATATAATATACATATATATAATATATATATAATATACATATATATAATATATATATATAATATATATATAATATACATATATAATATATATATAATATACATATATAATATATATTAAATATACATATATAATATATATATAATATACATATATAATATATATATAATATACATATATATAATATACATATATGATATATATAATATACATATATGATATATATAATATATATAATATATATATAATATACATATATAATATATATATATATAATATATATATAGTATACATATATATATATATATATATATATATATATATATAATATGTATGAGGGGCGTTCCAAAAGTATGTGTGCCTTTTTCTTCTGCCCGAATGGATTAGGGGAGATTTCAAATTGCATTATGATGATTACTGAACTTATGCATTCATGACCCAAAACTTCTCTCCGTGGCAGATATTTACGGTGTGAGATTCTAAGGAAGCAATCCCTGTCTTGGCCGTCCATCAAAAGTATAAATTTGTCATTGAATTCCTGGCAAAAATGCAGTAAGATTGTTGGTGATTACATAGAAAAATAATTTCTCGAGCAAAAAAGAAGAAAAAGGTCACTCATTTTAATAGTACCAAACCCGTTTTCGTCGTTCAGATTTTGAGTTAAAAATTATGAGGCTATTATTATTTTGTAACGACCCTCATATGACAAAACATGCTCCGAACACCAATGCACAATCACTGGCAAAAGCAGTGTATTGAAAACGGTGGTGACTATATAGAAAATATATTGTCGAGCACACAATATTGGTCGTTTTAATCGTACTACACACGTGTTTGTAGATCTTCAACTTTTGAGTTAAAAAATAGAGGGCGGTACTTTTGGAACGATCCTCGTAGAAACGTACGTTACACTACTTCATAATTCTGCACTATACACGCACATGCAGGTTCGTTATTATATTCATTAAAAAAAAAAATTCTGTCCGAAGCCCTTATGTGTGAGTGTGTGTGAATCTGTGTTTATGTATAATAGTGTGGGAGTTGCCTGAATGATGTGTCTAAAATATCTATTGATTGAATTTAATTATAGAATTCAATTATTGATTTTTGCGCATCGAATCTGTGTGATACTTTTTATTTCGCTTCGCAACGAGGGGGGGTAAGGAGGAAAAGAAAGATCGAGAAAATGCACACTCATAATCGAAATTAAAGTAAACAAATCGATGCCTGATTAAATTGCAAAATAAAATTGTTTTTTAAAACCTCCTCACGTTTCCAGAAGAGAAACTTTTCGCTGCTTCACAACAATCACGGTTAACAAATGTAAATATTATTTGATTTATTACAGATGTGTTATTCTTTTTGAGAATGACTATTAAAAGATTTGTTGGAGATAAGCAGTTTTAAATTATTTATTATTTACGACTGGCCGAGGTGCACAGAATGTACAGACTGCACAACTGTTTCTCATTTCATTATTCTAGACCGATGTGACTCCAACATTTAAATATTCTAAATTAGTTGATCCTTGAACCTTGCGCAGTCGATACAACCAACGATACTAACTAATCTTTCCAACACCAACTCTAAGCAGACGTTTCCATTAACAATAGTGAGCAGTCTCTTCCCTTATAAATTAAACAGTCATCTTCACCACCAAAACATAGCAGTCTCTCCTACTAACAGTTTCTGACAAAGGGGAAAGTGTTGCTGTTTTCTGGGTATGAATGTATACATATAACATGTGTCGTTGGCTTGTTTTTGACTTTGCAGTGATATTTTAACTCCTTGTATCAATTGGATTCATGTTTTGTCTGGAGCGATTTCCATACAATAAAATAACTAAGGGCGAACTCCAACCTCGTTAATTTTAGACTGTGTTACCAGATACAGTTTCATTCCCTATCCAGAACCGATTATATTTAACCTAAAGATGGGATGTTGACAGATACAACCACTATAAGGTGGCTCTCAATTACCAAAAGGGAAATCGTTTCCGGTCTGATATACATCATCAGAACAATACTGTTCTTCATAAAATCAATAAACATTTGTGCTTTTTTTTACTATAATTTCGCCCCAAGCAAGGTACACTGTCACTTGAACATAAAGAGCTACTATTTGGGATTAATTCTACAGGGATACTATGTAGGGAATTGAGAAGCGAAATTTCTGTTCACATTTTTTTTTTTACATTCCAGTACAATCATGGAAGCAGGGACCCAGAAGGGAATTCCAAAGTCTAGCAGTTTAAGGGAGAAAAAATATTAGAGTAGAAGACTTCCATGCATTTAGGGATTTTTACACTTTAAGGGTGTAATTTTACTGCTTGTCGTGCTAGTTGTGGGTATTTATGCCGAGAAGGTGCAAGTGCTTTGAGTTCGTCAGAGCATATTCCATTAAAATACTTGTAAAACAGACACAGGGATGTAATATTACGGCGATGGGACAGAGGTTGGAGTTTAGTTGGTAGTGCGGGAATAATTAGGTTAGAGACTCCTTTTTCTAAGCCTATTTAAAAGCGAGAAACTAGTGGCGAATGCACTAGCTCAGATGTGACATCAATATTCCATGCATAGGCGAATGGTGGCCTTGTAGAGATACTCTCAGGCGCAAGTAATTTCTAGAGAGAGAGAGAGAGAGAGAGAGAGAGAGAGAGAGAGAGAGAGAGAGAGAGAGAGAGAGAGAGAGAGAGAGAAACTTTCCTTAACAATATCCTCAATGTATTTGTTCCAATTCATGTTGCCTGATAATGTTAAACCGAAGATTTTGAACGATTAATTGGCATAATTCATAATTATTAGGATTTTTCGAACTGCTGTTCTCATCTTGGATGTTATTTTGCAACATCTGGGTAAAATTCAGTTGTAAGTTACCTTCTTCTGAGGGTTAAAGGTTCAATCTTCAGTGCGGGCAACCCTCAAAAATACAACTGCAATTTACTTGGGACTTCTGTCCAATCATGACTGACGAAATGAAGGCATGCTACCCCCAGAAATGATATCAAGATTTCCGAGTTCAACAAGAAACACCTAAAAAAGGTCGGAGGTTACATCGACCGAAACGTTGTGAAAATAGCACTCAAGATGAGAACAGTAGTCCGAAGAATTCCAATAATACGAATAATAAATCCTCATCTAAAAACTTGTGTCCATAATAACTAATATATCTATATATGTGCGTATTTCAATACATCGAACATGTATTAACCTAGGTACTACAAACAGATACACTTTAAAATAATTTTCCACCATCTGCAATAAGTTGGCTGAAGTGAGAAGAGTTAGGAATATATATTCCCTGTTCTGAGGCCAATCTGCTGCTGTTAACGGTCAATGCTTAGACAAAGAGTCTGCAACTATCGAGGAATGACGCAATGACCGGAGGATACATACTTATCTTGTCAGAAATTGGCTGAAGATGCTTAAAAATACTTACTTCTTGACAATTTAAGACTCCATCACTTTTAATGGCAGGGGGGTGTTTGGCATAAAATTGAATAGTCTGAATCGTGGAGGACGACGCTCTCATATCTCAAGATAAACTTATGTTTTATCATAAACAAAATGAAACTATTATATATCATTATTTCTTGGAATCCTTTGAGATGAGGCTTCATAATTTATTTATTAATTTTTTTTGCTGACTCTTATCCTGGTCTCCATAGTTGTTGTTTCACTACATTTCAGCCAATCTGGCCGTCTGCAGGTGATTAACCGCGACAGGATAGGAATGCTGTAACTGTATCCTCAGTGATTACTGCCTTCCATAGTTGTTGTTGTCTCACCACGTTTTGGCCAACTAATCCTCCGGCCGACTTTGGATAGGATTGAAACCACTATCTTCAGACAATGCTCAACTTAAAACATAGAGACTCAACGCCTCTATCCACTGCTCCACGTAGAATTTTCTGGGTCCGTAGCGTAGAAAATATTTACATTTTTTAGAAAGATAGTATGTGATAGAAGTTGGTTTTGCAGTAAAATTAAAGGCATATATGCACACACACACACACACACACACACACACACACACACACACATATATATATATATATATATATATATATATATATATAAACCCCTTCCTTGGGTAGAGCATTTTTTGTAAAATGATTTCACCCACTGCTTTCATGCGAAACTGTTTTTTTTTGTTGTTGTTGTTAGTAAAGCAAGCAGGACGAGCACTGCAAAAAGAGGTGGGCGGGTGTTTATATAAATAGCTATTTGATGATTTACCCACCGATCCCATGGGACGAAGGTTAGAACTGCTGACTCTTAACTAGATATTTGTAGGTTCAATACCTGGCTAGGGATGAGTGCTAGTCTAGCCGCATTTATGAGCTGTGATACAGCGAAATAGTACTGTATGCGAATGACTGTATATATATATATATATATATATATATATATATATATATATATATATATAAGTAACCTTGTTTGTGTGAGTAACGGGCTCTACTAAATTCCTCTGTCAATGTTTCGTCTACAGACTTGAAAATTGATGCATAAAGGATTTGGGCTTGTGGAACAAATTTGAATAAATTTTAATTTAGTCTTTAGCCGGCGAAAATAGCTTCTAAGCAGTCCAAATTGGAAAAAAATGGAATTTAGCGAATGTAAGTCGATTTAAAGGGTTTTTACGCATGCACAAATATACATTTATAAGTTATTTTTTAATTTTTCATATGAGTATGGACGTGGTTCAGAGGGTAACGAATAAGGTTGGAAAGCTACATGTTTTGGTTTCGATTCTAGTTGATGATATCAAATTTTTTTTTAACTATTGAAATCATTACTATATATTGAGCACAATATAATAATCGATAGAAAATTGACTCTAATAATAAATACGAACTCTGCATAAATTAAAATATTTAACCGTATTGTGTCGACTGGGCAACGCCGGGCAGCCTACTAGTATATATAAAAGTGACTTTGCATGTGTGAGAGACGGTTTTGACTAAATAACTCTTTCAATGTTTGGTCTACAGACATGACGCTATATATATATATAGAGGGTTCAGACCGACAGAATTTATTAGGGGAGTTTTTAGCTAGTAAAAATAGCTGGTAGAAGTAAAAATTGAAAACTTGGCAGACATAAGTAGAGTTAATGTGTCCACTATACATACGCAAATATACATTTATAGGTTTAACTGCGTTATTTATTCCTGCTATTATTTATTATTTATAACTGCTATTATTTATTCAAAAGGTAGCGAATACTGTTGGGGATCTAAATGATTTGGTTTTGATTCTAGCTGGCGACACCAAATGATATTTTTAAACCCTTTGAAATTACTTCTATATATTGGGCACAATATAATAATCAAAAGAGAATTGACTATAATATAATAAATATGAAATCTGCATAAATTAAAAAGCGGCCTGATAATTACATAATCATAATTATGTATGTATATATACAAACAGCACACGTACATGCATGACTTACTCAGTTTTGTTAGATGCATAAATGAAAGGCATGTTTCGTATATGCTTAATTTCTACACACTTGTGGATACGCAGTATTATTTGGTGTTTCAGTGTGTGCACAGAGGTAGAGATTGTCTAGTTTGCCGACTGTAGAACAACGTATAATTCTCCGCGTGATAAGCAATCAGCATGTAGATGTAAGTCACACAATTGTAACTGAACTTTATTGATGGTGATTGCAAAAGCTAATCGAAGCCGGAAATGCAATCCCTTAAATTGAAATAGGATATCCGTTGAGATCATCCTATGCTCGTTATCTGATAGCCATTCTTCCTGAGTTTGACTTGCAACTACACGTCGCACTGCTTATACTCTTTGAGTACGACAACTAATATTTTGCGGGACATTTAGGCTAAAAGAAAAACAACAAAAAAGTGTCAACCTTGATGTTTAAAAAAGACAGACGGGAGAAGTTAGGTGATTGGTTTTACTAGGGACATATATGTGAGCATCCACGTAACAATTTTAAATTAATGAATTTAGCCGATTTTTTTTTTGCATAAAAGTTTTGTCGATTATCGATAATAAATCAATGAAAAAAATGAAAAGAATTTTTTTTTTCAATTACGTCTGTCGTCCACCGAAATTCAGGCTATAAAGCTGGAGTCACAAGCTTAAACCTCTCCCAGATGGGCATCTGTAAATCTGTTAAAATCGGATGAACAAATTATTTTGTAAATCATCAATATTAAGTGGGAGATCGATAATAATTCATTATAAAAAGAGGGGAAAAATGTTATAATTTTTTTTAAAAAAGAGAATATTTTAACAAACAGTTGTTTTTATGCAAGTTCATAATTACAGTTATGACAGCAATTAAAAGTAAATAAAATACAGAAAAGTCTGTAGAATGTACGTACCAGTCATGGAACGAAGACGAAATATTTAAAAAAAATCACGTAATTTGATCAAGTATTTTTTCATTCAACCAAATCAAATTATACGGCTAAGTGAGTCTTAGTGTTTTCGTCCGCCATAATGAAATTGTATCTAATAAATAAGAGGAAGATAACTCAATTTGAAGTGTAATTAGCCCTATATACAACAGCTTAATAATAAAATCGCTAAAAGTAATATTTTTTAAAATTTTCTTAGTAAAAAGACCTATTTGATCAATATACATATTTTTGGAATATGACAATTTCGTTCCGTGATGAGTACGCACATAAAGATTTTTCTGTATCTTTATTCTCTACATAAGTGCAACGTTTTTATACAAATAAATATGCTTACTTTTTGCACATTTCTTTTAGGAAAAAATATTACTTTCAAATATAATAAATGAAAGTATCCATAAACTTGTTTTATCAAATAAATGTTTGTTTTAATGTCAAATACCTTTTTTAATACGCCCTAACGTTTGTATGGTAAATAAAAAATGAACATATTTACTAAAAAATAAATTATATGCGATTCATTCATAAAACTAAGTAAACATATTTATAAAACAGTTTACTGTGTATGTAAATAAAAATATGTATGTGGAAAAAAATATATGTGATACATTCATAAAGGTAAATAAGCATATTGAATTGAAAAAAAACAAAACAAAAAACAGTTTCTTGTTTAATTCATCTGCAAGTGTTATCGTTTTTCTTTTTTTTGTAGTTTTAAAGGTTTCAGTTTTTGTTATTAATTGTATAAACTTTGTTCCAGTAAATGAAGTACTTGAAAATAATTTTGAAAATAGTAATCGCTTCTTTCTTTTATTACAATTCCTCGGATGTTTTGTTTGATAAAATTACAACTCTTCGGCAACTATGGTATAATTTTCCTGCTTTATTTGTTTAGTAGCAGTTCAGCTCGGCTTTGCTCGGGCCCGATCTACTGTTCATAACTTTATGTGCATATATATATATATAAAGTTTGACTCATATTCAGTTAACCTACATTTAAAATATTAAGTGTTTAGACGCAAAATTAGTGGAGGAGTTTGGTAGAGTCTGCAAAGGTCAACTCCTTCAACTTTGACCAAATTTTCGCTCAAAAACTGATTAAAAAGCTTGCCGCGTGTCTGAATACCTTTCTTAATGCTTATATCCAATATTGGCTTGATAGTTTGCTCGAGATCGCAAAGGTAAAATCTTTTGAACTCTGGCCCTCTGGCAGGCAAATTCGCAACCAAAAACCAATAAAAAACTTGCTTTATGTCTGACTACACTTTATGCAGAGGTAAAAAATCTTTTAACTTTGACTCCTATTATGCCCCCTTAACATTTACTGTTTTTGGCTCAAATCAAGTTATTAAGTTAGATCCATGTCCAAGGAACCTATATCTACAATTTCAATTGCTTATACACAAAATTGGCGAAAGAGTTTGGTAGAGTTCTCAAAGGTCAAATCGTTGAACTTTGGCCCATTAACAACCACATTTCTGTCCGAAAACCGATGACAAAGATTTTCCCAAATCTCAGTACCCTGTATATCAAATTTCGAGTCTGTAGACTTAAAATTGACAGTTATTGCGTAGGGAAATGTACACAGACACACAGACACGTTCACTTTTATAGATATATAGATAGATATAGATACCACCCGTTACCCGTTGGGTCAGTATGTTTTATTAGCTATGGAATTAATGTATGGGCATGACACTTGTGAGTGACATATAGAAAATAGTTTTTTGTGACATAACAGACACATTTCTATGAAAGTATATTAAAATGAAAAAAAGAATATAGATAGATTTCTATGAGTCGTTCTGTTTATAATTGTTTATTTTTGAAAAAACAAACAAACAAACAAACTTACAGCCATTGAATTATAAGTAGTTTGCCATACTTATAGGTAAATGTGCACTGAACAGATACCATAATACTTAAAGTTAAATTCAAATCTTGATATATCTTTTTTAAATGAAGTTGTTAGTTGAAAGTAGAGAACAGTAAAAAACACTCTCCCCATGTTAAGACTGGCTTTATTAAATAGAAAATGAAAATAAAATGTAACTTTTTTTCATTTATTTTAACCAAACATTCATGACCCATTGGGTCAAATATTTAATTTATATGATAATAATAAGGTGAATAAAATTTAAACGTAATGCAGAAATGTAAAAAAAGCAGAAAGTATTAACAAGTATTTGGATAATTTAAATACGAAAAAAAAACAAAAACAATTAGGACGCTGAAAACGTACACAGTAAAACAATGTTTTATTGTCGCGTGGATTATTTATTTGTAACGCAAATGAAAAAAAACATATTTTCAGGTTATTTATTTATGTTGGTAGTGTAGAAGAAAATGTATGAATGTTTTTAAGAAAGGTGTATTAAAAAATGGAGAATAATTTTTTTTAAAAAAGGAAGGTGGTGGATAAATCGCCGTTGTAAAATGCTTTTAAGGTTTTCAATGGGTTAAAGTTGATTTATTTGTAATAAAATTGCGACAGTATATCGTTGTAATACAGAATAGTTGCAAAACATCCCCACCCTTTTTTCTAAATAATAATGTTAATATTTCAGTGCGCAGGTCAAATTCTGCAAAAGTAGCGATTTGTGTTTATTTGTTTACGCTGTTATGGGTTAATGTTTATGTACGCATGCGCAACCGGAAGTCGTAAACCGGACGTGTGATTACAACACCCGTTACAAGGTCATTTTAGTGTTATAATTATATATTACGAGGATCATTCCCAAAATAACCTCTATTGTTTAACTCAAAATGTTGAAGAGCTATGAAGACTGGAGTTGTGTCATTAAAACGAGCGACCTTTTGTACTCCAGAATATATTTTTCTACATTATCACCACCATTCTTCAATAAATTTTTTTCAGGCAAGTGTTGTTTTCTTGGTCTCATACTGCCAATATCCATAGCAGATAGATGAAACTTTCGAGTCAATTATGATAACAATATAATTTGTAATCCTCTCTGATCCATTCGGCTGGAATAAAAAAAATAAGGGACATTACTTTTGAATGCTCTCTCTCTCCCACCTCTCTCTCTCTCTCTGTATATATATATATATATATATATATATATATATATATATATATATATATATATATATATATACGTACAAGGAATTATATCAATATAAATCAAAATTTTGGTGGACCAAAGTTACATCCGAAATGATTAACTTTCTATTACAAAAGTCAAACTCAACATTCATCATAAAAAGTAACCAATATATAAATATTTATTTCGCAAATTATTAGTGGATAATTTCATAATTTATACTCAAACCAACTGAATAGTGTAAGCCTAAAGCTACAAATATTTTTATTATATGAACCTTGAATGCAAGGAAGAAACTCTTATAAATTCACCAAAAATGCAGCTCTGCTATGCATAAGTACTTATTGTAAAAAGAAACGATTATTTTAACTTTCAAGGAGATGATCTAGCGCATTTGGGGTCAGGTCCGAGTTGCAAAACCCGAAATCAGCAATTAAAGCATCACTGGAGGTATCTGATGAATGTATTTCATTATTGATGATAACATTATATATATATATATATATATATATATATATATATATATATATATATATATAGTCCTGGTCAAAATCATAAGACCACTTAAGAAAGTAAACGTTTACGTATAATATCGAATTTTGAAACCATTGCCAAAAGGGAAAATATGATGGAAAAAAAATGAAATCTGCTTCATTCGAAACCTTAACCCTGATCTAATAATTATTTTTAAAAAATAAACATTTTCACCTGGTCAAAATAAGACCACTTTAATAAAATGGACTAGTTTTGAAAAAATGAATACGAAAAGCTTTCTATGTTACTTAAAGCAACTTGTTAGTGGATAAAAAACATCTTACTAAATTATAAATGGCAAAAGGGAAACCATTAGAGAGGAAGGATATTTGAGTTTGATAGGAGTGGACTCTCCCATAGATCCATTGCAAACGAAGTGAATCGTAGCAAAACGGTCATCACAGATTTTTAAAGAAATCCAGATCAATATGGGCACAAAAAATAAAAACAAAATAAAAAAATCACCCCATCACTGGATCGCCGTATCAGAAGTAGTTTAGCTCAAGTCGATTGAAAAGCACAACCAGCAGCAGAATGTAGTCCTACAACCATCAGAAAGCATCTGAAAATGAAGGGTTTCAATCATTTAAAGCGACTGCAGAAACCACATCTTCTTGAACAGCACAAAACTAACCGACTTAAATATGCCGCCAAATACCAGACTTGGGATGAAGAGAAGTGGGGAAAATGTAATTTTCTCCGATGAGAAAAAGTTTCATCTAGATGGCCCAGATGGATTTCAACACTATTGGCATGATAAAAATTTGCCCAAAGAGACTTTTTCAACTCGGCAAAGTGGAGGAGGGTCTTTAATGATATGGGGTGCTTTCTTGTTATCTGGGACCCTAAGGTTGCAAGTAGTGAAAAGCCAGCAAACATCATTGAAGTACATTTCAATGCTTGAAAATGCTTCTATCAGGACTGAAGGTCCACGTCTGTGTGGAAGAAATTGGATTTTTCAGCAAGACAACGCTGCGATACACACTTCTCGACAAGTACGAGAATACTTTTCTTCAAATAATATAGAATTGTTAGTTCATCCAGTATGTTCCCCGGACCTCAATCCCATTGAAAATCTTTGGGGATGGATGGCAAAAGAAGTGTTCAAGGATGGAACCCAGTATGATTCGATGAAGGAACTTTCTAATTCAGTTTTCAGTACATGGGATAAAATTCCTTCGCAACTGATAAAAAACTTAGTCGCAAGCATGCCGAAGAGAATTTTTTAAGTAATTCGTAATAATGGAGGGTATACTAAATACTGAGACCCTTTTCAGTAATTTATAATTACCTTTTGTTAGATAAATTATCAGTGGTCTTATCATTTTGACCAGGTGAAAATGTTTGTTTTTTTAAAAAATAAGTATTAGATCAGGGTTAAGGTTTCGAATGAAGCAGATTTCATTTTTTTCCATCATATTTTCCCTTTTGGCAATGGTTTCAACCATTTGTTTGATTAAAAATTCGATAATATGCGTAAATGCTTACTTTCTTAAGTGGTCTTATGATTTTGACCAGGACTGTACACACACACACACACACACACACACACACACACACACACACACACACACACACACACATATATATATATATATATATAATCATGCTCTCACTGAAGCGAGAGACGCAGAAATATTGCCGATGGCCTTGAATAAAAGCAGTTGTTTAACCCCGCATCTTCACTTCGCCTCTCTAAAGAATAGCTGAGACTGTTGTCGATGGGAGTCTTCGATAATAAACGATTTCGAAAGTAAGCGAGTTGGCGTTTGTAAACCGGGGAAGCTTGTATCGAATGCTGTTATGTCTGTCTGATTGGGTCAGGATCAATGGCAGATATCGAATTGAGCGAAGCGTTCGGCAATTTCCATTCTTAATTTCGTCCCTTGAGAGACATGGCTCATTTTAAGAGAATGTAGCACGTGAGGAGGGGAAGGATACCTTCTGGCAACATTGAAATCCGGAAAAAATAAATAAAAGAAAGAATTGCATAAATTGGTAATTGGTGTGTCAATTTGGTGCTTCTTTATAATAACTCTGTCATGCAAAAAAAAAAAAAAAAAGAAAAAAAAGAGAACATTGATTATAAGTGATCTCATTAACTTAAACTTCTAAATGGTGACTATGGCTTAGTGGACCTGTAGTTATATATATATATATATATATATATATATATATATATATATATATATATATATATATATATATTATAGTATTAGTAGAATACCCCTTACAAGATGGGTTTAAGCAATAAATATAGCATTATATATGTTGATTAATCGAACTATTATTTTCATCTTGAGTGTTATTATCACATCGTTTCGGTTGCTGCAACCTGCGACCTTCTTCGGATGTTGAAAACATGCTTCTTTTCCTCTACTAAGGAAAAGAGGGTTGGCTCTGCATTACAAGAATTTGAACCACGGGTTTGAGGGCGGGTCTTTAGATCATAAAGAAGGTTCAATCTTCAGGGGTCACTAAGATATTTTTAAACGCTTTCCTATGACTCAATTTTTCATAAAAAATGTTTTACGAAACAGAGGATTAATACTCATGCGTTATTTTGTGAATCGATCTTCTGTTTCGTAAAATATTTTTCACTAATATTAACAATTAGTATAGATATCCCGAAAAATTGAGTCATAGGAAAACCTTTAAAAAATATCTTAGTGAGCCCTGAAGATTGAACCTTCTTTATGATCTACGGACCCACCCTCAAACCCACGGTTCGAATTCTTGTAATGCAGAGCCAACCCTCTTTTCCTTAGTAGAGGAAAAGGATGCTTTCAACACCCGAAGAAGGTCGCGGGTTGCAGCGACCGAAACGTTGTGTTAATAACACCACAGATGAGAATAATAGTCTGATTAATCAATATAACACAAGCATTCACATCTCCTCTCCAAAATTCAGAATTGCAAATATAACATTAGTTTTAAATTTTAATGTTTTTCTTTTAGTGGTTATATGATACGGTTTCGGTGGCATTCCTCAAAATGATATCATTCACAAAAGAAAGTAAATGATGTACTCATCTTACTAATGTTGTTGCCTGGAATGCGTATTCCATAATTTCTAATTATAATTTCAGTAGTTAAGAATTTTACCAAGCACACAGATATTATAGATACGAATCGACTTAAAATGAATCATTACTTTGGGGAAAGACAGTGTATTTCTGTTCTGTTGTCATGAAGCATCCTTCCAGAGATCATAACCTTTTTTAGGGTGGACTGATTTTCTAGCAAAAGTACTTGTTTGTTATCAAAATGGACACATGGCGAATAGGACTAACCAGTATTTCGAATGTCAATCTCTGGAGTCAACACTCAGAAGTCAAACGACGGAGTAATTAGCTTTAAAAGTGTTTTCGTATAATTCAAATAATCATCGATTGAGATTCTCTATATTGATGCGCAGTTTTCACGAAAGCAGCATGTTCTGGGAACATGAAGCAGAAGAAAAAATGGAAAAGATCATAGACCATCCACTATAACCATGCAATGCCTACACCTACATACTTAGCAAACGCAACTGTTAAACTGGTATATTGATATGAGACGCTAGGGGCAATGTAGCAACCCTAATTAAAATCGGTGTTTACAATAATGTTGGCCTGAACAGAGCCGAGGGGAAGAAGAGAAGAAAGTCTTGAGGTCTTGTGGATAGCATGAAAAGAATCTGGAGCCTCAGAAAGATTTCAATCGTCCCAATCCACGTGGCCACTAAAGTAACGTAAAAGCACTTTAAAAACTACTGACGAATATACCCGGTGAACCAAGTGTAACAGAAATTCAAACACTTGTCCTTAAAAGGACGGTTAGAATCTTAAAAGGATCTATCAGTTGGAGTTCCTGAAACAGAGAGTGAATTTCTAGCATTTGGAAGGATGCTCCATTCACAGCAAAGTAAATAAGAATATTAAAAAGAGAGGTACGGGTCATGATGAAATAAAGATATAATCCCCTTGAGGGTTGAAAGGATGTTACTGCAAACAACGTAAGGTCTTTTTCTCTCTCTCACTCACTTGATCTCGTTATCTTTGTTTCTCACCATAATAACAATATATTTTATAAGAATGTTTCAACGTGTTTTCTTGTTCACGATGACAACCCGGCCACGAAGAGAAAAATCTGCACCATCATTACCATCATCACCATCATCAATAGAAAAAAATAATTAAAAAAAATCAAACAAATATTGCAGCTGTTTTGCCCACGCAGAACATTGGATTAGTTATACAGAAAATAATTGGGGGGGGGAGCGGAGTACAAACATTACGTAAGACAAAATCACATGTATATACTGGTTTTCGTTAGATCAGTGATATTAAGCGACGTTGAGTCTGGTTAGTGACCATTTGAGAAAACCAGGCGCTTTACGTGCGAAAACAGTGAAACCTCTTTGCAAAAACTAACATCCTCAAAGTGGATTGCGAACTGACAATCGTAAATGGAAGTTAATCTCTCTACACATTGTTAACATCATGGTGTTCACCGTGCGTGCAGAGGGGCAAGTTTCAACATTATCTTTAATTTTCCTTTTTATTTTCCTGTTATTGTTACATTTTTATTTTATAGTGGAAGATAAGATAAGCAAGAAACATGTCAGTATAATTAAGGAAACAGACAGAAATTTCGGTCGCTTTGTTGGACCATATTCAAATGAGCTTTATTAACCAGAACTCGATATATTATATAGTGAAGCTTGAAGCAAAACTAAGCAGGGGAGAACGATAATAAGAGTGAGAGAGTGAGAAATAGATGCTGTAGGTAGTGGGTTGGGTACGTGAGGAGAATAGAAAGTTGAGATGCAAAGTAGGGAAAGGGTAGAACGCAAGTAGTGAGGAAGATGTATGATGGTGGGAGGGTAAGCAAGGGGGAGGTGAAGCACAAGGTGAGTGGGAAAATAATAAATAAAATCATGTTGAAGTGAAAAACAAAAAATTACATTTAAATTAATTTTTTAATATTTTTACTCTCATTTTCTCTCGTATCCAAATGCTCAGATGAAAACGTTCTAATAGTTTAGGAGTATAATAATGGCAATCGTCTCTGTTAGTCGCATAGATGTTCCTTCTTGGTAATGTCGTTTTCTTACACGGGAGTCAAGACTTATCAAGGCTCGAAGGTCACTGAAGGATAAGGGTTAATGAGTGAACGATGGTCACCGGGACAACAGACTCACAACGTCTTTTCTGTGGAAAAGAGATTGCAGGAAAGAGAAAAGGTATCACCTAAGTTTCGAAGCTGGTTTTGAACTTTGTCAAGGTTGCTCCGAGCAGCTCCTGCCTAGCTGTGACAACATCACTCCATTTTATGGCGTATTTGGCTCTTATGCAGGTAGACAATTGTATTGGGAGAAAGATATCTTCTGAAGCGTTAAAATGATTCAACCATTTTTCCGGCGAACTTGGCAACAAATTTGATGTAAGTCTTCCATTTTGGACTAGGAGTAAAGTTCAGACCCAGAAGCTTGTCAAAGCAGGGAGCGCCTTTGAGACAAGAATCATTCATATCAATTGTGGCCTAATGTGGATCAGAACATTTATGGTGAGAAGCTTCGTTTGGGATACGTTAATAATAACCATGAACTTTTTGCCCTGTTGCATCGCGTGCTCAAGGTCAGGAGAGAGAGAGAGAGAGAGAGAGAGAGAGAGAGATCTTGTTTAGTGTTGGCCTTTGAAGTTTTGTCAAAAGTGGTAGTGTCGTTTGTAATAATGTTGACGAATGAATTTAATGTGTATATACAATGGCTAATTATCATATTTTGTATCCATCTTCGAAACTCGAGGGAAAAACTTTTTCCGTCTGCTGGTCTCTTTCAAATAAGTTTCGTTAGTCTGTCACACTTAAGTTTCACATATAATTGTAATCACTAAACGCGCAAATTAAATGGCTACATGTAAAAAGAGAATCCATTTCTTTTCGGTATCGATTCATAATAATAGCCACACTCTGATCAGACGCCATTCAATTGTCTTTATTTTCTAATGAAATGTTTCTTTACTGTTTCTTTCCTCAACATTAAGCATTAGTATTAAGGTTTTTATCAAATGTGTTTTTTTTAAAAACTTTTTATGAAAAAAGAAATGCGGAAATTCTTTAATATTTTATTTAATTCATCTTTTTTCAACGTCAAAATAATCTGGTACATCAAAACGCGTGTATGTATATGGCAATTAAGCTATACAGACGCGTCCGCGCTTCATCTCCATAAGGAAGCGCCAGATTCCTATTAGCCTGACGCTTCCCAGTTAGAATAAAACACGGGCGCATTTGTGTAGCTTAATTATAAATATGTGTTCATACTTTACTACTAAACTCTACTCACGTATCGAGCACTATCCCAATAAATACTGAAAATTTACACATAATATATAGTATCATCGTATAATAAAACATGAAATGATAAAATAATGATGAAATACGAAATAATAATAAAATTGACATGTTTCTTAATATTTTTATTTACATAAATACTAGCAGGACCGGTGGAAATCCCACAGAGGACTCATTCATATGTATTATATTGATATTAGCATTCTGTGGATATTCAGTGGAAATGGAGACGCTCTGATATTATTGTAGCTCTTTTTTGTTGAAATTACAAAAGTATTTATCTAAGCTAGTATGAACGCCCAGCAAAGCCCGGTCGTAAAGTACACTTAAATATGATATTTTAATTCTTGCAGATTTCGTATATATTATTATAGAGTTAATGTTCTATCGATTTTTATATGTTATGAAGTGGCAATTTCAAATATAAAAATTATATCCATATGACTTGAGTGCATTAGCTTGAATCGAAACCGATATATATATATATATATATATATATATATATATATATATATATATATATATATATATATATTCGTTCACCTCAGTCACAGCTAACTCTTAAAATCTAACATTTTAATCAATGCAGTCACCGAAACAGGTGCAGAAACGAGCGCGAAATCTATCATGTAATTATGCTGTAATGAGTTTCTAAAATGTCCATTTTTAAAGGAAATGACTTTGTATTACAAATTAATAGAAACCGTACCTGATCAAACTGCCCAGGGTGTTAAAAATATTAATATATATTCTTTATTTCTGTAGACATGTATGTGTCATCTTCATAATGCTCATCCGTGTGCCTATATAGTTATTCGATTTACTATAACATTAAGGAAGATAAATCAGTATGACTATTATATCAAAGTAAAACTTGAAAACTTTTGTGACTTTCCTCATCAGCATATATAGATTTTATTAATTTCAATACATATAATTCCCAGTAGAATTATCCGCAATCTGTTCAAGAACCCAACAAAATCAGGATAGGATGGATCGAATACATGAAACAACTGACTGAAGATTTAGTATTGTTTGTAAACAGGATAACTCTTTTTTTCCAAATAACTTGAATTTTGAAAGTTGAAAGACAATCGAAACGTATGCCGTTATATTATATGGTAGGCACACACCAGCCCTTAATAAAACCGAGGTGACACAGCGTAGCGTATATTAGAGGCTTTTAAGTACCGAATATTCGTATTTTTTTTTACTGCAATGAGACGTTTATAAAGTATTTTCCAAAAACTGTTTTCTTTTTTAGATATCTATACTGTCGTCAATACGCTACGTCGCCTATATTGCTACATTCTCTATGATTATAGACATAATTATGAATGTCGATATTCGACTCCAAGTTATTTTAAGAAAAGGTAAAAACTGTCATTTTTAAAGATTATAGTTATCGACGTTTTCTCCATTCATTACGAATGGAGAAAATGTTTACTTGAATTAACTTTAGCGTGTCTCAATCTGTTACGAGGTCGTGAACTTCCTGCGAATTAATTATCTGTTAGTTCTACATCAGAAGAATCCTTATTTTATTTATTTATTTTTATTTTTGTAAATACATAGACTAAACGTATACTCATCCCAGGATAGGTAAAATTTATTCTCGGAACAGAACAATATTTTGTGCCACGTAGCAATTTTTCCCGCTGAGAACATTCGCTTGTGACTCTTTAAGATGTTAGGTCACATAATACTGAAAATCGACACATTTTTTCCCCGGCCGCTGCAGCAGTTGATCGTCGAGTTATCTTCAGTGATTAGGTACGAGCAAAAATGGGCGGACAAAAATAGGGGGACCTAGTTCTGAAAGTCGATTTATCATAATTTTTTTGTAGGTTTCCGATTACTTTTTGATTGCATTTGAAAGATTAGAGACTAAAGTTAATTTTCTAAAGGGAAAAAATATTTGTACACGTGAAAAAAGTTATGAAAATGTTTTCACAGCTAGCTAACCAATTCAGCTAAATTTTAAAGTTAAATAAATTCATTTTAAAAATCCTTTAAAAGATAAATATTAGTTTTCTGGGTCTATTTCAAAGATAAGTATTAAAGTCTTAAGATATTGAATTAAATTAAAAAAAACATCTTATTCATACAAATTATAGCGTAATTAGCCCTCAAAAAGCAAGAAATTATGCCGTTCGACAAAACGCATCCGATAAAAGTTTGTAAACACGAATATACGGAAGCCCCAAATTTCAGCCAATCAAATCGCCGTTTCAAAATGAAGTCATGATAGTAAAAGGAGGTAGGGGTGTCAGATTTCTTTTTTTTCCCAGACGTGCATCCATACATTGCTATTCTGAACATTTGTATCAATTTTTATCCTTTTTTAATTTAATTATTTTTTTACGTTCCTGTTTTTAAATTAATTTTTTTTAATTATTGTTCGAGATTATATAAAAATTATGTTACGCCAAAAGTTTCACATTCTTTCGAGCAAGGAAATTATTAAAATCTTGCACATAAAAATGATGCGAAATCTGTAATTTAAGAACACATAGAAATATTTTTGCTATTATAATTTTTTTGTGTGAAAATATTAAATAACCAATGCTTAATTCAATGGTAATATCGGTAGTTCGAGAAATTCATTTTTCTTAGAGTTATATCGAATTCATTAATAGGGACTTTAGGGCTTTTTTCGTAATGTTCCTGTAAAAATTATTTTATTTTTTATTGTTACAAATTACGATGCTTTATTTAAATAAAAAGCAAAAATAAATTCTTGCGTTTTTTATTTGCTACTGAAAACCATAACTTTAGTAAAGATATTTTTTGTTTAAACAAAATAATACATTTCCACTAAGATTTAAATAAAAATAATACGTTCATTATATTCGCGATTGTTATTTGATAAATACTGAAAATTTTATTAAAATTGGTTGATTCCCTGATTTTTGGTGAATTTTTAAGTGAAGGGATTAAGGTCAAAATGTTTATACATTTTGAACATCGGCATTCATTTTGCTGGTACCTACCAGTGATATTTTCTCCAGTATTTTATAACAAAATAAAAACTGAAACGGATTTTATATTACTTCATTTTCTGATGCACGTTTCTTTATGCACATGACCTCCTCGCTTTTTTGTATCAACATGTTGTATATTCATTTTGTTGCAATCACTTACCACTGCATCTATGCTAATCTGTTTTTGTTTACACACATACTTTTGTCAGCTTTAAAAATCCGTTTATAGTTTCACTAAAATGTTTTTATACATTTTTATTTTTCTCTCATTCCTGTGACGTTTTCTTTCTGATTTCTGTGGCATTTTTTTTCTTTCTGATTTCTGTGGCATTTTTTTTCTTTCTGATTTCTGTGGCATTTTTTTTCTTTCTGATTTCTGTGGCATTTTTTTTCTTTCTGATTTCTGTGGCATTTTTTTCTTCCTGATTTCTGTGGTATTTTTTTCTTCCTGATTTCTGTAGCATTTTTGTTTTCTTCCTGATTTCTGTGGCATTTTTTCTTCCTGATTTCTGTGGCATTTTTTTCTTTCTGATTTTTGTGGCATTTTTGTTTTCTTTCTGATTTCTGTGGCATTTTTGTTTTCTTTGTCATTTCTGTGGCATTTTTGTTTTCTTTGTCATTTCTGTGGCATTTTTGTTTTCTTTCTCATTTTGTGGCATTTTTGTTTTCTTTCTCATTTCTGTGATATTTTTGTTTTCTTTCTCATTTCCGTGACATTTTTATGTTTTTTTTTAATTTAAGTGACTATTTTTAACCCGAATTTTTCTAAAAGCTTTTTCTCCATTTCTGTCACATGTTCGTTTTTCTCTCATTTTTGTAACATTTTTGATTTTCTCTCATTTCTGTGATATTTTTGTTCTCTTTTTCATGTCTGTAACTTATTTACCCTATTTCTGTAACTGTTTTATTTCTCGCTTTCTTTGACTTTTCCTGCCTATATTTTTTTTACTTTTTTATTTCTGTCTCACTTCTACGACGTTTTTGTTTTCTCTTATTTTGTGTAACGTTTTTGTTTCTGTTTTATTCTTTGATTTTTTTCATTTCCTGTGACTGTTTTCATTTCTCACTTATTTTCTGTGACGTAATAAAAATGAAATTTTAAAAAAATGTCAGAAACACACTGTCACGAATCATTAATGATTATTAAAAAAATAATTGTTTCGATTTCCAAGTTTTTTTTAATTTAATTTATTTTGATTTATGTTGATTGATTTTATGCAGTCATTAACATTTTGGCGCGACTGAATAATAAATGTCGATAAACAAAATGGCGTCGAGTAGATGTGAAAAAGAGAATAGTTTGATTCTTAAGGTTGACAAATATTTTGTAACATCTTTAGCCAGCTAAATTAGGAAGACAGAAAAGAGATGAAGAATAGTAAGTTAAAGGCTGGAATACAGATTGGGTGGGGATTCTGCATTGATGCATGAAAGAGAGCAAGAAATCGGTTGTGGCAATTATTTCGGCCAAGTCAAATATTCGCTCTCGAGATTAACAACAACAACTTCATTCCGTTTCGTTAATTCCTTCCGCTGACCAATTTAATAGATACATTTTTCCTTTTTTAAACCACAACCTTGATGCTCACATTTTCATCTCAATCTATTTGTATTGGTCAAGCGAGAATGTCCTCCGAGGCGTTAATCTAATATCCTTTGAGAGAACAATACTTTCTGCTTGTCTACTAATTAGTCTGGAACGTAAAGCTCTAGCCAGACTATGGCTGATGTTAATCAGGCCGTGGTAATTATAGAACGAATTCAGTCATTCTAGTTGGAGAGGTACGATAACTATTCTTGCAGCTGGTCAGAGTTAATACACACGAACTTTTTGTTGCATCTTTACCCATAAAGTAATTATTACCAATGCCCAATCTTACACTCCGCTTTTTTCGGAGATGAACTTTTAAAAACCGATAACCTAATTCGGAACTATTTTTTTGCAAAATCATGTTCAATAAGAACCTTTTGTTTTGGGGCTGCACGTAATATTTTATTTGCGATAAAAACATTTTGTTCATTAGCAATTCTCAATCTAATTTTGTTTATACATTTAACAATTTAAAAATAATTCATAGAGAAATTCAGTTTGTAATCTTTTCGGATAATTCATCTATTGCGGGTTCATATCTTTTCCCTTTTTTACTATAGAATTACTGCTTATAAAGGCCTGGGAACCACTCAAGGATAAGAGTTTATGAATGTCAAGTGAGACAACATCGTGATGATCGGTTATAGTGGAAATTGGGTAGAAATTAATAATTTAAGAGAACGGCTCAGCAAGAAGTTGTTTACATTGGACTTGAAAACAGCCATGTTATAGTTAACTGAGAAGCAGTCCTGCGGTATTGTGTTCCACGGTAGAGTATTGAAAAAAAACTTTGTTCATGGAATTTTCGTTTAGTTTTAAGTACAGATTTTCTGAGACGTAATAAAAATGAAATAAAAAAATGTCAGAAACACACTTTCACGAATCATTAATGATTATTACAAAACAATTGTTTCTATTTCCAAGTTTTTTAATTTAATTTATTTTGATTTATATTGATTGATTTTATGCAGTTACTAAAATTTTGGTGCGACTGAATAATAAATGTCGATAAACAAGATGGCGTCGAGTAGATGTGAAGAAGAGAATAGTTTGATTCTTAAGGTTGACAAATATTTTGTAACATCTTTAGGAAGACAGAAAAGAGATGAAGAATAGCAAGTTAAAGACTGGAATACAGATGGGGTGGGGATTCTGGACTGATGCATGAAAGTAGAGAGTGAGTGAAATTGTTGACAGTGGTTGCAGTTAGACGAGTGTTTACCGTGAATGTTTTATTTAGGGGGAACAATAGAGTGAACCTAATATCTGCCAAGAAAATAACGATAGATTTGCAACGCTTCTGCTGTGAGAAAAAAAGTTAGCAGAGAGGAGAAAAGGACATCGCCTACTAAATTTCGAAGATGGTTTTCTACTCTGTTCAAACAAAAAAGGGTGTCCTGATCAGTTCATCCATGATGCGGCAAGAAAACTCTTTCTTATGACGTATTTGACTCTTGTATAGGTAGGGGATTGTGTCGGGAGTGAGATACCTGAGCAATATAAGTACTGCACACACTCCGATAAGATTTGAACTTACCTAATTTCCAAATACAAAAGTTTGATATATACTTCAAATACTCATGCGTGACGTTGCTTCTTATTGCTATGTGCCACACATCCATCATGCTCACGAAGCGATTTCGTTTTTAATATTGTAATGAACGCAATAGATCCAACGTAATTCCATAGTCCGCTCTAGTATCCACTAGGCTATGTACACTCAAACTACTCGGCTGCTATTGAACGAGACATTTTGTCTTCGCTCTCCAAATGTATTCTTGCATCCCACCTCTTCCCGAAATATAGCACAATGTGTCTTAAGCGTCATTGGTTGAGGGGCCTTGGACTAATCCTGAGACAAGACAAAATCAAACGATTTTGTTAATCCCCAAAAGTCACTTTATATCTACCCCCTTTTTTATTTTAGATATGTTTCTGCTTTAATATTTTCTTTCCTCTGATCGCTTATTTTTGGAATCCTCTTCCTTGTTTCCTCAATGTAGCAACCAGCATAAATTTATATGTAATGTGAACAAACATTTTGCTAGCCGATCGCCTACTCAAATTTTACCCTACAAATCTGACCACATATAATAGTATCTCTTTACGATAGCGAACAAAAGTTACAAAAATAACTAACGTAGGTAGTGACAGATGTCTTGATAAAAACGGAACACTCGCGTTTTTATCGAGTTTCTAACAGACTGATTTAGACGGCTCTTAGTTGAAATATCCTGAATAAAAAAAAAAACAAGGGGAAAATAAAAGTAAATCCTCGGATATTTTTCCCTTGTTAGTCTGGAATTTATTTCGTCACCGATTTTGTCATGCAATGACCAAAACTCATGAATATATTTCCATCTCATCAAAGGAAAAAAGAAACAACACAAAAACACTGTGGCAATTTGGTGAGAAGGATCGCCACTGAAAAGCAATCAAGGCTAAAACAATCCGATATCGAACTCAAATCTCTGGCGGCTGCAACGTATTCAGTTTGAATAGAAATGCGTTTACTAACGTATGTTGACACTCTTTAATTAGGAGCCACCACCACCGCAGTGGCGACAGCAGAGACGACGTCCATTCCCTCGGACCTTGATGTTTTTAGTTCATCTGTGTAATGCCGTTCATTTATGATAAATGTTATTCATACAAGGTTCAAGTTTTAATCTTTTTCGAAATTGCAATTTCAGAAGGCTTGATTGAGAGCTCAAAAAGAATCTGTCGGCCTTACTGGAGGAATTAGAAGCCGGACCTTCTCATTTATGTTGAAATTGTGTGTGTGTGTGTGTGTGTGTGTGTGTGTGCGTGCGTGCGTGCGTGCGTGCGTGCGTGGGAGAGAGAGATACTCGTCCCAGGACAGAGGAATTTACTTTCTAGAATAGTTTCATATCACTGTTTTTATTGTTTAGGAAGATTAAAATCAAGTAATGATACTAATAATTATATATATGCTATAATCGCATTGACGCACCAAATATCGTTAGATCACCGAAGTTAAGTGACATGAAGCCTGGTCGGTACTAGAGGTTGACTATTTTGGGATGCTGGGCGCTGGATATTTTCCCTTAACGTAATATATATATATATATATATATATATATATATATATATATATATATATATGCGGCTGAGGACTGATTGTTAATTCCATATTCCTTGTAAACCTTCCCCTCCGGAAGAAGCCGGCATAGCCCGACAAGGCTAATACCATATCAGGTATTACTAGTTGTTTTTAATGATAATCTTAAAGTCTTTATTCTATTTCTGATCCAAATCCATTACATGATTTTGATTATGAAAATGTCTAAACTTCCAGCCTTAAGCTTTGTCTCCTAAGTAGACATTGCAATTCAGGAATTTAAATTTGAAATTTAATGCAAATCTGAAATATTTCTATTGGTAAATCAGATGTTGTGCCCATATTATTTCGCCTAAAAACTTTTTGACAATACTACAAAGAAACTGAAATTTCGGCAAGCTATTTCGCATAGCTATTTCACAAGAAATAAGAGATATTAGAGTTATGAAAAGTGGCTTCCACCTCCAGTTTTCTCTATTCACATAAATCTAAACGAAACTAAATTTATATCAAAACTGATTTAAACTAAATTTACACAAAACTAATTTAAACTGAATTTGCATAAAACTAAATAAAACTTAAACCAAATACAGTCAAAAGTACGGCTCCTTACACGTAGCGTCAGTATTTCAAAATTATTTACGATCGGATAATTAGTTTAGAAGTGTAACCTATACATACAAACATAAAGACACCAAATTTTATTATATATATATATATATATATATATAACTACTTCATTTACTCACATAAGATTAATATACAAAAGTATAAATTTATGCGTAAACTTTAAGTATTTACTTTAAAAGTGCTCAATACGTAGGTAGAGCTAGTTAGTAACTTATAAAATATATATGGCGATTAAGCTACACTGAATATTCCGCGTTTCATCCACTCTAGGATACTTCTTAGGATTATGCTTAGGCGCATAAACCTGAAGAATCCTAGAGTGGATGAAACGCGGAATATTCAGTGTAGCTTAATCGCCATATACATTTTATAAGTTACTATATATATATATATGTGTGTGTGTGTGTGTGTGTGTGTGTGTGTAGACAGAGAATGCGGTAGGAGAGACGAACGGACGGATTCCCGAAAATCTCTGAGAAAAAATACTAACAAAAATGGAAAAAAGAGAACTTATCTTCATTCCAAACTCAGGACGAAACAGTAAGCTACATTATTATTATTTTTTTTTTGTATTTTTGGACTATTATTCTCATCTTGGTTGTTGTTTTTTCTTCACAACGTTTCGACTGATGTAACCTCTGAGTATCTTCAAATGCATTCACACTTGATCTTATCAGTGAATGATAAAAATGTTTTTTGTTTTGTTTTGTTTTTTTCTTTTCCAACGAAGACAGCCGTTAGAAATTCAAAATGCAAATAGCATATTTATTTGTTGTTTCATTATCATTTTTAAAAATTTATCTTTTCCTCCATTAGTGTGCTAATGAATTTTACGTTGACTGATCACACACACACACACACACACACACACACACACACACACACACACACACACACTTTTTAAACTTATGTGGAAAAAGAAATAAATATTTTGATGTAAGGGACTCTTATAATATTTTTCAATAAAATGAGTTACTCAAATATGAGGAATTACTCTATTGTTTAGTGAATTCTGTTTTTTGTTGATTAGTTTTAAATGGTATCACATGACACAAATACATCAATGTTTGATATTAACTATTTATTTTTTACACAAAATGTTTACATTGAAAGTAAGCTTCTTATTCTTTTGCTTATAAACTCGCACCAGTCACCTTGGTAACCGATGCACACAAGACGTAAACAATTATTATAAAGTTTATCAGCAATGCTATCCTTAAGGATTCTTCTTCGTCGTTCAAGTCAATATAAAATGCTGGCACCCTGGAATGAGATACAAAGAAAAGGTCACCTATTCTTTATTTCCGGTTGTTTGTAAATAATGTCACGCAGATGTTTTATGTGCATTTTGCTCTGACAATATTTATTTGTTACTAGCGGGAATCCGTGGGAATGACACGTGATTACTACATCAACCTCTATAATTTATTGCTAATGTTTTTTCTTTTGTATTTGCTGTTGTTTGGGTATTCGGCTATCTTACGATGGCGGAAGAGCCTATATATTAATACGATAGCGTGTGTGTTATTTTCTGTGTCATGCTTACATCCGGGTTGTTTAATTGTTATGTTCTTTCATTTCTTGTAATAAATAATTTTACCAAGAATGTTTCATAGGTGTTGGTTTTGGTTTCGATTATAGTTGATGGCACTCAATCATTTAATTTCTTTATAAATAATTTTACTAAGAATTCTTCATGATTTTGATTTCGATTTTAGCTGATGGCACCTTAGTAATCTATTTTTTAAATAAATAATTTTATATAGAATTCTTCATAATTTTTTATTTCGGTTTCGATTATAGCTAACGGAAGTTATACATAATCATAAATTTGAGATTCGGTTTCGATACAAGCTGATGAACCCAAGTCAAATAGATATATTTTTTTATTTTTGAAATCGTAACTTTATAATATATAAAAATCGATAGAAAATTAACTCTAGAATAATATATACGAAATCTGCAAGAATTAAAATATCATATTTAAGCGTATTTTACGACCTGGCTACGCCGAGCGTCCCTGCTAGATTGGATAAATACTTTTGCAGTTTTAACAAAAAAAGCTACAATAATATAAGAATGTCTCCATTTACGCTAAATATCTACAGAATGCCAACATCAATATATTACATATTAATCAGTCCCCTGTGGAATTTCTATAGGTCTCGCTAGTTCTTATTATAATAATAATTCTGTATAATTTTCCTTTTACGTAATAAAATTATTGTTCTATATAATAATAATAATAATAATAATAATAATAATTCTATACTGTGATACATCTATATAATAATACATCTAAGTAATAATAATATAATACTTCTATATTTAGTTATGTGACGCTATGGTTTCTATACAGCAGGGATATAATTTTACAGTTCCGTTATAGGCAAAATCTAACCCGAACAGGATCATCAATCCGTAATGCTTGTTTCTCCTTGGTGCTGTGGTTCTTACAGAGTCTTACTTATTGAGCTATAATCAGCATAATCGTGTTGAGCCACCGGTTCTCGTTCGATCACTAAAGTTAAGTGACTTAGAACCTGGCCAGTACCAGATGAGTGACTATTGTAAATCCTAGGAGCGGTACTTTCCTATGAGAGGGATATAAATGCATCTGGGGGATCTGTTTGTGAATTTTATATTCAATTTAAACTTTCTTCTTTTGATGATGTCGGCATAGCCGAAACAGCTATTATCACATTAGATAATACTGGGTCAGACTCTGATCAGCAACTGGTTTTTGTTTTCAAATGATATCACTTAAACATCTTTGCTACATCACAATGATAACCGTAATAAAGTGATACGCACGCTTGTACCAAGCAAGATGTGAACTCCAGATCACACCTCGGTAAACTCTCTGAGTTATTGACAACGAACACATTACATGCACACATACATTCACAAATAACATAACCACATTTATTTTACATTAATACATCCATATATGTATTTGACTTTTAAAACAAATCACAACAGCTATCGTTTCATATTGTTCCTGAATACGGAGTTCCGTAAACTTTTAAAGTGGTTGTAGAATCATTTTCTCAGTATCCTCAGCGAATAGTTTAGTTTTTAGTATCATCAGCAAATGTTTTAGTCCATCTTTCATCCCAAGCAAGATAGCAGACTAGACCAGACTATGTCTAACATGTTATTGTATCCACATGGTGAGGAAATTTGGGCGTTGTCTCTACCTCTCCCATGGAACATTTCTAAACCTAATGGCAGACACTTTGCAGCCTTCCATATACAAGTTTGGTACGGCTAATTATTGACCTTGCCATTTAGGCATCACATTTTTATTTACAAAAAGATATCAATACGCGAAATGTACAACTGACAATTACTTAGGACTTCACTCCGGTTATGGTTGACGGAACGAGAACATGCTAGTCTCATGTATTAAATTAGGGGTTCCATTCGAAATTTCGTGTACATTCCCAAGCTGGACAGAAAAAATTCCCGAGTTCAACAATATGGACTCGAAGAAGGTCGGAGATTATATCAATTGAAACATTGTGAAAATGACACTCAAGATGAGAGTAGTAGTTCGAATAATGAAAATAATACCAATTATCAATTTTCATCTCCAAAATTTCGGAAACTTATAATCAATCAAGGTTCAGTATTTCAACCAATAAATATCGACTATTGTACAAAAATCGTTCCTCTTTCGCTGCTCCTGCTGAAAGTGTTTACTGATTGGCGACCAGCGACAAGACTCCCCATACAAAGAACGCCACCAAAAACTAAATCTGTTCCCAATTGAGTAGGAGAGAATGCGAAGTGACTTGATTCTAGAATACAACATCATTAACGATAATTTAAATTTTTCTATGAGTTTTGCAAACCAACGTCCAAGTCTCCAGGACCACTCGTAAAATATATGAATATGTATTTCTTTCATTAGAAGAAATGCAGCATTCTCTGTCCGCGTTATCTGTCTATGACCAAGTTACTATAGGATCTCGCGGCGATGATTACCAGATCCATGTTTAAATCGACTTTGGGCAAACATTCAGAGTGTATGTAAATATAAATATCATCTGTTTTTGATTTTTTTCGTTACATGGTTTGCTGCACTTTGATGTTTTTGGCAAAGCTATTCGCAGTTTAGAATAAGGAAACCCATCACTTTCGGCTCAATTCTCTGTTCAAGTTTCCATCTTGTAGAACAACCTGCCAGAAGAGACTGTGACGAAATTTCGAACGGAACCGCTTATATAATCCAGTTTTAAAGTATACTTGGACAAACAAGTTGTATGATTGTGAATGCAAAAAAAAAAAAAAAAAAATGACTGTATGTGGATGTAAATGTCTTTTGTTTTATTGCACTTTAGTATTGCTTTAAAATAAATTTTATTTGATCTAATCTGAAGCTTTGTTAGGGAATTTAGTCTAGGATAAGGAAAAATGCCCAAATAACATTTTATTATTTTTCTCTGACTCCACCATTGCTTCGAGCTATCATGACTTTTCCATTGGGATCAAGCAATACTATCTGACAAGTATCGGTTTGAAATAGTACGACAATTTTTTTTACCATGAACTAATCGCGCAAACATCTGTTCAGAGGGTACCCATTGTTTCTTAAAACACAAGGAGACAAAAATTCGACAATATTTCCTAGATTATGTGTTGTTGACAATTACACTATTTTTATATTTTCTTTCTAGATCATCACCATATTCACAACGTATCGGCCGTTGGGGTTTTCGGTCTTCTTCATGCTCCTTTTATCTTAGTCGTTAGTTGTTATGTCCCCGAAGAGGCATAAGAAATACATAAGTCAAACACAAACATTGACAAGAAGTATAAGGTTAAATTACCGCAATACAATGTTACCAGTATAGCTTAATTTACTCAACGCTCCGAGTGGATTACGGTCAAAGTATTATTTACTTATCGGTATAGTCCATTGTGAATCATCACAGAGCCACCAGAGTCCTGTACAGTTCTAGGAGTTCCACCCTCCTAGGCGTTGCTTTCTAATTTTTAAGAAGCAGTTAGTGCATTGCTAGTTGCCCGAGGTGCTCTACTAATGGATACTGATGGGGTTGCACAGGTATTTTTGTAGGCCAGAATTCTATTCCGCTTGTACTCTTTCGCCAATTTCTAGCTATCCCATTATTTAATCAACAAATTTTCCGACTGTTATCATACCGTTTACTATATATATGTAGTCTCCATTAACTTGCTACATCATATACTCATCATCGTACAAACACTCTTCAGCGGATGTCCATTGTCTTCATAGTCGGGAAGCACTCCAGTTAATCAGCACTAAACGTTTAACAATTATGGTTCTCTCATTTATGCATAGTTTTACGCAGAGAACAAAACTCCCAACCAGCTTAATGTTGTCATAATAAAGCGAGTCGAAATTAAAGTAATTAAATCCAGCAAAGCGGATGTGAGAACGAAGAGAATGGATGTTGTCATTTATCAGCTTAAATGGGAGGAAAATATAGTCGTACTTGGCAGTTACTTATTTTAAAAGCCATAAACATTTTACGACAGCTTTCGTGTAAAATTCTAATGAAAGATTTAAATTATGAAATAATCGACTCATTTCTCACTCTGAATATAATAAAAGTCAAGAGTTTCAATAAGCATATATATATATATATATATATATATATATATATATATATATATATATTGGTCATATGTGCAAGAGTAATTAAATGATGTAAGTATAGATTCACAGAATTTATTATTCAAAAACAAGAAAATAAAAATAATCCAATTTTGTTTTTTGAATAATAAATTTTGTAAATGTTAATTTCCACAATTTAACTCTTCGCGTATGTGGACGCTCAATCTCGAATATTGTTTTTCAGCATATGATTCAATCTGTAAATATTAATAGTGATATTAATATTTGTATTACCGCTTTGGAAAAATATATAGACTTTTGCGGTTTTTAACCTTTAAAAATTTAATCCCAAATTCTCGTTGAAAATTTCCTTTGCTTGTAAATCAATTAATAACTTTCAATCACTGCATTGGTTTGCTTTCTAAGAATTACTCTACTTCTAATATCATTTATAGCGTTCAACAGTTGCTTACCACGTAAAACTGTTTCTGTGGTTTCAATATATATATATATATATATATATATATATATATATATATATATATATATATATATATATATAATTTTAGTGATTCAAAGAATTTAAAAAATTTTTGAAGTGAAGTGTTTGAGTTTCATATCAAAGATTTTCATTTTTTTAAGTAGGACAAAGAACACATTAGAAATTTTATCTCCTTATCCTTATCCTTATTATGTCTGCCATCTCTTCAGAGGGGAAAATATTAGCAAATAGCTATAATGGTATACACCCTATTTGCTAAAGTCAGTGAGACATGGAAAATCATAATAAAAAATTAATGAATTTTCAAATAAAATATAATTCTCTACATTCCAGAGCAAATCAGGATTCTCCCCAACAAAAAATGAAAGTCTGTTGGTTTTAGTCGATTTTAAAATAATTGTATCGGAATCGGGAATAGAGTAAAGGATTGGTAATTTCATCAGAATCGAACAACACTAATATATATGTGTTTGTATGTGTGTGTGTATGATATAACATAGCTAAAAATAATAGAACTTCTGTTTAATGATACTTTTTATATTTTTTCGATTTAAATTTTTTTTTTCGCGTGAAAATAAAAATAATAATGCAAAATCCATGGGTGTCATGGTAATTTCCGGTTCTGCGTCGAACCCTCATAAGGCGAGTTAAGCAAACAGACAAGAAATTATGGGACAAGGGTGGGGGAAAAAGAATCACGATAGCAGCTGCGAAACCATTCGTAGAGAGTTCGACGCCAGAGTGTTGGGAAAAAAACATTAACAAGCTAAAATGTAGAATTTGTGTAACAGGATTACGCCAAACATTAAAAAAATATTATTACTGGTTTGATGATTATTAATTGTAGATTTTTGAGTTTTTAAGTTAATGTCTTCAAATAGTTTAAACTGTATTTAAATTGTTTTGGAATATATTATTTTTGTGTTACTACGATTTATCTGAAATCGGAAAGAGGACAGTTATGTTTTTGTAGTTTTTAATAAATTGGGTTAGAAGTAAGTAGATGCATGGTCAAGTTGTATGATAAGGTAGTGATCCTTAAACTAATGTCGCTAATAGATTTAGTATTATTATGGGAGTGTCGCGTCTCTAAAGAGCATTTAAATTTATAGATAACATTGTTTTTTTTTTAATATTTAGAGTTGCGGAGTTTTTTTTACTATTTTTACTATGAGATTTGTTATTTTAAACCTCTTTTAATACATGAGTCCAATTTGGTTATTATTGTCAATTGAGTATATGTACCTGTGCACAATATTTTTTATCTCTTTTTCTTCTACTTTAAAATTTGGTTGCATTCGATTGCAATAGTATATGCGAATAGTTTGAGATGCGATGTTAGGTATTATTATTTTTATTATTATTGTTATTTATAGTAGTACCTTTCTTTTTTGATCAATGATATAATTAAGAATTTTGTTATTAAGTACTCGTTTTATTTTTTTTAGTTTTGGGGAGTTTTATTTTTATATTTTGTGAAGAAGATTAGCTTTGCACGGTTTAGTCGGTTCAGCAAATAAAATTAATGTTTCAATGTTCAATATTATAAATAGAGTAGGAATAAAGATGCGGAATGTATATAAAGAATATAACAAAAAAAATCGTCAGATTGGAACATGAGTTGTTTACATTTTCTTGTTCAACTTAGTCATTTTAGCATACAAGACTTTCTCATCAGGTAATGCAATAATAAACTGTTTCAAATACTATTTGAACAATTCCAACAGTTCGAAAGACTATGAAAATGAATTGTGTTTAAACAACATAACATTCTTCTTTAATGTATCATTCAAAGGCATTCCGTATAACAAATGAAAATAAAGTTCCTATGGTATATATACCATAAGAAAAACTGCATTAAAAAAATTAATGACAATTAAAGGATAACTAAAAATAGTCATAATTGTCAATCCGCAGTTTAAGTGCATAACAATTACGTGCGATTCTGACGTACCGAGAAATGAATAGGCTAATATCTATTGAAAACAAAAATAATTGCTCATCTGTTGAGTAAAATGAATATGACAATTAAACTTTTATTTTCAAGTTTTATAAACACTTTTCAGGGTGAAAAGCTTGGATCATATTTATCGCATTAAATCTGTGTTTCACTTAAAAATTAAAAAAAAAAAATTCTTCATGAATTTCCAGTAGTAATCGGACGCCTCCTACTATCTTTCACGTTTACTGCTCGGTCAGTCTTTGCTTAATGATCAGTCCAAAGAGACATTTTCTGGAAGTTGAAGCATCAGTCTTTATTACAGGTGATAACTGAAAATAACATCAAATCAATACGTCTTCCTGATCATGGCTGAAAGAATGAGAACAATTAACTGAAGGCTTCGATTTTGAATTCTGTACAGAATTTCGAGCGTTACAGCGCATTCCAAGTTCGGATGTTTTTGTAACTTTAAATTTCGACATACATTAATGTGTTAGCGAGAGTAATGGACCTTTTGCAGCCTCATAACTCTCGCTTTCTCTAATTTTGTCCTTTACTCCTCGTATTTCATGAATGATGTTTCTGACAAAGGGGAAAGAATTGTTTTCTGAATCTGGTTCCTTATATCAACTGGCTTTATGCTGTGTCTGTAGCGATTTCCATAGAAAAAAAGAGAAAAATCGTCAAAATTCTCAGTTAACAAACCGTAATATGTAACAGCCTTTAGAAGTTTAAGGTTCACTCCTTACTATAATATATAACAACTAAAAATGAAAAAGAATTAACATTCTTGTAGGTCATGACTGACGCTATCAGAACAATCTATCTCCATGAATTAAATAAAGAGTTCAGTTAATAATTTAACCAGGATATCTAGTTCGACATCTGCTTCCAATTTCGAATAAAAATTCCCATGTTCGAAAAAAAATGAATCTGTAGAAAATTGCATTGACCGGAATTTCAATCAAAATGATGATAAACTGAATAATCCAAATTATATAAATTATCCGCATTAAAAAATATTCTGCAATATTTTTCTGAATTTTTAGATGAGGATTGAGTATTCGTATAATTTGAATAACGAACTATTGTTCTCATTCTCACTGTTATTTTCACAATGTTTCAGTCGATATAACCTTTGATCGTCTTCAGGTGTCAATCAAGGAATCTTTCTGTCGAACTCTGGATTCTGCACGGAATATCGAATGTAACCCTTTACTTAATCTACGGGGGTGATTGCTCTCATTCCGACAGTCATGATTGAGTAGAAGTCCTTAGTAATTCATAATTGAGTTTTGAGTGTCGCCCTCACTGAAGATTGAACCTTTAGCCTCCAGAATAGTGTAACACACTACCGAATTTTACCAAGTAATTTATCCACTACGCCACGAGTCGTTGCAGATTCGTAGTTCAGCATTAAGGTTCTCGAGTTCGACAGAAAGATTCCCGAGTTTGAGAAAATACACCTGAATATGATCGGAAGTTACACGAGTGTGAAAATAATACTCAAAGTGAGAACAGTAATTCGAAGAAATAAAACGGATACATTTTATGTAGATGGCAATTGTTTTTGAACGAGTACAAATATATTTTTTATTCATGTCATAAACAGAATTGAAAATAAAACGAATTGTGTTTAGAAGTACTGAACCATGCTTATCTGTTAAGTCAATGTTTAGGCCGAAATCCCTCAAGAATAAAATGAGATAAGACGACTTTAGAATAAAATGAAGCGTGCAGTCGACTTGTTGGACTGAAAGGAGTCAAAACGATAACTGATAGCTGCAAACTAAACAATAGATTCCCATGACGTTAATGATGACATTAGTTTCTCATTCTATTTAGCGAGGTGTTTCCCAATTGGTGAACCAAGGCAATCAGCTACAAAGCAAGGAGCACAAATTATAGAGTGGCATTGATTACTTTCATAAAAAGATAAACGGATTGGAGTTTAGGATGTGCAATATAGCTTCAAACTTGTAGCCAAAGTGTCAAAAGGAGGCGGAGTGGACATGCTCTAGATATTTCAAGCGATCAGTCAAAAGCATTGTTGAAAGCAATGTGAAAAAAATGTTAATAACGGGTGCGCATTCCTTCTGGGTGATGGCCTCAATCTTCTCAGTTGTCGACTCGCAACATTGCGCACATAATCATCACCCATGGGACGAGTAAGCATTCAACATATAAGTCTTTTGTAATCATTTTAAGAATTGGTTTAATGTGATTAAACAGATATTTATTTGCGATTTCATTCATTAAAATATACGTTTTTATATTTTTAGAAATATATAAGAAAGGGGTTTTATTTTAAAAAAAAATGTTGTTCTTACTCCGTTGCTCATGTAATCGAGTTATAATTTGCTATTTTCACCATCAACAACACATATAATGTAGACGAGGTTTTTATAAAAAATAGTGAAACATGGGTTTTATCAACGTATGAATATTCAGATTTAAAAGAAATCGGAAATTGTATACGAAATAAAAAAACACCATTGTTTTTATACTGTTTTTCTTTTTAAGTGCGGAGAAAATTACATATTTTTATTTGTTCATAATATATATATATATATATATATATATATATATATATATATATATATATACATATACAGAATGTCCCAATAAAATGTATACACTCTTTAAATGACCATAAAATGAACATTAATTATAAGAAATAAAATTTTCATACACCAAAATACCGTGAACAAATATAAAAACCAGGTAATAATCGAATGTGTTAAATGTGTTGACCATTGTGGTCAGTAAACGGTTGACAACGCTCACTGATTGAATCGAAAACATTCCTAATCAGTTCAATTGGTATGCTGACACATCTTTCAGTAGTTACTTTCGGCTCATTCATGGTAGCTCGTTTTTTGGTGTTTAACATCCCCCTCCCAAAAAAAAATAAAAAGAGAAAATCTATGAGGGGGTTAAATCCGGTGAGCGTGGACAGTACTCGATACTTCCTCTTCGTCCTAACTATCTGTTTCACAGGTGACTATCAAGATATGCTCTTACGTCATGATGATAGTGGGGAAGTGCTCCATCCTGCTGGAAGTGCCATTTTTTATTCCTAAACATCTCTTGCGAACGTGACATAGCGTATTCATGTAGCAAGTTGATATCATTTAAAGTGTATACCTTTTATTGGGACACCCTCTGTGTGTGTGTATGTGTGTGTGTGTGTGTATTCGTAGTATTTACTTCACCAGTGTTCAGTACATAACTAGAGCTAGGTAATAAATTCCCACAAAAAACGAACAAAGAAAGGGGTAAATTACAGATAAAGTGAACACTGCCTGATAAACGCGTGACCATTGACTGCAATGAATGAATGCCTGAATGACAAAGAATATTATTGGCTAAATAACAAACTCAGCACCACGTCAATATATAAAAAACAAGCGATAGCATCAATTTCATGCAATAGCTTGACGAATCCTCACAAGGATGAAACGCATAAAATTCTGGGTAGCTTAATTGCTATATATATATTTTAAAACTTATATATATAGAGAGAGATAGATATGCGCGATATTTTGACTTTCTGTCGATGATTACTATCTGTTTACCATTTCTGCCTATCTGCCGCTATTAATAATTCCCTACTTTTGTGCTAATTACTTGTAGCCTGGAGGTTGAATACCAGTTCAGTCAATGATGATTTTTTGACTGGGTTCGAATGGCTGGCAGTAATTATCTCCTACACTGATAAGAACGGAAGTTTGAAACGCATGCGTCTGTAGATTTCAAAATAATGAATATTCATTTTAAAAAATATAGTTAGGTGCGTTTGTTATTTCTTTATTCTATTCAAAATTACAATTGAATCACTGAATAAAATTAGGAATACTGAAAGAGTTTTAACAAACAAAACTGTTAAGATACTGTAAAACAGTAAATTTAAAGTTTTGCATGCACAGCCATGTGTTGTCAACGAAATAATTGCCTCGTTCTAGACTGCAGTGATTTACGCTTCTATTTCTTTTTATTTCCTCGTTCCGTTCCCCCACCGTGCTTTCTTTCACTGCCGATTTATTTGTACAATATTGGACAGACAGCAGAATTTAGCTTTTGGGCTGCTTTGAGGTCAAATATTGATAGACAAACGACTCTCTCTCTCTGAATATATATATATATATATATATATATATATATATATATATATATATTAAAATATGTAGATTTAATGGCAGTTTTGTCAAAATGATTGTTTTGTCTAAAACATGTTTGACATGCTGCCATTTCCGTTAAACTCTATTTGTTATTCAGCCGGAAGCTTCATCTTTTGACATTTCTTTTAAAAGCTGAGTTTTTTTCTAGATAGTTTTTGTATTGAAAGTCATTTTTAACTTTGAGGAGCGGGATCCATTGAAAATGGTCTTTAACTTTATTTTATTGGGAAAGTCTCATTAAAACAAGATATCAATTCATTTTAGGGAAGTTAATCTCGATTTATAAAGTAATTTAAGTAATGTTTGAAGTTGCCATTATCTTCAAATATTCCGATTGACTTATTTTATAGGTAGATATTTTTATAGGTATATGTTTTTATAGGTATATATTTTTATAGGTATATATTTTTATAGGTATATATTTTTATAGGTATATATTTTATTTGTATAATAATTGACTCGCGTGTTTGTTTGCACTCACATTAAACACTTAATGAGACCGTTCAATCTTTAAATATGAACTGCAAACATTGAGGTAAATGAAAATTCCAAACTTAAGCGTGACAGACCAACTACTATGATATTTCAAATAAGCGTTACAGACCAACGATAATGATAATGTTTAATCTTAGGTGTGATAGACTAACGACGATACTATTTCAAACGTAAGTGTGACAAACGACAATATTATTTCAAACTTAAGCTTGACCAACCGCAATGTTATTTCACACTTGAACATGACAGATAAAGGACAGTTTTATTTCCAACAAACGTGACAGACAAACGATAATGCTATTTCAAACTTAAGAATGAAACATTAGACTGGAACTGAAACTATTTTATAGAAATGCGTAAACGCATTTAACCTTGTTTCATTTCCATCAGTTCTTATTTCCACTGCCGCCACTTTTCTTTACGAATCTATTTAACGAAACAAAAATCGCTCGATTTCAAATTCTCCTACCCACCCCAGCCTTCTCTCAAAGCAGATAAACGTTCTCAGTCGAAGCTTTATTTATTATTTTTTTTTAGAACTCAGTTTAATAGCAGATGAATTTGACAGCAGCTTATATCGTAAATATGATTTAATGTTTTCCATCTTGAAATAAATTAGAAATATTCTTGAAAATAGCATAAATCTTGCACGCACTCATATAAAGTTCCGTTTCGTTGTTTTTTAAGGTTTCTTTTTTTTCTTTTTTCTTTTTTTTACATTTAAGGCCTACTGTGATTTATAAATGGCAATCTGGGTTGGGAGTTCGGCAGCAAAATTTGTGCTCACATTGTATTTAACTTTCAGCATGTTGTTGCAGTCGAGGAACATTGGCCAGAGAAAGAATTCTAATATCAAGCGATCCGAGGAATTAAGCTATTAGAGTAGAGAATCTTCCGCTATCTAATCTCTCTACAATAAAGGGGTGTGATTTTGCTGCTAGCCATCTAGTTCGATAGAATTTTACGTTGAGGAGTAGAAGTACAGGAAGTTCATCGGAGCACATTTCGGTGGGGTGGGGGGGATACTTAAAAAATAAGCACAGGAGTAAAAAAATTGCAAGGATGCGATAGGGGAATGAACTTAGTTGACAGTGCGAGACCTATTTGAGTAGACATTATTTTTTGCACTCTGTCTAAGTGGTAAAGAGTAGTTATTTATGATCAGATGTAGCAACAATACAACGTGTATAGGCGAATTGTAGCCTTGTAGAGATAGAGGGTACTAGAGGGAGCCTACCATCTTTGCAGTAGAAATGGTAGCATTTTCTGTGTATCAAATGTTACCTGAGAATATCAGTCATTTGTTTTTATTATTAAGGACTTGCAGGGGGAGCCCGACCTTACGCGTAATATATTTTAATTCATGCAAACGTTGTATTTATCATTATGGAACCAATTCTTTAATAAATTAATTAGCGTTCCAGCCGCCTTCGTTACTGTTTGAGCTAACCCGACTAATATATATAGAAAATGATTAAATTAAACCACTTTTAGCCATGATTAGTTTACACATGCGTAATAGTTTACTTGCGTGTCGGCAAGTTGAAATGAACATTTTCTTTACATGAGGATCACCACTTATCAAGGCCCGGAAGCCACTCGGGGATAAGAGTTATTTTGTGTACAATAATCAATGGGATAATATTGTAGTAATAGTTGGTATTGGAGATTTGATAAAGTGTTTTACTTAAGGGTGCGATTAATCAGGAATTTGTTTATGTTGGACTTGAAGACGTCCAAGTTGTAGTCAGGTGGGAAACAGGCGAACGGAAGAGAATTCCACAGGCGTGCACTTCTCAGAAAAAAGCTATGTTCATGGAATCCACGTTTTGATTTAGGCACAGATAAAGAGTGGGGGAAATTACTGACAGTGGTTTTAGCTAGACGGGTGTTTGTTATGAAAGATTGGCAAGGGGGGACCAGAGATTGGAGCTCGGACGAGTACTTGCCATGGAAATAACAATAAAACAAAGACAGGCTCGCAACGTCTCTTCTGTGGGAGAGAGGTTGTAGGGAAGAGAAGAGAGCATCCCCCACTAAGCCACGAAGTCTATTTTGTACTTTGTCAAGGCAGGATAGGCTGTTTTTTGAAGCTCCAGCCCAGATGTGGCAGCAGTACTCCATCTTTGGACGTACTTGGCTTTTATAAAGATAGAGAATTGCATCAGTAGTGAGATATCTTCTAGAGTGGTAGAAGGATCCCACCATTTTCCCAGCAGCCTGGGCAACAAACTTGATATATGTGTTCCATTTCAGATCAGGAGTAAAGGTCAAACCCAGGAGCTTGTCAAAACATGAAGCCTCCCCAAGACAAGAGCCATCCATTTCAATTGATGCTAGATGAGGAACAGAGCATTGATGATATAAAGTTAGGAGCTTGGTTTTAGATGCATTAAAAGTAACCAGCCACTCCTTTCCCCATTGTACTACGTGCTCAAGATCAGAGGAGGGAGAATTGGAGAGAACTTGGTCATTTACTGTCTTAGATGTGCTACCATAAATGGTAGTGTCGTCAGCATAAATGTCTACAAATGATGTAAGGATGTGATTTGGAAGATCATTAATGATCTCTTCCCCACTGAATCACGCGCTCAAGATCAGAGGAGAGGGAATCAGAGAGAGCTTTGCCATTTACGGGCTTTGATGTGTTGCCGTAGATGGTCGTGTCATCAGCATAGATGTCAACGAATGTGTTTTGGGAGATCATTAATGTAGATCAGGAAGAGAGTTGAGCCCAGGATGCATCCCTGGGGGACTCCAGCATTAATACTGTGGGCCTCTGATTGCTGCCCATCAACCACTACTCTTATGAACCTATCAGAGAGAAATGATTTAATTATTGAGAAAACATTTCCAGTTATACCGTAGCTGGAAATCTTGTGAAGTAGGCCCTTATGCCAAACCTTATCGAAGGCCATTGATATGTCAAGAGCAATTGCCATGGAAAGGAAGCCTTTGTCAAGAGATTCACTAATCCTATGGGATGTAACTGTTAGCACATCAGCTGTAGATCTAGCAGAACGGAAACCATATTGCATGTCACTAAGGAGGTTATTTCTGCTGAGGTCGTTAACTACTTCTTTATTTAATATGGATTCCAGTAACTTACTCATGGCACACTAGAGACTTATTGGTCTGTACTGAGAGGGAGATGACTTATCACCTGAGTTCTTAAATACAGGGCATACTGACAAGGTTTTCCAGGGTGTTGGAAAGCACTTCTCCTTAAGGCAACGCTTAAACAGTTTTGTAAGCATGGGGGCAAGTTTTGGTCGAAGCTTTTTCAACACTATAATTGGAATGCTGTCAGGGCCAGTTGCTTTACTGGAATCAAAGTTCTTGATTAGCTTGGTGACCTCGTGCACAGATATTTGTATGTTGGATAGTGTGTTGTCTGTTGTAGGAGGAAATACGGAGAGTTGATGCCCTTTGTCGCAGAGGGCAAAGTTCTTGGTGAATAGTTTGGACTTGTCTGATGCTGATGAGATGACCTCAGGTCCATTGATGATGGTTGGGATAGAACGTATGCATCTGTTCAGGATCCTGTTTGCTATTTGCCAAAACTGGTGGGAACCAAGCCGCTACTCAGCTACTTTGGATTTGACAGACTGAGCATCTAGCACTCTTGCATTTTTGATTACTCTTTTACAGTGGTTGCTGGCAGTCCTGAAAGCAGCTTTAGTCTCAGTACATCTATTACGTTGATAGCTATGGAAAAAGTGATTTCTGTGCGCAATGGCAGCAGCACATTCTGGGGAGAACCATGGCTGGCTGTTAGGTTTTTGTTAGAATTTTTTAGATGGTATGAATCGGTCTATGCCTACAATTAACCATTCGGTCAGGTCTGATACTATAGAGGATACATCCTTTTTAAACATGGAATGCAGAGGTAGATCAGATATAAATGTACGGAAGCTATCCCAATCAGCTATAGAGTATCGATATACAGTACAATGGAGAGGTACATCTGGGGACTTATTACATTTCATTTTTATCTTAACTGATACAACGGTGTGATCGGAGGATCCCATGGGAAATAGAATGGAACATGAACATAGCTCAGGGGAAGTTGTGAGAAATAGGTCTAGAAGGCTTGCATACTGACCAGTAGTATCGGGCACACGGGTGGGTTCGTGAACAATCTGAGTGAAGTCATAGGCAATAGCAAAATCATGACAGAACCTTCCCTCATCATCTGTCTTATTTGAGTGGGTCAGCCATTCTACATTATGGACATTGAAGTCACTGCAAATGTGAATGGTAGCCGAAGGATGAGCAGACAGGATGAGGTCAATTTTCTCAGATATACTGTTAAGGACAGTAACCCCGCAGTTGTGGGGGCGATAGAGAGCAAATATGAATGCGGTGGTGTAAGTAAGTGCAACCCGGAAGCACATATAAGGTAAATTAGGGTCTTCTCTGGAGATATTTCTACCACACGAGAAGCCATCTTTAATGTAGACGCATATTCCATGTCCATGGCGATCTTGGGGGGGGGGTCAGATTTAGATGTTAAGTTAGAGTATCCTTTTATTATGGACTCATCTAGGGAAGTGGTCGGGCTATGTCAGTTTCGCTTAGAAAGAGCAAGTCCGGTTTCATCTCCTGTAATTGGGTTTCAACTCTGGAAGGTTGGAATGTAGACCCCTGATGTTGGAAAAGGATACATGGTAGTAGGGGCCTACGTTGGAGGATGGGATTCTAGGTTTATTCGTGATTTTTTTTGTTTTCTGTTTTTTTTTAGCATTTAAACTTTTTTGCATTTCAACTTGTCAACTTCTCTACGCTTTATTTATCCATCCAAACAAAAATTTTATTTGTTATAAACCATCCTTGGTGTATGATTACTATTTACTTTCAGTGGTGCGTGAAGAGTAGGTTAAGAGTTTTAGCGGTTCAATATTTTCACAAACGGACACATACATCTACTGTTTTATTTATATTGATTATTAAATCAAAATAATAAAAATATTTAAAATATCTTAATACGAGTAAATATTTTAAAATAAATTCTTGTAAAACATTTCTGCGCAAAATCATTTAGCACTAGTGCAATTAAGCTAACCGGGAAGTATTATTTTTCATTTCCAGAAGGGTTATGAAAGGGAAAAGAGAAGACTTTAAACTAAACTTTTCTGGTAATTCAAACAAGTTTAGTAAAATAACAAAGTAGCAAAAAAAAAATAAAAATAAATAAATAAAAATCATAACTCCCCCAATTATTATTTTTTTTTACATTTTAATAAGATTTTATATTTCAGAATAATTAATTTCAAAATAAATATTTTTTTGAATTCGCATATAAAATATAACATTCAGTTTAGAATATTATAGAATGTGTTTTTATATAATTTCTTATTTTCTTTAAGAAAATATAATTATTCAGATTCAACAGTCAACTTCAAAAAATTCAATTAAAACAAGATTAATCTTTGAATTATTTCCTCTTCTCATTATCATAAGTCTTTTGAAAATGAAAATATTGTTGGTTAGCTAAAGTGCACTACTGTTCTTCATTTTTATGTTTTCTTTTTTCTTTCTTTTTTTGATAAAACAAGCAAAGCAAAATTATAAATGCGCATATATGACACATTCTTTTGTTCATAATATAAAGGGGAAATAAAATGTATATATATTTGTAACTGTATGTTTCACACCTAAACTAATTAATCGATCATTATAAATTTTGGTACACATCCGCTAGACTTAAAAGGTGGGTTATGTGGACTGTAATATATTTATTTTTCTTTTGCAAAATAAAGTAAAGATAGGTTGAAAGCCTTTCTTGAAAATTCGGATACCTCCAATTTATTTGGATTCTTCAGATTACTGTTCTTATCTTTAATGTTATTTTCACAACGTTTCGGTCGACGTAATCTCCGACCTTCTTCAGGTATATCTTGTCAAACTTTGGAAATTTTCCCTCAAACTCGTGAATCTACAGGGAATTTTGAATGGAACCCTTTATTTAAATTTAGCTGTAACTTACAACCTTTTTTTTTTTTTTTTTAATAGGCATCACCACATTATCAAGACCAAGAGGCCACTCAAGGATAAGGGTTAAAGAGTGTACAGTAGAAATTGGACAATATAGTAATCATTAGTAATGAAAATTTGGTAAATTTGATAACTTATATGGAACAGCTCATCAAGAACTTATTTACGTTAGACTTGAACACAACCATATTGTAGTCAGCCAGAAAGCAGGAAAACGGAAGACAATTCCACAGGCGTGCAGTTCTAAGAAAGAAGCTTTGTTCATGGAATCTACGTTTAGGTTTAGGCAGTGGGGGGAATTATTGATAGTGTTTACAGCTAGACGAGTGTTTCTTGTGAAAGTTAGGCAAGGAGGGACCATAGACTGAAGCTCAGTCGAACACTTTCCATGAAAATAACGATACATCAGAGACAAACTCGCAACATCTCTTCTGTGAGATAGAGGTTGCAGGGAAGAGAAAAGGACATCTCCTACGAGGCTACGAAGTCTATTTTGAACTCTATCAAGGCAGGACAAGTCCTTTCTAGCAGCTCCTGCCCAGATATGGCAACAGTATTCCATCCTTGGACGTACCTGGCTCTTATATAGATAGAGAATTGCATCAGCAGTGAGATATCTACCAGATCGATAGAAAGATCCCACCATTTTTCCAGCGGCCTTGGCAACAGATTTGATGAACGTGTTCCATTTAAGATCAGGAGTAATGGTCAAGCCCAGAAGCTTGTCAAAACTTGAGGCCTCCTGAAGACGAGAGCCATTCATTTCAATTGATGCCAGATGTGGATCAGAATGTTGATTATGTAAAGAGAGAAGCTTGGTTTTAGATGCATTAAAAGTAACCAGCCACTCCTTTCCCCATTGTACTACGTGCTCAAGATCAGAGGAGGGAGAATTGGAGAGAACTTGGTCATTTACTGTCTTAGATGTGCTACCATAAATGGTAGTGTCGTCAGCATAAATGTCTACAAATGATGTAAGGATGTGATTTGGAAGATCATTAATGTAGATCAGGAAAAGAGTTGGGCCCAGGATGGACCCCTGAGGGACACCGGCATTAATACCGTGAGCTTCTGATTTTTGCCCCTCAACTATTACTCTTATGAACCTATCAGAAAGAAATGATTTAATAATTGAGAAGACATTTCCAGCTATACCATAGCTACAGATCTTATGAAGTAAACCTTTATGCGATACCCTATCAAAGGCCTTAGATATGTCAAGAGCAATTCCCCTAGAAAGGTTGCCTCCGTCGAGAGATTTGCTAATCCTATGAGATATAACTGTAAGCACATCTGCTGTAGATCTAGCAGAACATAAACCATATTGAGTGTCATTAAGAAGGTTATTTTTGGTGAGATGGTTGATTACTTCTGTATTTAACACAGATTCCAGCAACTTACTCATGACGCACAGGAGACTTATTGGCCTGTACTGAGAGGGGGATAAGCGATCACCTGAATTCTTAAATACAGGGCATACTGATGAAATTTTCCAGGGAGATGGGAAACTATTCTCCTTAAGACAACGTTTAAACAGTTTTGTAAGTATGGGCGCTAATTCAGGTTGAAGTTTTTTGAGTACTATAATTGGAATACCGTCAGGGCCAGTTGCTTTACTGGAATCAAGGTTTTTGATTAGCTTGGCAACATCATGTACAGATATACATATATCACATAGTGTGTTTTCTGATACAGGAGGAAAGATTGGGGTTGGCGGCCTTGGTCGCAAAGGGTAGAATTAGCTGCAAATTTCTTGACAAAGAGTTTGGCTTTGTCTGATGCTGACGAGATTACCTCAGGTCCATTGATAATAGTTGGGATGGAGCACACGCTTCTGTTCAGGATTCTGTTTGCTATTTGCCAAAACTGGTGGGAACCAAGCCGCTGCTCAGCTACTTTGGACTTAACGGATTGAGCATACAACTCTCTTGCGTTCTTTATTACTTTCTTACAATGGTTGCTGGCAGTCCTGAAAGCGGCTTTAGTTTCCATACATCTATTATGTTGGAAGCAGTGGAAAAAGTGATTTCTGTGCGCAATGGCAGCAGCACATTCTGGAGAGAACCATGGCTGACTGTTAGGTTTTTGCTGAAACTTTTTCGATGGTATGAAACGGTCTATACCTACAATTAACCATTCGGTCAGGTCTGATACTATAGAGGACACATTCTTTTTAAACATGGAATGCAGAGGTAGATCAGATATAAATGTACGGAAGCTATCTCAGTCAACCTTAGTGTATCGATATACTGTACGATGGAGAGATACGTCTGGGGACATATTACATTTCATTTTTATCTTAATTGGTACAACAGAGTGGTCGGAAGATCCAAGAGGCGACAGAACAGAAACTGAACATAGTTCAGGGCAAGTTGCGAGAAAAAGGTCTAGTAGGCTCGCATACTGGCCGTCATTGTCAGGCACACGGGTGGGTTCGTGAACAATCTGAGTGAGGTCATAGGCAATGGAGAAATCATAACAGAACCTCTCCTCATCATCGGTCTTGTTTGAGTGGGTCAACCATTCGACGTTGTGAACATTGAAGTCTCCACATGCATGAATGTTAGCTGAAGGATAAGCAGATAGGACTTGGTCAATTTTCTCAGATATGCTTTTAAAGATAGTAACTCCGCTGTTGTGGGGGCGATAGAGAGTAAATATAAATGCAGTAGTGTGAGCTAAAGCAACCCGGAAGCACATATAGGGTAAGTTAGGATCTTCCCTGGAGATGTCCCTACCACATGGAAAGCTATCTTTAATATAGGCACATATTCCATGCCCATGGCGATCTTGGGAGTCAGATTTAGAAGTTAAGTTTTAAGGTTTAATCCTCAGTGAGAGAGGAACTCAAAATATTACTGCAAATTACTTGGGACTTCTACCCAGTTATGGCTGACGAAACAAGATCATACTAACCCATGAATTAAATAAAGTGTTCAATTCCAAAGTTCGTGCAGATTCCCAAGTCCGACAGAAAGATGCTTGTGTTCGACAAGATACCCCTGAAGAAGTTCGTAGGTTAGAGCGACCGATACGTTGTGAAAATAACACTCAAGATGATAATAGTGCTATGAAGAATCCGAACAATACGGATAACCACTTCTTATCTAAAAAATTCAGAAACATCTTCAATTTTTGTTAAAATTCCATAACAGCTATTAGACATCAATTAATAAATATTCCCCAAATTTCCAATATTTAAGTGTTGTATTCAATTTTATCTGCATTCATTGGACACGAAGCAAGATTCAATTTTTCTTCAGACTCTTAAAACTTATGTTTTAAATATTCTTAATCAAAATCATTTAATAATTTTTTTACCAAAATTGGAATACGTATTTTACGTTTATTAATATTATATTTTTTATTTTAAACTTCGTAAGGTGCAAATTTTTTCTGTTCATGGAATTTTACTCGTCCTCGTCCGTCCCTGGACGAGTATTGATCTAGTTTATTACTATAAAGTGATGACCTAACAAATCGCAGACTTTTATATTCATTTAACGAGAGGACATTTTAAGGATGCAGGATTTCCGATTCAAATATTATTGGGAATTAATCAACAATTGAAGAAAGAATAGAATAGTCAGACAAACTATTGAGATTTGAGAAGAGAAAATACGAACGAGACGTTTGTCAATATAAGAGTATGAGTAACCACAAAAAAAGCCAAGATTAACCTTCAGCTAATATTTAAAAAAAGCCAAAATTAACCTTCAGCTAATATTTAAAAAAAAGCCAAAATTAACCTTCAGCTAATATTAAGAAAAAAGCCAAGATTAACCTTCAGCTAATATTAAAAAAAAGCCAAGATTAACCTTCAGCTAATATTTAAAAAAACAAAAACAAAATTAACCATCAGCTAATATTTAAAAAAAAAAGCCAAAATTAACCTTCAGCTAATATTTAAAAAAAGCCAAGATTAACCTTCAGCTAATATTTAAAAAAAAAGCCAAAATTAACCTTCAGCTAATATTTAAAAAAAGCCAAGATTAACCTTCAGCTAATATTTAAAAAAAAGCCAAAATTAACCTTCAGCTAATATTTTAAAAAAAGCCAAAATTAACCTTCAGCTAATATTAAAAAAAAGCCAAAATTAACATTCAGCTAATATTTTTAAAAAAGCCAAGATTAACCTTCAGCTAATATTTAAAAAAAAGCCAAAATTAACCTTCAGCTAATATTTAAAAAAAAAGCCAAAATTAACCTTCAGCTAATATTTTAAAAAAGCCAAAATTAACCTTCAGCTAATATTTAAAAAAAAAGCCAAAATTAACCTTCAGCTAATATTTAAAAAAAAAAGCCAAGATTAACCTTCAGCTAATATTACAAAAAAGCCAAGATTAACCTTCAGCTAATATTTAAAAAAATGCTAAGATTAACCTTCAGCTAATATTAAAAAAAAGCCAAGATTAACCCTCAGCTAATATTTAAAAAAAAAAGCCAAAATTAACGTTCAGCTAATATTTAAAAAAAAAAGAAAGAAAAGCCAAGATTATCCTTCAGCTAATATTTAAAAAAAAAAAAAAGAGAAAAAGGCAAGATTAATCTTCAGCTAATATTAAAAAAAAAAAGAAAAGAAAAAACTAAGATTAACCCGTTGGCTTTATGCTTTGTCTGGAGTGATTTACATAAAAGACGGCTATTGTTTACCGTTAAGGTGAACATTTGAACAAAACATTTATATATTTAGAAATTTACAGTTGTATAAAATATATTTATGATGAGAACTTTGTTCGTTAGAAAAGTTAAAAGTTCCCGTGTTTTTAGAATATACACAACGTGGAGAAAGAAATTAGTATTAGAAGTCGGTACGTTTGTATCTTTGTTTTCTGTATATTTTGTATTGTACTTCGTTTAATTCTCAGTGATCAAACATCCTCTTTCTAGACCTTGGTTTTTTGTTATGAGATACATATATATTCGAGTATTTCCTTAAGGTTAGTTTTTTCTTCTCAATTTATTATGTAAAAACAGTGAAGAACAATAATTTCCCACGTCCAATGGACCAATTAACTTTTATAGTCAATTTTGCTTATGTTATTTGCTTGGTTTTGCAAATCACTTGATCAGAATTTAGCTGAGAATCCAGCATCATATTGTTACTTGTGAGAACAGCATTAGGATACCGTTCACCATTCCCTTTATGAGATAATGTATAGTGATTTCGGGGAGACGTGTGTGTGAATTAAGAAATTTATGTGCGTATGCGGTCTTTTTGACGTTGTAACTGTGCGCGATCTTCTGTGTGCGTAACGAGACTCCATTTGCTTCTTATGCCCTTCGAAACAAGTGGAGATAATTGTTGGGTTAGCAAACTGGCTTGTTTCTGGCTCAACCTTTTTACTTGATTTTTGGTTGTCGAGTGTTGTATTTATAAGAAATTGGTATTTCACACAGACTCGTTAAACGAATGGTTTTATAGGAACAGAACATTTTTAGTAATTGAAAATTGTAGACTTAACCCTTATGTGAAACAATGTGTTTATTATTTCAGGAGCGGGCGTAGCACGGGGCTATTGGTTTGAAAGTCCCCTCGGTACAGAAAGAAATGAAAAGAGGAAGTTAAGCTAAACAGACGGAGACAAAAAAGAAAGAGTAACCTATATGAATAAAAAACGTTACGTTCGTTATTATCGCGTATATAGCCTCACACATTTAAACTTTTTAAACATGTTTGATGAAATAAATCACAAGATCAAAGTGTAGTATCTGTTCTTCAGATGCTGCACTTCAATTTCTTGTTCTGTCAGTGGAGGAGAAATTTTTTGTTTTTGTTCCTTTTCTCCACATTAAAAAACGACCCTAGTGTCTAACTCTGTCCCGTGGAGAGACACTGTAAATAGAGAACCCTAACCCAAAGTTTGTTTCTTAACTTTAAGAGGATTTCTTTATTGTTAAACAAATAAAAAACGTCTACATTGAATGTTTGATTATTTCAAAGAAAGGCTTTTTCGTTTTGTATTCTTTTCGCCATTCGCAACTAAAAAATGGCGCCAATGTCCTTATAAAACCACTTTACTAACGCAGTTTCATCCAATTTCCCGCCCGTTATTCAATAACAACTCCCGCATTTACACGAACCTTCTGGCTAGACAAACACATAAAGGGGGAAAAATGCTTTCATTCTTTTATTTTTTTAAATCTTTTACTTTTTGTTTGTGTTTTATTAATGTGTTTCATTCCTTAAAATATTTTGCATCTTTTATTGATTTGTTGGTGAATTAGAAACAAGTTTTTATGTCGTTTCATTTTTTTATAACGTTCACTCAAGTTTCTATTTGTTAAGAAAATAAGGAAATTTTGCCTTTTTGTGAACTGGTGTGAATTGTTAGAATATTTTCCCAACTAAAATAAAATCGTACAGTTTCCTTGATAAGTGAATAATTTAATATAATTTTTAAAAAAATATATTTAATTCCAGAGTTCAATACGTTGATAGAGTTTATCTGTAGTAGTATGCAAATATCTTCATGGTAAGTAAGCTACACATGAACTTTTGCTTAATTTTCAGACAAGTAATCAGGCTAAATGTCTAGATGTATGGTTTGCGACTGATTTTATATCAAAGTAGCGTTTACTTGTGCTGACTAACTAATAAGATTTATTGGATTTTATTATCCTCCCATTGTGCATTTTCGTTAACCAATGGGCGTTAACCTTTGCTTAAGACGAACTTTATAGTATTGACTATTTAAAAGTCATGCATTTACAATTAGCCTAACGATTTCATGTGAGACCCCCCCCCCGCCAAATATTTTAAAAGAAAAATTAACATAAATAAATATACTATTTCATAACAAATTATCAAAAGGTAAATACATAAAAATATAAAAGTTCAATTTTATACACATTAAAACAATATTTTGTGGTCGTCATATTCTAAAGTCTTTGAGGGTATACAGAAAACATCAAGAATATGCAGACCAGGAGCCAGCTGGAAGGGTTCTCTCAAATAATTGCGATAGGGACGTTCATAGAACTAAGTCCATTCAAGATATTCCACACTGTGGTATGAGCTTGATAGACCGAGGCGGTTGTGGAACTCCAGCCTAGCAGAACCTATCGTCTATTCGTCTCAACGGCG
>NC_136512.1:40398327-40455827 GCF_053919585.1 Euprymna scolopes | reverse complement strand
CCTTTACTAAAGTTAAATTTTGAGTACTTAAAAAAGACGCTTGAATTCATGTTTGTATTTTTTTATAAAAAAAATTAAAGCATTATAGGTGATAATTAATTTTTTGTACTTCAGAAACGTTACGAAAATACCCTCCACTAAAGTTCATGTTAATTAAATCAATATAACGCGTAGAAAAATTAATTTCTCGGACTATCCATATTATTATTGAATTAAGCATTATTTATTTAATATTTTCATAAAAAAATATAATTGATAAATGTTTCATGCAGTTTTAATGGTAACAATTCTCACAATAATTTTAAATGCAATATTATAGTATTTGTCTTGCACGTGTGATGGTGTAAACATCAGCTTAGGATTTTTTTATAATCGTGAAAACTAAAAAAAAGATGCAGGATCACTAAGAAAAATAATTTTTAAAAATGGTATAATTTTGAATAAGGATTGATTTAGACAAATACGGATGGGGAAAATTTTAAAAGATAAAATAAAAAGGAAACAGGATTGGCATCAAATCCGTCGTATTCTCTTTAATTATTAATAAATTGTTTTTGCTTATTTTTTCAATAAATAAACTGTCAGTATAACTAGTGATTGTAATTGACTTTTTTCACACTTAGAATGCACTTTTAAATTATTTTAACAAGATTATGTTTATCGTTACAACAAGTTGAAGAATAAATCGTGTAATCAAGTAAAAAACCTATTAAATATTCGAATTAAATAAGCCCTTTTATTCTTTTATTACAACAAATAGGATTACCTAAATTAATGAATATCTTTTATAATCTTTAAAAATACAGAAATTAACGCATAATGTTTCAATTTCTCTATAAATTTAAAAATAAACTTGACTTTCTGAAATATTTGGGCTTCTGTAGAAATAATATACGACGCTTTGTTGTTCTGATTGTGCGAAACTGGGTCTGTTACTAAAGTCTTTCTTTTGAGGGTTAATGAAGCTACTTTTTATACAAATTTATTTAATTCAATATATTAAGACTTTACTATCTTTGATATAGTCCCAGAAAACTAACATTTATCTTTAAAGGGATTTTTTACAATAAATTTAACTTACGTTTTCAGTATCCAACGCTGCCATGAAAACATTTTTCATTATAATTTTTTTCGTGTGTAATTCTTTTTCCTTTTAGAGATTAACTTTAGGCTTTAATCTTTAAAACACAATCAAAAACGTAATCAGAAACCTATTAAAAATGATAAACCGGTTTTCAAAACCCTATTAGTTTTCGCCATTAAATTGCACGTATCTATTATTTACTTAGTAACACATTACGAGTATTGAAATTTCCTTTGAGGGGGTCAAAAAGGTTATTAGGCCAATAACGAGATTTTGAGGATTTTTATGCCTGTCATTTGGATCTATTTTCTTATATAATCTCATGTAAATAATGTATGAGTGGCCCCTCTGCGTTCATCACTACTTTAACAGATGATCACAACTTAAAAAAAAATGATCATAACTTTAAAAGATGATCATAACTTAAAAAAATGATCATAACTTTAAAAGATGATCATAACTTAAAAAATGATCATAACTTTAAAAGATGATCACAACTTTAAAAGATGATCACAACTTTAAAAAATGATCAGAACTTTAAAAGATGATCATAACTTTAAAAGATGATCATAACTTTAAAAGATGATCATAACTTAAAAAAATGATCATAACTTTAAAAGATGATCATAACTTAAAAAATGATCATAACTTTAAAAGATGATCATAACTTAAAAAATGATCACAACTTTAAAAGATGATCACAACTTTAAAAGATGATCACAACTTTAAAAGATGATCACAACTTTAAAAGATGATCACAACTTAAAAAAAATGATCATAACTTTAAAAGATGATCATAACTTTAAAAGATGATCATAACTTTAAAAGATGATCATAACTACACTCATTCGTTGGACGCGAATTCCAAAATTATTTACACTTAAAAGTTTATCCTTACTCACTGTGGTAGTAATTCTCAGAGTTCTACATTAGTGTCAAATAGAATCTATCATTTGCAGACTATTTCAGTACATATAAAAATAATTTTTTTTAATAATTTTTTACATGAGTATTAATAAGTTTTATTATTTCGATTTTTAGAACTACCGTTTTTATTTTCGATGTTATTCTGCCAATGTAACATCCGAACAATTTCTGGTGCATCTTTATGTCGAATTCATGGAATCTTTATGTCGAATTCATGGAATCTTTATGTCGAATTCATGGAATCTTTATGTCGAATTCATGGAATCTTCATGTCGAATTCATGGAATCTTCATGTCGAATTCATGGAATATTTTATGGAATTTCGAACAGAATCCTTTATTTTATCCACAGAGTTAGATTTTTATGTCGAATTCATGGAATCTTTATGGCGAATTCATGGAATCTTTATGGCGAATTCATGGAATCTTCATGTCGAATTCATGGAATCTTCATGTCGAATTCATGGAATTTTTTATGGAATTTCGAACAGAATCCTTTATTTTATCCACAGAGTTAGATTTTTATGTCGAATTCATGGAATCTTCATGTCGAATTCATGGAATCTTTATGGCGAATTCATGGAATCTTCATGTCGAATTCATGGAATCTTCATGTCGAATTCATGGAATCTTCATGTCGAATTCATGGAATTTTTTATGGAATTTCGAACAGAATCCTTTATTTTATCCACAGAGTTAGACGGCTCTCGTTCCGTCAGCCATGATTAGGCTGTAAAACGTAATTCTTGACTACATTCTTAGTATCGCCTGTATTGAGGATTGAACCGATAACCTCAGGAGGGCTGTGATTTACAACTTGTTATCATTTAGCACTTCATCCGTTACGCTATAGGTCCCTGTAAACGAAAATCAGTACATATTCCTTAGCTTACCATAACGATTCCTGAGTTCGACAAAATAGACCTGAAGTAAATTGAAGTTTACATGGACAGAAACGTTGTGTGAATAACATCAAGATGGAAAAAAATAATCTCAATAATACAAAATATATCCCTACAAAACAAATTAATGTTTAAATATTTTAAGATATGAAAAACTGAAAGAAGAACCTGTTTCAAAAATAACATAATTTCACACGTTTTGGCCCGGAGCAGCGTGTAGTGTCTGTTCAGATACTACACTTAATCTTTATGTCAGTGAAGGAGAAATCTTTCTAGACTGAGATAAATTTTATCTTTATCCTAATTCAGAGTACCTCTTTTCGAGGAGCTGGATTAGCGCCACATTAAAAACTGACCTTGTTTATAATTCTGTCCTTTTGTTGATATAATGAAATAGAGAGCAAAGTGTAGTAGCTGTTCTTATACTACTCTTCATCCTGGGAAAAAGTCCTGGGGAAAACAAGTAAATAGGAACTGTATTAAAAAAACGAATATGAAACGGTCATCTTTCTCAGTTGACGTTCATAATGTCCACTAAGCAGAATTAGTGTCATTGACCATCTCTAATTTTAAACAAGCTCTCACTTTTCATCAAATAATTAATAGGATTCATCAATTACGGACATTTTTGGAGACTTTGTTCGGTTCTATGTTTATTCAACCACAATGGATTTCCCTCTTTTGTGCCTTTCTTTTCATCTAGAATTATACATTAAAGAGAAACTGTAAACATTATTACGAGAATTGTCTTGAGATTTTTTGTTTCAACCGCACAAAAGGTCATTCCATCTAATGCGCTTATTCTTTACTCTGGTCGTTTGAAGTTATATCATTGATTCAACAGAGTATTGTCTTTAAATACCATAGAGTTTTGCTCAATGTGCAAAATCTGAGTGTGATGTATAAGCTGTTACACATGTAGCAGACTACCAAATAGCCGGAATTGTCCATTGGAAAAGGCAAGTTCCGATAGTCATGGTTCTAGTATCGTCATACGAGTTACTAGAAACTTGCTGTATATGGCCAAGACTGCTTTGAGAACACACGTGAGATTTTTTTATTTATTAAGGTTGACTTTTGAATTTCTGAATAAGTATGGTCATTAAGCAGCAGAAATTTTAGATCAGTTTTGTAATCTAATCTAAATTAGTTGATTATCCAGATGTACGTGGTCTTACACGACCTTGAACCTCTGATCGCGGCCCAGTTATGATTTGCACCCTGGTCGGTACAGTTATGATATGTCGACTGGGCAACCAGGTCTGCCAACCGTTAGTACGTCGCGTCACCCAGTGAGTTCTTCGGTAAGGCGTTGGGGATTCTTCTCGGATGCTCGGTCCTCAAGGCCTGTTCTCCGTGGATCGTCTAGTTATTCTGGGTGTTCGTTGACGGATACGGTGTCACAAATGGCGAATAAAGAAATATACACATATAGGGATCAACGCACATCAGCAACAAAACTCCGGAGGTTGGTTAATATAATATATATTTCGGAAATTCATAAAAGAAGTATTTACAGCATATACATATAGTTGACAATTAATTCAAGCAAGCAGTTAGTTCTACAACTGAGCTTCTGTTGTTGAAATACTGGTCGGTATCGCGGACTTTGCGTAATTCTCGTTAAGTAATCGACACGTTATAAGCGTTGAGTTATCAGGCAACAAGCGAGGGGGAGAGAGAGGAGAGGTGATTCTGCCGAGACGGAACAACTCGACTTAGCTCTCTTTGACTCTGATTCCCAATCTCAGAACCGGACTCTCTGACTTAATCTCTGATTTTTCATTTCTTTTATAATACAATTATGGAATGATGACGACACCCATGTTCGTCATCGACCAATCAAATTGCTTGATTATAATTCGACGGGGCCTTTTCTCATTGGTTGATTATACTTCGACAGGGCCCTTTTTCATTGGTCCATTTCCAAAATTGGATTGACTCCTCCTTTAATTAACGCCCAACTTACACGTTGTATTATTTAACTCCTCCCTGGCTTACTAATGGAATTTTTCCATATTCAGGAAAATTATTTTTCCTTTGACTTAAAGTAAATCACGCGATTTTATTTGTTTTAAAATTATCTATTGATCTCATTTTTCGCTTTGATAATTCAAAGGAATTTTAGTTTATCTTTGAATTAAGTTCTGGTTGTCGGCCATTCCATTATATCAGACATTTTGATTACGTCAAAAGACCAAGAATGCATTTGTCGCTTTGAACTTATCGGACAACACATTTTCCCATCCGAGCAAAAATATTTCATAACTTCAATTTTCGTTCGACCTGATTCACCAAATGACAATTCTCGATACGTCATAAAAATATGTATTATTGTTTTGAAATTTCGGACAATTCATTTTTTCCTATTCTTTGTTCTAAAACACAATGCCGAGTCACTGCGTGTGTTTCTCTCAGATAAAAAACAACCCGACTTTTTTCAACTGTCAAACTCACAGATCAAACTTGGCTCATAGTTTTGCCAATTGCGGATGTGCAATCCTCAACCCCCCGGCTCCTGCACAACTATGATTTCGGCCATTTCAGATCAAACGCCTGTGTATTTTGGCTAAAATATTTTATGCATTCTTTTTCGCTTTTGAAGTTTAAAATGTGATTGAACTTTTCGCTACAAAGGCACTTTTGCCGCCGCCATCTCAACAACAGACTTAGCTCAGAATTTATTGACAAAAAAAAATTAATAATAATTTTTATTCCTTCAAAACCCGATCATCGTCCGGGAACAAAAAATTACTTTTAACCAAAAGAAACGTCACATCAACCCTACAGGTCTGATGTGGCCTCTCTTTAGTGTTACACAGACAGATGCGCCTCATCTACCTAAATCTGTAGTTTTCAGGAACCAGTTTTCTCATCCTCACCCCTTCTCCAATCAGTAGTATTAGTTCCAGCTTATATTAATATTACACGGGCAGGCTAGGCTATGATTATGGGCAAACGTAGCAGGTCCACTCTCCTAAGAATTACTCTCTCACGTTCAGAAAAGTTTGATTTTTTGCTAATTGCCAAGGACGCCTCTATCGGTGAATATAAACGGGTATGGTTAGACATTTTTGTGAGCCAGAGTGTACAAACTTTTCGTGCATTTGCTTTTCAATTCTCATCTTCCTATCTTGGCTCACATCTTTTGTGGTGGGAGGGAGTTAAATACTTGGCGAGAAGTTAGTTTTCAGAAACTGTGGGTTGGTTGGTTGTTTTTTTACGGCATATCAACCCTTTTCAGGTTATTTAATGCCGAATCTAATTTTTTAATAGAATATATTTGTTGTTTTCAAGTTGATGTCTATTTAACCCATTGTTGGGACCCTAACAGGTACTACCACTCCAGGTCAGAATGGACCTGGGAACAATGGCAATTAAAGGGTGGCTCCACACTCCCCAAAGCCCGCAAGCTGGGGCCTCACCACTGGATATAGTTTAAGGTCATATCCAGGGCCACGAAACAGTTAGAGATGCATGCCGTGAAAAGAATTGCATAGAGAACGGAGGTTTATCCCCGTTGCCATTCTTCCATTATGGCAATATTAAACCATAAATGATTAATTAATATTTAATTTTATATATATATATATATATATATATATATATATACATATATATATACATATATATATATATATATATACATATATATATACATATATATATAGAGAGAGACAAAGATCTGTTAGTTACTCCTTGTAACTAAACTCGTGAATTTTTCCGATCATCCTAGAAAGCCCATCCTCCCAAACTTATTTTTTCTCTTTAAGAAGTAGTTGAATTATGGCAAATCGATTTAGACTCTCCTACCAGGGAAGAGTGTCTTGACCTTTCTAGCTCAACCTTCCGCTCTCTTGCTACATTATATTTTTCTGTGGTAGGAGATACGTTAATACTATCCGTTCGACAGTCTGGCCCATTTAGAAGTTGGTGACCTTATTTCCATCGAAATTAGGAATACTTCAGTGCAATCCTAACACATTCACTCTCTCAGGATTTACTTTTCTCTTTGAAAGGGAGTTAATTTATTGCTAATCGTTTGAGGGCGTCCTTACATAGGAATACTGACAGGCATTTTTTATATTCTAGAGTGCACTTTCTCTAATACACTGGCCTTCCAAATTTCAACCCCACCTTGTGTCTAATTTCCTGGTGAGGTAGAAAATGAATATCTCATATCTAATGAATAATAATTGCAAATTTATTATATACAGCATAGGAGAAAGGTAGGAGTTAAGAGTTGCCTGAAGCTGTGTGAGACTCACGCCGTGAAGAGCATTGCATAGGCAATGATAGCTTATCCCTATTGCCATTCCTTGGATATGGCAACTTTGAAACTTTAACTACAGATAAAAGACATTGATTTTGCCTCATAAGTTAACATATGAATTCATTGTGTTTTATTGAATATTTAAAGTCCTATCATACCGATTCTGTAAGTTTTAAAAAAATCGCATATCTAATGAATAATAATTATATATACATTATATACTAGCTGATTCTATCAAAAACTGCCCGGTTATATTTTCACTTTCATTTTTTGATTCGCATTTTTTTTTAAAGTAAACTATTTTATTCTTTATCAAAATATCTTAATAGAAATTTGTAAAATGAATTTAATTATTATGGCGTCGTTTAGTTATTTAAATTGAAACCAAATTCTTATAAAACTATGATTTGTTGATTTAATTTTCATTTATGAAATTATAACTTCTAAAAATGTCAACATTTTAATAAATGACAAAAATTTAAAAGCCAAAGATAAGTTTCTCGTTGACAATTTCGAAGGATCACACAAAATACACGTCAAAATATTATATATTTTAAGATCTATCTTATGTTTAAAAAAATCCATTTTAATTTTTCTAATTAGCCATAATTTGCAATTCATGAATTCATCCATTAAGTGTCTATTACTCTCACTCTATACCATATAATAAAAAACTTATTAGCACTCATTAATAATACTAATATTTTAACATAATATGGCATTAATAATTTTTTTTTACATAGGCATCACCACATTATCAAGGCCAAGAGGCCACTCAAGGATAAGGGTTAAAAGAGTGTACATTAGAAATTGGGACAATATAGTAATCATTAGTAATGGAAATTTGGTAAATTTGATAACTTATATGGAACGGCTCATCAAGAACTTATTTACGTTAGACTTGAACACAACCATATTGTAGTCAGCCGGAAAGCAGGAAAACGGAAGACAATTCCACAGGCGTCCAGTTCTAAGAAAGAAGCTTTGTTCATGGAATCTACGTTTAGGTTTAGGCACAGATAAAGAGTGGGGGGAATTATTGATAGTGTTTACAGCTACACGAGTGTTTCTTGTGAAAGTTTGGCGAGGGGGGGACCATAGATTGAAGCTCAGTCGAACACTTTCCATGAAAATAACGATACATCAGAGACAAACTCGCAACATCTCTTCTGTGAGATAGAGGTTGCAGGGAAGAGAAAAGGACATCTCCTACGAGGCTACGAAGTCTATTTTGAACTCTATCAAGGCAGGGCAAGTCCTTTCTAGCAGTTCCTGCCCAGATATGGCAACAGTATTCCATCCTTGGACGTACCTGGCTCTTATATAGATAGAGAATTGCATCAGCAGTGAGATATCTACCGGATCGATAGAAAGATCCCACCATTTTTCCAGCGGCCTTGGCAACAGATTTGATGAACGTGTTCCATTTAAGATCAGGAGTAATGGTCAAGCCCAGAAGCTTGTCAAAACTTGAGGCCTCCTGAAGACGAGAGCCATTCATTTCAATTGATGCCAGATGTGGATAAGAATGTTGATGATGTAAAGAGAGAAGCTTGGTTTTAGATGCATTAAAAGTAACCAGCCACTCCTTTCCCCATTGTACTACGTGCTCAAGATCAGAGGAGAGAGAATTGGAGAGAACTTGGTCATTTACTGTCTTAGATGTGCTACCATAAATGGTAGTGTCGTCAGCATAAATGTCTACAAATGATGTAAGGATGTGATTTGGAAGATCATCAATGTAGATCAGGAAAAGAGTTGGGCCCAGGATGGACCCCTGAGGGACACCGGCATTAATACTGTGAGCTTCTGATTTTTTACCATCAACTACTACTCTTATGAACCTATCAGAAAGAAATGATTTAATAATTGAGAAGACTTTTCCAGCTATACCATAGCTACAGATCTTATGAAGTAAATCTTTATGCCATACCCTATCAAAGGCTTTAGATATGTCAAGAGCAATTGCCCTAGAAAGATTGCCACCGTCGAGAGATTTGCTAATCCTATGAGATATAACTGTAAGCACATCTGCTGTAGATCTAGCAGAACGGAAACCATATTGAGTGTCACAAAGAAGGTTATTTTTGTTGAGATGGTTGATTACTTCTGTATTTAACACAGATTCTAGCAACTTACTCATGACGCACAGGAGACTTATTGGCCTGTACTGAGAGGGGGATGAGCGATCACCTGAATTCTTAAATACAGGGCATACTGATGAAATTTTCCAGGGAGATGGGAAACTATTCTCCTTAAGACAACGTTTAAACAGTTTTGTAAGTATGGTCGCTAGTAATATATCTAATCATATATCTAATCATAAAAATAAAGATAACAAAATCAACAACAATAATAATAATAATAGAAGAAAAAATATAAGACGTAAACATTCTTACCATAAAATATTGATTAGTATGGAACATTGAAATGCCGGTATCAATAATGTACCAACAGATATTCCTTTGGACGTTAACACTAATTTTTAAAACAATTTCCAATAAAATAAGAAAATGTTTATGGTTTACAGCCTATAGATGTAACTGCAAAACAGATATACATAAGGCAACTTTTAATAATTAAAAATCATTTAAATATCAATATAAACATAGTTCCATCTCTGTGAAAAGCTGAAATTTTGACAACTGGTAGTCGTTATCATCCATAATAACGTACTAAAATTTGAATCATTTGCAAAAGATAGAAAAAGAATTATAAAAATTATTTATTTATTTTAAAAATAGGAACGTCGAAAAGTAAGGGACAAAATTGAGAAAAACAATGTAAACAGCCCCCCCCCAAAAAAAACAATAAAAATAGATGTACAATCAATATTTAGTAAATGATACCTTGCTCTCGATGATAGTGGCACATCTTCGACTACAAGAACGAATCAGTTTTTGACAATCCTCAATACTAATTTTAGACCATTCTTCTTGAAACTTCACCCACAAATCCTCCGTGTTAGTGTGATTTCTTTCCATAACTTTCACTCCTAAGGTCATCCAAAGATTTTCTATTGGATTTAAGGACTTTGTGGTGGTCAATCCATAATTTCGAAATCCTGCTCGCTTAGTTAACTCATTAACACCTTTGCCTTGTGATACGGGGCATTATCTTGCATAAAGGTAGCCCTATCGAAAACTGAATTCTGTATGATTGGCACAACAGTATCTTGAACAATGTTTTTATAGATCTGCGCGTTTACACGAGTTTGTAACCGGACAAGAGACGTTGTACTTTGGCTAGAAAACATTCCAAATACGCCTCCGAACTTGACAGTTTTCTTAGTACACGTTGCACTTAATCTCTAATACGTCTCTTTACATTGTTTTTTCCATCATTTCCGAATAAATTAAACTTACTTTCATCACCGAAAAATACATTTGCCCAATTTTCATATGTCCAAATTACATACCTGCTTGCAAACTCTAATCTCTTATTCATCGAACTAAGAAGTGGTTTCTTCCTTGGAATTCGATTAAACAACCCTATTTTTGCAGTCGTATAGAAACAGTCTGTCTTGACACATTAACACATGAACTACTATTCATAACCCTTTTAATTTCTGTGCAAGACTTAAAGCGGTCCTTTAATGACATACGCTGCGTTATTCGATCTTCTCTTGCCGAAGTTTTGCGGGGTCTTCCGGTTACGTTTCACTTTCTCTGAAATCTCTCTAATGGTTTGCTTTTCCTTGTGTAGCTTCACAATAGCTTGTTTCACAGAGTAATCAAGTTTTTTGGTGTTTCTCCATGGTGCCGACTGATGCAACGTTTACAAAGGACTAAGTAAGACTTATTCTTTAGAGGAAATCAAAAAATTGAATATAGCATATTTCTTACATTGTTTTTCTCAATTTTGCCCCTTACTTTTGGACGTTCCCATTTTGAAAATAAATAAATAATTGTTATAATTCTTTTTCTATCCTTTGCAAATGATTTAAATTTCAGTACGTTATTATAACGACTACCCGTCAAAATTTCAGCTTTTCACAGTTGTTAATTCTTACAAATATTAGGTTTTAAAATGTTGTCCCTTAGTTTTGGACGCTACTGTATATATATATATATATATATATATATATATATATATATATATATATATATATATATATACATATAGCATTTTTCAAGGTTAAGGTCAATGTCATAGCGTATGTATATATACACTCCTAAAGCCCACACTACTAGAGCGATCATGACCAAACCTGACATGATGATGGTCTCTGACCTAGAGATGGTGCACGCCATTTTTCAAAGTCAAGGTGAAAGGTTTAGCTCGGGACTTTGCTGTATGCTCAGGTACCCGTGCGAAGCTCGGACATCTTTGCTAATATTAGATTAAATACTATAAGAATTTCTGATTTCGCAACACCTTATTTAATACGAATAATTATTACGTTGAATAATAGAAACATTCAACAAGTCGAGCAGGCTTCCCAGTGTATACTCACCCAAAATAATCATAAACATTTCATGCGGTTTAGCCCACGACTCTTATTTTCTATAAATAAATTTACCTACAATGTGCCATTGTATGAAGTTCGAAAATTTCAAAGTTATTAAGGTCATCTTGATGGTGTTTTTTGTCCGTCATTTTATAATCATGACCACATGTGGTCTGCTCTGCGTTGTGAACTTTTAACGTGAATCAAAGTTGCCGATCTCTTCAGTAGCTGCCGAAAATAAAGCGTCAGATCTCCTATGTGCGTGACGTCACAGTCAAACATTTTAGCAAGTCTCGTTATCCCCACCGCCAATCACTTAAGGGTCGCACGTATGTCTTATGGCGACAATGCATTTTTATCGAAAAAAAAAACGCCGCAAGTTGTATTGAACATTCACATAAAATAAAATACCATGGTTATATTACCACAAAAGTGTTTTGGACAACTTTTTATTTTATTTTATGAACAGTTATATATATATATATATATATATATATATATATATATATATATATATATATACACGCAAGACGCTTTACCCCGAGCATAAGTTATAGCTGTTGATTTAGAATACGTGTTTTATGCCAAATTGATGGTCTGTTATGGTTAAATTTGTGCTCAATTTTGCATTAAATATTATTAATCCCACCTGAGAAATGAACGGATACCATAATATTTCATTCGCTTTACCTTATCATAGCAAAGGTCCATACATCATTTCAGTCAAATTGTACTTAGTAAGTTTCGAGAAAAAAAAATGAAACAGACAGGCAAACAAAGCAAGAAAATATTATACACACAGATATATACATATTTATATTATATCAGAATATTTATATATAAAAATATATATTGGCTACATATATGCATACATGTTTCAGCTGTGATTAAATTAAAAATCTAGAATCTTTCAAAACTGAACAGGTGCTTGATCGGCCAATCATTCCTTTCACCCCCGCTTTTGTTATGTAACACATACACTTGTTTCTGGAATAATATTAGTCAATCTGTCACGCATTATTTCGAATTTTCATCGTTATACCCGTATATTTAATGGACGTATCTTAATATTTTTTTTTCATTTTATTTGTTTTATTTCTGCTTTGTTTTTAAATCTTTTTAAGTATTGTTTCTATTTTTTTCCTATTCAGATCGGAGTTATGTACCACCAAACGTACGAAAAAGTAAGTTGCTTTTTATTTTTATTTTTGGCCTCATTTCACCCACATTAAACGAACGCTGCCTTCATTTGTTTTTGCTTGCAGGTTTCGTTTATCATAAATTAATTGAAATTGATTTAATAAATACACAAGTTAACATATTAGATTTATATTTAAAACCCGTGAAAATCCTTTTTACAACTAAATTTTTATTACATGCATTGAGAACATAATCATCTCGTTAATCATCCTCACATAGTTGTCTTTGACTTTGACGAGTAATAACTCATTAGTTAAAAAAAATATGGTTAACGAATTCTCAAAACAGAAAATTACTGCAATTCATAAAAAAATAATTTCACATATTTCAAAAAGTTAGTGTAAATATTTACTTTGTAACCGTTCTATTCTAAATTTCGACAACAGCCATAATATTCTTTAAAAGTAAAACAGAACCTATTAATATAGTTAATATTAATATAATAAATATTAATATAGTTAATGATATAGTTAATGACATGTAATTTACTGGGAGATTGGTTGGTTGTTTTTGTTTTACGGCATATCAACCCTTTCCGGGTTATTTAATGCCGAATCCAAAGATTTTGAAGAATTTTTTTTTTAATAGAATATATTTGTTGTTTTCACGTTGGTTTCTATTTTCTGTTTGGGACCCTAACAGGTACTACCACTCCAGGTCAGAATGGACCTGGGAACAATGGTAATTAAAGGGTGGCTCCACACTCCCCAAAGCCCACAAGCTGGAGCCTCACCACTGGATATAGTTTAAGGTCATATCCAGGACCCTCATTGAGGGAGTTTTACCCTCTGCAGGGGGGGGGGCAGTCGGCGTATTCTAATGTCCCACCGACAGGGCCAATTTACTAGGAGAAGAAAAAGATAAAAAACACTCGTATAAATATCTTTACACGTTTACTGAAAACCAACCCCTAATGAGGGATCTGGACGGATCTGGAAGTACTTGTGTAAAAAGAAATTGTGAAAATTACACCCACCTATTCCTGCCAGAAGCAAGAAAACGCATTATAAAACGAGAAAGGAGCAGAACCATGATCAATAAACAGGAATTGCTTATTATTTAATGAAATACAAGTGAAGTCAAGACTGCTACATACATTAAAAATCAATACAAAAGGTGTATGTTTATATTTTTTTTATTTATTTTTTATTTGGTGACGTTTAGGAAAACAAAATGTCTTTTGAAAAAAAAAGTATTTAAAAAAAAAACATAATATTCGACCGAACCTTCAGTCTTAGTATGATTACACTTTACTATCGAAAATTGTTCTTTTAGAAAATCTTTGTTTTATATATGTACGTACATATATTTTAGAAAATCATTGTCTCGCACACACACACATATGTATGTATATATATATATGTATATATATATATATATATATATATATATATATATATATGTTTATTGTTATTTTCGCACAGAAGACCATCCCTAAGAGATTGAGGTAACCGTTTGCAGCCCTTACTTATTTTGACAAACGAGGAAAACTAAAACATGACAGATCATAGCAAATCACTCCTTTTTAGTATTTTAAAAAGTAGCAAAGTGCAGTATCTGTTCTTCTAAACTTAACCTTTTTTGTCCTCGGTCAGTGAAGAAGTTTTTCTCGATTGAAACAATTTTCATTTTTGCCAAAATATAGACGGACCCATTTGAGAAGCTGGATTTTTTCCACATTATTTACCGAACTTCATAAAAAAATCCTCATAAACTCTGCCCTCATGTGAAGGCAAGTATACAGGAACACTAGATCCAATCGGACCCAGATATTTGCTATGGTCACATTTGAGATGCTCATTTTTCTGAACTTTGCTTTTGTGAGTTTTTAAATATTGAGATCTATTAAACCATACCAACATACAGAAATTTACGTGTAATGCAAACAAATATCTGGCTTCCAATTATTCACTATAAATATGACTCTTATCAGTATGGCCAATTAAGCTTCAGCGTCAGTATGCCTTTTTGGGGATAAACAAAAATAAAAATGAAGATATTTTTCTACTCTGGATCTCTTTGAAAATTTCTTCATACTCCCTGCTTTCCGACTGTATCAACATGCAGAAATGCAAATGTAATGTAAACAAACATATCCCTGCCAAACGCCATGCCCAGGTTGTTTCCGATATATGCATCCGTTATCATAATAAGCCCTGATGTTTCAGTGACAATATATAATCGATAGATGTAAAATAACTCCCATTAAAATGACCAATTTGCCACATCCGCCTACAGTACTAATGATGTAACTAGAACACGTAGTTTCCTAAGTTCCGAACGAAAATTCCACTTTACCTCATTTGTAACTATATGTAAACATTTAATAGACTAATTTTATTCTTAATCACACATTAATATTGCGGCAAGGCATCATGTCTTAGACTTGTTTACGGTTTCATTGGTTATTAGCATTGTTTACTGTTTGCTTGTGCTTTAATAAGCAATTTGTTGCACTGCCCATCACTCGTTCATTATTCGATCTAGCGATCTGTGTGACCCATTTTTACATTGATCTCTAAAAGTTATTACTATTAAGATCCATTTAAAATTCACTGTTTTTTTTATAACTGTTTGATATACGTGTCGAGTGTAAAGCGGACAAGGCAACTTCACTGTTCGGCTCGCGTCGACGCAAAAGTTGCTTAGTATAAAGAGTAAGACAGCTTTTTTATGTGTATAAAACGAATGATTTTATTTGATAGTTTAATTCATTTGCAAATGAAAAGATTTCAGGCGTGCGCTAATTTTCTCACATTGCATCTCTCTTTTTCTCCACGTCGCCCTATCTGTCAGACTCTTTTTCTCTGCCGATCACCCGAAAGGCACCCTACGTAAACATTAACCATACTAATCTCATTTTTACACACATACACAAACAACTTTAATATTGCTATAGGAGGTCAAAAAAGTATTTGCCATATTAAACTTATATTTGCCTAATAGTTCTTCTCAAGAGTAGTTGACGAAGCGTGTATAGATTGTAATAGCTTTACATCAATATATGGCAGAGGGTGATGCTGACGAAAGCGCTGGCTATTCCTAAGATGGCAATTAAGAACAAAAAGAACGAAAGCAAAATCCACACTATATTCTTGGTCTGACTCCAAATGCAATCGTAAGGAAATAAACGTCCCCATTTTTCATTGACAACTTACCCCTCTTCAAGACCCATACACCCACTGCAGTTTTGGCGCTGAATTGGTCAGTTGGATGGCTCCAAAGTCACCCAAGGGTCAAACTTTGATGATGATGCCAACTACCAGTTGACCCTTAGCCTCACTTATGAGGAAGGTTCGTTGATCTTGCAAGAAAACATTCAAGATTAAAATGACCAACAGATTAATCAAGCAGCCGAATAAGTAAAGCAACTGACAGGATGCGACGCCATCTTTAATGGCTAGCAGAAAGATGTGAGGTCGGCGAAAACTAAGACGCAAATAATAGAAAAGACAGAATAATCAGAATAATTCAAAAAAATAATCTTGGCATTATTTGGAGTATTTAGGTTACATCTTGAATATTATTCTTACAACGTTTCTGCTTATATAACCTTTGATCTGCTTCAAATGCAGATATTATAAGTTGGGAATCATTAAGGAATTTTGAATGAAATCCTTTATTTGATCAACAGAAGTTGATTGTTCTCTTCAGTCAACTAGGATCGAGTAAATAAATATATTCAAACCATTAAAAATATGACTATATAAATGGCATATAAAAATATGGAAATATATTAATGGTATATTGAAATATATTAATGGCATATCACTAAAGTGAAATAAAGTATAATGACATATTAAAACATGGAAATATATTAATAGCATTTCAAATATATAATTGACCTATAAGAATATGGAAATATACTAAAGGCTTATAAAATACAAATATATTAATGACATTTCAAAATATAGAAATATATTAATGGCATTTAAAAATATTGAAATATATTAATGGCATATTAAAACATGGAAATATATTAATGGCATATTAAAACATGGAAATATATCAATGGCATATCAAAATATAGAAATATATTAATGGTATTTCAAAATATAAAATATAGATTAATAGCATATCAAAATATAGAAATTAATTAAAGGCATATCAAAATATGGAAATATATAAATGTCATGTAAAAATATAGAAATATATTAATGGCATTTAATAATATGTAAACATATTAATGGCAAATCAAAGTATAGAAAAATATTAACGACGTATCAAAATTGGGAAATATGTTAATGACATTTCAGAATATAGTATATAGAAATACATTAATGGCATATCAAACATGGACATATATTACTGACGTTTAAAAATATAGAAATAGATTAATGGCATATCAAACATGGAAACATATAAATAACATTTCAAAATATGGAAATATAAACAGTTTCATTTCAAAATAAAGGAATTGACATTTCAAAATATGGAAATATATTAATGGGATATCAAAACATGGAAATATATTAAGATATTTTAATTGATATTTTAAAATATTAAAATATATAAATGTCATATCAAAATATGGAAATATATTAATGGGATATCAAAACATGGAAAAATGTTAAGGGCATTCTAAAATACAGAATTATATTAATGGCATATTATATATGGAAATGTCTAAATAACTTTCTAAAATTTAGAAATACATTAATGGCATTTTAAACATTAAATATATTAATAGTATGTCAAAAAATGGAAATATATTATTGCCATAACAAAAAACAAAACATGGAAATATATTATTGGTATTTCAAACATTAAGATTTATTAAGGACATTTAAAATGTGGACATATATTAATGGCATAGCAAAACATGGAAATATATTATTGGCATTTCAAACACTAAAATTTATTAAGGACATTTATAATGTGGACATATATTAATGGCATAGCAAAACATGGAAATATATTATTGGCATTTCAAAAATCAAAATTTATTAAGGACATTTAAAATGTGGACATATATTAATGGCATAGCAAAACATGGAAATTAATTAAGGGTATTACTAACATAGATACACAACCTTCTGTAGAGCTTGAACATGTTATTATTTTAGAATATTTATTTGCAAAATTGATCTTTGTTTAGAACCCCGAGTTAAATATAGCTTTGCAACACGGTTTATTCTAAATCTAGGCATAAAAACAAGTCTAATTCTTATCTAAACCATGTCTAAAGTTGGTCAAGTTGCAAAACTACTTTTTCCATTAGCGGTGGATTTCTTCTACACCTGTCAGATAAACCGACTGACCACGAGAGACACAGAATGAGAACGCGAATAAAAAATAACGTAAATAAATGCAAAAAACGAAAAGAGAAAGGAAAAGAAAGAAAAATGCTATAACCCTATCACTAACCATAACGGCAACTACATTTCTTTAACAAAAAAAAAAAATGAATCTCAAATTAAAATAGTTGGATTAAAAAGTGGCGAAAGCTAAATTTTACGAACAGATCCTGTGAATCTAGCGAATTGATAATGGATTCTAGAAGTAATCGTTACTGACTTTTAACTGAACAGTGTAATAATAAGCTGCACAGATCGATCGATCGAGTAGTGAACAAACTGCTTATTAAAGCAAAAGCACCAACGAGTATTGGACAATGCTAATAAGCAATTAAACCGTCAGTATCCAGTGAGCAAGTCAAACACATGATGCTTCGTGACAATATTAGTGGCGGGTGGCTAAGAATAGGATTAGTTTGGCAATTTTCTATGTTGGGTTAAAAATGAGATAAAGTGAAAGTTTCCATTTGATATTAGAAGAAGGCTACGTATTCTGGTTGCGACGTCATTAACACTTTAAGCGAATGTGGACAAATTAATTGACGGTATCTGGTCGGTTTTATTTGAATCATAAGAAAGTGATATTGGACTTTTTGATAACTGCTTTCCACTCTAGAGAAAGAAACAGGGGGTCGTTTTACATGTATAATGCTATAAGAAAAGTAAAACTCCAAAGAAGTATTTAATGTAGAATTGTATTTCTTGACGCTTCATCTTTTAATAATTTTCATAAAAGCGGTCACTAAGAAGAGCGTATGGACGGAGAGAAGGGGAGATGAAAGCATTGGCTGCCACATCACAAACGAAACCCGATCAACGAATCCTCTTAATGAAGTTGATGAACTGTGGGGATGGAGGGAAATGTACTGTGGGAATCCAAGAACACCCCGCATTCAGAAAAAAAAAACATGTTTTAACGTGATCAAATTTAAATCAAATGTAAATGCAAGTAAATTTATGTTGATCGCTAAACAAAAGAGTAAATGTCTAAGCACATATTTTTTAAAATCTGAAAATTGATTATTTATTCGGACTATTGTTCTCAATGTTATTCTTTTTTTTATTATTCAATCTTCACCCCAAACAAGGCAAGTGCAACTTTGAAGTAGGAGGCTACTATCGGGGATAATTTGCGGGGGGATTATGAAGGGAGATGAGTAGAAAGATGTTTGTTCACATTACACTTGAACTTCTGCATATCAGTACAGTTGGAAAAGCAGTATCCCGGAAGGGAGTTCCAAAGACTTGCAGTTCTGGAGAAGAAACTATTGGAGTAAAAGGCTTTCTTACACCTAGGGATCTCTACTGTAACGGGGTTGGACTTAGTTGCTTGTCAGGTTTGTCGGGGGTAGTCACGTCGAGGAGGTACAAGTGCTTGTAGTTCGTCAGAGCAGCCACCATTAAAGTATTTGTAGAACAGGCAGAGGGATGCAACATTTCGTCGATGGGACAGAGGCTGAAGCTCAGGACCTATCAGGTTGGCGACTTTCTTTTGAACCCTATCTAGGAGTGAGAGACAAACAGCAGATGCACCAGCCCAAATGTGATAACAGTACTCCATACATGGGCGAATGGTGGCCTTATAGAGGTACAGGATACTTTCAGGTGTAAGTAATTTTCTGGCACGGTAGAGAGAGCCCACTTTCTTTGCAGCAGCCTTGGCAATGCTCTCAATGTATATATTACTGTTCATGTTCCCTGTAAATGTTAGGCCGAGGAGTTTAATGGAAGCACTTTCAGGCAGTGTATTCTTATCCATTGCTATTAGTGGTAGAAAAGGTTTCTTGTAGTTATTGAAGGAAATAAGCTTAGTCTTGGCAGCAGTAAATGTGACTATCCATTTTCGTCCCCATTCCACTACAGATTGGAGGTCATCCTCTATTAATTCTGCCATTTCCTTAGACATGTGTACATTTGTTTTCCTCTCATGCCTGTTATAGAGGGTGGTGTCATCGGCAAATATACCCATCTCCGAAACAATTTTTATCAGGGAGGTCATTTATGATTATCAGAAACAATAAAGGTTAAGAATAGACCCCTGGGATACTTCCGCATTTATATCATATTGTTTAGATGTACCACCGTCAAGGACAACTTGGATTTTTCTCTTACTTAAGAAGGATTTAATTACATTATGTATTCTTCCAGTGATACCATATGATCTAATTTTCCTTAGAAGACCATCGTGCCATACCCTGTCAAAAGCCTTAGATATATCAAGGGCTACCGCTTTACTCTCCTCTGTTTTGTCCAGTGAACGGTATATATGTTCAGAGACTATAGTTAAGATATCTGCTGTTGAACGGGTTTGCCTGAATCCATATTGTTTGTCGGTCAGGAGTTTAGCAGCTGTTAGGTGTTGGACTAGGGCTTGATTAACTAAAAACTCCAAGATTTTGGCGAAAAGTGGGAGGAGGCTAATGGAGCGATAATTTACTGGGTCAGTTCTTTCACCAGAGTTCTTGAAGACTGGTACCACAGAAGCAGTTTTCCAGCAGTCGAGAAAGCAAGATTCGCTAAGCCATTTATTGTATAGTTTGGAGAGAACTGGAGCAATCTCAGCAGAGCATTTTTTTATTAGCACGACCGGGATGAGATCTGGTCCACATGCGTTTGAGGTGTCTAGGTTCTTCACAAACATTAAAATCTCCAAATTTGGTTTGTCGAACGGGAATATTTATGTCAACCTTTCAAATCCACGCAACTGACAAAGGTATTAAGTAACAACTAGTTCTAAGTGCTAATTTTCTAGGTGTCGAAGGTTCAATACTCACTACAGACGATACTAAAACATTATTTAAGTTTTTTTTCGCAGTCATGGTTGACGGAATGAAAACAATTTACCCCCATGGATGAAATAAAATGCTCAGTGTGAAATTCTGTAAAAATTCCTGCCATTGATAAAAACGAACCGACGAAGGTTGACAAAAGGTTGTGAGAATTAACATCTAATTCAATAACTTGGCCCTAGATCATTGGACTTACAAGATACTGAATTGTGTTTCTGCGTATTCGGCAGCTAACGAGAAAACATTTCATAAAAAGCAAAAAATGAAAAATAAATGTGACCTGAGTATCCGTATTTAATTGCTTTTATTTGTCGCTCTTTCTCTTACTATCACTTCATGGCCCCCTCCCTCTCTCTCTCTTTGAACTGTTGCAACACGGCATTTCTCACCCTTTCGGACACATACACACGGATGCTGAATGCTGTTCGCAGTTAACTTCTGTAGGTTGCTAGCAAACAACACGAATCTTTTGCCTTCATTATTCCCCTTTTTGTTACTGCCCTCCCATATGTCGTCTTTCTCTTTCTCTCTCTCACATATGGAAGGCTGGTGATATATATCTCACACTTTCGTACTCGTTTGAAGCCGTTATAATTTTCATTCCTTTCGTTCTTCCTGTCAAAGTGTGATAGATTCAAAACCGATGTGCAAACGAGCATTATAAATTACTACCTTTTCTTTCTTTATTGGCTTTCTTCGTCACCCCCCCCAAAAAAAATCTTAACGGAAATATTTTTCAACCAATAAAAATCGTTTTAAACTAATAATACTGTGAAATTCTACAATCCTTTAAAACAGTGGCTTGATGAACAGAAACTGAGTTCTTCCCCAAACACCTGCGATGCAACGCATCTTCCTCGACTTTCCAAACCCATTCCAAACGACTAGAATGCGACACGCTGAAGCCTACAGTTCTATCTCTAGTAAATACATGCCATTTAGAAGGTAAACACACACGCGCGCGCATGAAACGGAATTTGTAATAAAATTTTGCATACTTTTTATTTAAAAACTTAAAAAACTTCTCAACAAACTTTGGTCTTTCAAGGCAGATTTTACATTTCTGATATAAATTTTGTTCGTTAATTAACGTTTTCTTATTTAATTCCCAAAGTATCATTATTGAGTTGGCACGTGCTAACTAGTGATCCATTCAAAACATGTTTTCATCGCTCTTTTTAATTCGTCAATTTAACTAAATATTTATTGATTATTAGCGCTGTTCTTAGCACTTTTCAAAGACATTACTATCACCAACATACAATATCAATAGACGAGGAGCAGCATTACAAAGACATGTCAGCTGGCGGGATCTTTCTATAGATCCAGTAGATATCTCACTGCTGATGCAATTCTCTATCTATATAAGAGCCAGGTACGTCCAAGGATGGAATACTGTTGCCACATCTGGGCAGGAACTGCTAGAAAGGACTTGCCCTGCCTTGATAGAGTTCAAAATAGACTTCGTAGCCTCGTAGGAGATGTCCTTTTCTCTTCCCTGCAACCTCTATCTCACAGAAGAGATGTTGCGAGTTTGTCTCTGATGTATCGTTATTTTCATTGAAAGTGTTCGACTGAGCTTCGGTCTATGGTTCCCCCCTCGCCAAACTTTCATAAGAAACACTCGTCTAGCTGAAAACACTATCAATAATCCCCCACTCTTTATTTGTGCCTAAACCTAAACGTAAATTCCATGAGCAAAGCTTCTTTCTTAGAACTGAACTGCACGCCCGTGGAATTGTCTTCCGTTTTCCTGCTTTCCTGCTGACTACAATATGATTGTCTTCAAGTCTAACGTAAACAAGTTCTTGATGAGCCGTTCCATATAAGTTAACAAATTTACGGAATTTCCATTACTAATGATTACTATATTGTCCAATTTCTACTGTACACTCTTTAACTCTTATCCTCGAGTGGCCTCTTCGCCTTGATAATGTGGTGATTCCTGTGTAAAAAAAACAAACTTTTACTGAACACTATCGTGACGGAATTTGTTGCTCTGGAAACGTGTTAACTCGAACGTAGCATACGAATCTGCTCGTATACTTTTAATTAATGTGTAACAGCATCTTAATTTGAAATTCAGCTTTTTTAATTTGAAGTTATGTTTTCAAATTGTTTAGATGAGGAGTGATAATTTGTATTATTTGAATTATTCGAACAACTGTTTTCACTTTGAAGTTATTCTCTGAACGTTTCGGCCGATGTAATCTCCGTACTTGAAATTTACTTCGTACTTATCTGTTACGCCGCAGGTCCTTGTTTACTTAAGGCTTTTACCTGATCGTGGTTGACGGAACAAGAGCATACTACTCCGGATTCCGTTCGAAATTCCATACAAATTACCGAGTTCAACAAGATATACCTGAAGAAAGTCGGATCTTACATCAGTCGAAACGTTCAGAGCAGTAGTTCAAATAATTCAAATCCTAATTTTTTTTTAATGTGATGGTAAAATATAAAAGTTGAAATTAGAAAAAAGATCATAAGTGAAAGAGAGGGGGGGGGTGAAATGGCTCATCTGATTGGTTGTGACGTAAAACGTAGACCACTCCTCTCGTACGTGTTTTCCTCGGACAAAAAAAAAGACAGGTGTTAAACAATTCAGTCTTAAAACCGACATCGATTTGATGAAAGGGATGTTTGCATTTATTAACCAGGGGTCATGGCGTGCACATATATAGAGAGACGTGCTGTATAAAGATAACCCTACACCCACCCCCACACTAACACACAGAGTCTTTCTGGGAGAGATTGAGGTGCCAGGGCAAAAGTATTACATGAAATATTTCTCATTGACAAACAAATAGGTGTGAACAGACTAGGGCAAGGCTGGTCATAATAAGCCCTGCATACCTCATGGATATCTAGGCCACATTTCTAACTGTAGAATATTTTTTTCGCTGTCAGTTTCAAGAAACTATAATTCCCATCCATGCGCACGTACACATACCAGCAACTTTAAAACCAATCTGTCTGTCTGTCTGCCTCTCTCTCTTCCTCCTCTCTCTCCCCCCCCCCCCCCCACACACACACACACACACACACACACACACACACACACACACACACACACACATATGTATATAAAGAAGCTTCAATATTCTGTACTAGCAAAAGGACCCAACGTTTCCTGGATTAAAGTAGGATCAACAAATGTTTCACCTTCCCATATTTTTATTGTCATCGAAATCGGCAAAATCGCCCATTTTTTTTTTAAATCGATAGATTACATGCTCTGGTTAGGAACCATCCGCAGTGTGCTAGGAGAAAGCCTAATGACAGTTCACAATACATTTTAGTATTATCAAAGAACAAACAGTTGGTTTTATGAAATTATTTTTTGATAATTACTTGACTTTTGTTCGTTTAAATTCAAAATTCAAGTTCATCGATAATAAAAATCCCTTCATTTTGAACGCTCTCCTGTCTTATCAACTAATTTATAGTTGATATAATTGATTATGCCTTTTTGTTTGTCCAGTGATAAAACTTTTCAAATGCACTTGTGATGCTAGAGCGTATAAAAGTGTTAAACTTCCTTCTTTAATAGGATTTTTAAATTATCGATTTTTAATACGCATTCCAAAAAAAAGAAAAAGAAAAAAAGGGCCCTACGTAAGAACACTCTCGGGCACATCAAGTACGTTAATGTCAAATTTCAAAATTATCGGCCTAACCGTCCGTAGGGAACGAACACACACACACACACACACACAGAGTTGCTTTTATGTAATACTAGAGATATGAAGCTTGAATATTCTATATAAAAATGCACTTTAATTCTGTCTGTCTGTCAGTCTCTCTCTCTCTCTCACACACACATTCTGTGTATAAATATATATATATATATATATATATATATTAGAATTTAATGAAGAATTTCGGAAACTTAAAGTGGATATATAAATATTAATACTAATCTTTATAGGAAAATCATGAAAATGCTAAACATTCGTAATAGAACATCGGTATATATATATATATATATATTATCTTTCCCAAAATTTAATTTCCTACACACACACATTGATTAGAAGAATGCCCGAATAATATTAATTTTCCGAACAAAAAAGTTTGCACTACATTAATGTCTCCTTTTGAATTTTTAAAAGAACGATATAATTATACCAATTTAGAGGAAATTTATAGGAAATTTTATACATATCAAAATTTCGCAAAAATCAGAAATATCTGAATTTCACGAAGGGCTTTCACCCCGCGACCCCTACGGTGTTTTTACCCTTTTGCATAAAACTAAATAAAGCTCAAATTACGATCTTTACTCCTAGAAATCGTATTCCAAAATTCATAATGAGTGGTCAATCAGTTTAGCAGAAAATTGTGTACATATAAATATATAAAAATATAAGTAAATATAGGTATTTCCATTCCGCCACACAAAATTTAGCGAGCAAAGCATGTGTTTTTTTTTTTGGGGGGGGGGGGGTTAGCCCCCAGACGTAACCATTTCGTGTGTTGCAGTGCTTTGAGAAAGCAAATAGTAAATAGTAAAATCTAAGCACAATAAATAAGTTCGATTTTCATGAGTCAGATTTAAAGAATTTTAGCATTTTAAAACATTTGAACCAAATTTGTGTTTTTGTTGCAATTGGACTTTTTTTATTGTTTACAATTGAGAATCAAAAAATAAAAAAAAACGATTAAAATTTTATCTTTTATTTTTTTTATTTGTTTGGTGGCTGATCTATTTCCAGAATTTCCAAATTTTCACCCTAGAAATTTTAGTTTTCTAAACAAATTGATTTTTCAGTTAATCAAGTTATACAAGATTATTTTCTTTAATCAAATAAATAGGAAAATAATGCGATTTTGCACTCAATTACAAAGAAACAACAGTGTAATACGTTTCCAAACGTAAGATATATTTGCTCTGGAGGCCTCTGATGTTCCATCAAGTTCAGAGCTCGTGGGGATAGAATTTGGCGACGTTAAATGAGCAACCGGAATGACCGTCTCCCCGCTAAGCCAAATATTCGTTCTGGAACGCAAGCGGTAGCAACTTTTCTGTAAAGCTGTCGCCGGTTGCGGATTAGAATCAATTTTGATTTATTTGCTGGTTTAGCTCGATTGTTATCGTAATTAAATCCCTATTCCCTGTTTCATTTTTTTTACGTGAAATCGTTGAAACGAAATTTCTCTATATATCGATAAAAAAGAGAGAACTAATCGATAAGAAAAAAGACAAATCTCTCCTTCACTTCGTTTCTCTTCCTTTGTTCTGTTTTAATAATAATAATAATAATAATAATAATAATAATAATAATAATAATAATAATAATAATAATAATAGTAATAATAATAAAAATACCCAACCAAACAGAAATGAGGGCACTAGGGGAACAAAACGACTATAAATACTTGGGAATTCTGGAAGCGGACACCATCAGAGCAACAGAAATGAAAGAGAAAATTGGAAAGGAATACCTCAGGAGAACAAGAAAACTCCTGGAAACCAAATTATATAGCAGAAACCTAATAAAAGGTATAAATACATGGGCAGTATCACTAGTAAGATACGCTGGACCGTTTATAGGGTGGGCAAAAGAAGAACTGAGACAACTCGACCAGAAAACCAAGAAACTCATGACCATACATAATGCACTACACCCAAAGGACGATATTGACAGGCTCTACGTGAAAAGGAAAGACGGCGGGAGAGGACTGATCTGTATAGAAGACTGTGTGAAAGACATAAAAAAAAACTAGAAAAATACATAATGCAAAACACTGAAAGGATAATTATGGCAGCGAGAGACACCGAAAAAAAAACAACAAAGCAGAAAACAGAGAGACAAATGACAAAACGAGAAAAGAGAAGTGGGAAGAGAAAACAACTCCACGGAAGATTCATAAGAATGACAAAAGATGAGAATAACGAAAACACCTGGACATGGATGCGGAAACCGCGAAACTAAATCTCTAATAACTGCAGCATAAGATAACTCGATAAGAACCAATCAAAGCAAGAATCGATAAAACACAAGAAAACAGCAAATGCATACTCTGTGGACAAAGAGACGAAATGATAAACAATATAGTAAGTGAATGCAGCAAACTGGCCCAAAAGGAATACAAAAACAGGCATGACGAAGTAGGGAGGGCGGTGCACTGTGAATTGTGCAAACGACTGATTTTTGAGCGTACAGACAAATGGTTCAAGCATAAACCCGCAACAGCACTCGAAAACGAGAACCACAAAATCCTATAGGACATGAGCATACAGACGGACAAACCCACCCAAGCAAGAAGACCAGATGTCGTAATAATTAACAAGAAAGAAAAATCCTGTCAAATTGTAGACTTTGCTGTCCAAGCTAACCACAGGGTGAGTATGAAAGAAAAGGAGAAACGACTTGTCACTCAGCCTCCAGAGAACACCACAGGTTTCCAATCAGATCGTTTGTTGACTTGTCTGAAAGCTCCATGTGAGCCAATAATAATACTGTTAACTACGCCCCTCCTAAAACTTCGGCGTTGGAATAGACTAATGCCACATGAAATAGTCGTGAAAGGTCAGAGATGCTGGAAAGACCAGGAAGATAAAGCACTAAACAGATCTCCACTGTGTGAGGGCAAAGAAAACTGAGACCTTGAGAGGCTTGTTACCCAAATTTCAGTGAAGAACTGTGGTCGTTGCGAACGATAAGTTAATGGCTAGCGACTGTTGTGATAATGCAAATTTATTTGTAAAAAATATCGAAAGAAGTAAAAAAATACTGGAAATCTGAGGAGACTTATTGTCACTCAGACTTCAGGAACCTCGCCCCCCCCCAGGTTGTTGTTAGGTCATCATAAGAAATTACTTACTATGTGAGAACTCCGATTGACTACTACTACTACTACTACTACTACTACTACTACTACTAATAATAATAATAATAATAATAATACTAATAATAATAATAATAATTTTTTTAAAAATTGATAATTTGTGCCCAAAGTAAAAGGAAAAAATAATTTTCTTTTTTTTATTATTATCGGATATTAAAATGAAGCCTCTAATACTAATTGTTAATAATTGTTTTAATTTGCATGACTTACTCTTTCCTTTCTTTCAACCATTATCAGTTATAATTAGCATCAAAGATCTTTTACAATCATAAAATTTCTATGTGCATAAGTGATTATTAAAGCGAGTCGGAAGCACGGAACGTTCACTTTTTTGATAGAAATATGTGTCAATGTGTCAGGTTTGCCATTTATAAAAACTACAAGTTTGTTGTGTTCACCAGATTGACGGGGAGAAGTGAGGTGGTTGTTACATCGTAAATTAGTGTAAAAAAAACTGATAATAAAAATTTTATGTCAATTATTTGCGGCATAAAATTTTAATTTTTCTTTTTCTCATTAAATCACTGAAGCTGATATGATTAAGTTTGGCTGTAAGAAGTGACATTTATTGCGAACCCAAGCGACCTTCAATCTGATATTGATTCTAATAGAATACCCATCCCACGACTAGTAAAATTAATTCTATGGATGAAACAGTTTTGAATCACCTTTATGTCGTATTACAAAGATTAAAGACAAGATTTAATAATAACGTACCCTTATGTCTAGAATTCTTATCCTAATTTTGATCCAAATCTGTTGTATTATTTAGATTTTAGAAAATAATGAGATTGAAAAAGAAACTGAAATTCAGAGAATCTTGCTTAATTAATGCCTATAGATTGAACAAATATGAGAGGTTGTGACCATATTATGCTCCCCAAATCCTTTAAAATCGCACAAAAAGAAACTAAAATTCAGGGAATATTTATTAGTTTATGCCGAATAACTATCATAAAAATTTCACCAAATTGAAATTATCTAAATTTTCACGAAGGGCTTACCTACCTTTCTATCGTTTTTGCATAAGATTAAATCAAACTAAATATAGTCCACATTTGAACCCTTTATGTCTAGCAAGTGTTCTAAAATTAATAACACTAGGTTACTTATTCGAGGCGTGATGCTGTACATGCAAATATTATATCTAAACATACACACCTGCCAACTTATATAAATAGAGATATGTTTTTCTTAAACTTGTTTAATAATTTGTGATAAAATTGGATCAATTCTTTGAAGGATATCACATTGTTACAAAATATCAGAGCGACATCTACAGGGTCCCCTATAATTTACTCATTTTATTTTAGCATCATACATGTAACATTGAAAAATCTTCTTCATCAAGTTTATTTTGCGGTTCGATTGAAGATGAAAGTAAAATGTTCTGCCATTTACAAGGATTGAACTCGCATTCTATCATATTAAAACACGTTTGTGTTTTATATTCCTCTTTGACCCAATTATCCTCCTCTCACCATTTCTCGTCTCACTTGCCCTTCATTATCACCTGTTTCATAGTGTTCGGTAGATGTCTTTACTTTCCCACACCGTCGAAAGATATGACACAAGGTCTAAAAGCTAAAGGCTGAAAAGCCAGTGCATAAGACGAAAGTGTATTTTGGACTAAAAAGTACCTGTGCGGCCGCGTTGGCATTCCCATGTAGGGACGACTCAGGAGAATAGCAATAAACTAATGCCTTCTCAAAGAAAGAAGGTCAAGCCTGAAATAGTAGATCTCTTTGAACTTCACAGAACTGTAGATCAGCCCGACAAATTAAAGCTACCGGCCGTCAAAATGTTTCAGTTAATTGTCCGTGACATATCCATGGCTAGTATACTTAACACGATGATGAATTTTACTATTCAATATTATTCGATCGAACGGACGGCCGGGCGCAAAAATAGGCACATACATGTAGTCGATTATTTCAACAAGATGGAATTGGCAAAAAATATTTCATCTTTTGCGTTAACAAGATGTTTTACAATGAAAAGAAAGGATGGTAATTCTGCTGAATATTGGATTATTATTTCTCGTGATTAATTAGCATTATGAATCGTACGATATCATAAAATGATATCATCAGAAAATGTTTCTCTTGAAAAGATCAAGATTTCGAACTGCGTGTTCCTCGTGTTTTATTGCAGTGTCTGTGCGAACCAATTCCAAATCTAGTGGAGAATGGATATTTCTTTTTTTCACTTTCTCACCGAAGAGATGTAGTTAGTCTTTCTTTGCTCAATCGCTATTATCATGGTAAATGCACGACTGAGTTCTAATCTATGATCCTTCCTTTTGCAAAACATTTACAACAACAACTCAACCACCATGCATAATTCCTTTTCCCTTTCCGTATACCCAAAACTAAAAACAACTTTGATGAACAAAGATATTTTTATAAAATTGCACATCTGTGGAATACAATACCACTGCGATGCTTTTGAGCTGCTTATGCCATTATTATTTTCAAGTCCAATGTAAACAAATTCTTGCTGAACCGCCTTCTTAAATAGTGAAATTTTGACCATCATACCAATCATCATGGTCTTATTTCACTGTCAACCTGACAATCTTTTTAACTATTAACCTCGAGTTTATTAGTAAAACATACAAATAAATTTGAGAAAATTGAATCAGACAGTGCTGGGCACATTCGAGACTTTAATCACATTGTCCAAACGAGGCTTTTCATAATAATTGTGTCAACACAATATTGGCCCGAGAGAATTGAACAATCTTTTGTCTTCTTATATTAAACCACTTGTTGGCAAATGTACGTAAAAAAAAAGTGACAAAGAATCGTTTCTTTTAAGTTTGAAAGTGACTTTTTTTTTGCTGGTGCAAAACTGAAATTTTTATTTTATTTACTAAAACAATTTGCTATCAATCGTCATATCCCGAGGAAAGAAGTTATTCTGACTTTGTATGGAGTAAATCAATTACAAAAGGTTCTTTGCAACAGTGAGTTTATTAAAACATATGCATCTGCAGGGCTAGATCATCCACTCTATAACAAATACAAATGTGTAGTTATATATACCAGGTTAGAGGTATTCAGCAGTAATAACTAATGCATTCATATATATATATTTATAATATAAAGCTGAACGTCTGTGTGTGTCTGTCTGGTCACGAATAGGCTCCTATATGGAAAACTGATCACATATGATATGCTCCTATATAGAATAGGCTCCTATATAGAACACTGATCACATATAATGGGTATATTTGATCTGGCATAATGATGATTCATTAAAATTGTGGGGTCTGCGTACGCGCCTAGACCACAAAGTATGGAAATAAAAATTTAAAAATAAAAAAAAACGTTTACAAGTGTTTTTGATATAGATGTACATAATAATACTTTGATAAGCATGTTTTAACTTATATAGGGATAGTATAATAAAATTGTGGGTCTGCGTTCGCGCCTGGCCTCCATAGAATGGAAAAAGGCACAAAATTTAATAAAGACGTGTCATATCTATCTGCGTAAGTATACTTTGATAATTATGTTTCAGTTTGAAGAAATATGATATAATAAAATTATGGGTGTTCGTTCGCGCCTGACCTCCATATAATGTAAATATGTCACAAAGTTTAACAAGGTTTTTTAATATAGATCCAGAGATTATTGTGATAAGTGTTTCAGTGTGAACAGGTATAGTATTATAAATTATGGGGTTTATCTATTTTATTTTTACTTTCATCATATTTTGCTTTGGTTTTGATACCCCCAAATTCGAAGCTATCTCTTTACAACACTTCCTTTTCATAACCTATCATACATTAGATACATTAGAGTCGATTTTCTGTAGGCTGTTTTTGAACCCAGTCAACGACGGGTACTTTTGCTAGTATATATATATATATATATATATATATATATATATATATATAGTGTAGTGTATATGTATGTATTTTCAGAATGTGAAAGATGATATATTTATTTTCAGTCATCGTCCTCCCGAGTGTAAAAATTCCACTTATGAAACACCGGCTTGGGTTCTCAGTGGTTGTATGACCACCACATTTGTTTGAGACGAAGTCGGATTTCGCCGCAGTTAACTTGATCTGTATTAGCTTTGAGACTTATGTGTGGCGTGGTTGCTCTAATGGCAGAGTATTCCCCTCGTATGTAAGAGACTCGGATTTCGAATCCAGGGTTCGAATGTGTTCAATTGGGGAGCCAAATGAGGGTGGAACGCAAGTCTTGAATTTGTGAGCTGCTAGGTTTTCTGACTGAAAATTATATATATATATATACACACATATATATATAACCCCGGGATACGGTGACCCTAGGGTAAGTTTTTTTCAGGTTAAGATGTGGAATACGATGTGTTTCTGGCCGCTGGTTGCGATATTTCCTCCGCCTTACGGTGGTATTCATAATATTATTTGATTATATACATGTGTATTATATACTGTAATGTATCTTGTCAGTAATTTGTAATGCCGTATCCCGGGGGTACTGTATATATATATATATATATATATAAGATAAATTTTATATATATATATATATATATATATAAAGATAAATTTTATATATATATATATATATATAAAGATAAATTTTATATATATATATAAAATTTTTATATATATAAATTTTTTATTTATATATATATATATATAACATTTTATATATATATATATATAACATTTTATATATATATATATAACATTTTATATATATATATATAACATTTTATATATATATATATAACATTTTATATATATATATATAACATTTTATATATATATATATATAACATTATATATATAACATTATATATATATATATATATATATATATATAACATTTTATATATATATATATATATGCGGTTAACTCGTCACAGAAAAGTTTATATGCTCTTTTTTCTAGGCATCTTCGTCGGACCCATACGAGATATATTCTAAGTGGTGAGCGGAAGTGAAAATACAATTATTAAGTCAGGCTTGTTCTCACTAATACTCTAGGGAACATCACCGGTTTTTGTCAGTGACTAAACTGATGATAGTCTGTGTGTGAAATCCTAGTACGTAAAAAAAAAATAATAATTGGATATTTTGTGCCTAGATTAAAAGCGAAAGGCATTATTTTCTTTATTTTGTATTATTATCGCTATTAAAATTTTAATTTGCATACGTTATTATTGTTTATTTCTTTTTTTATAACTATTATCAATTATTATAAAGATTAAAGATCTTTTTCGATCAAAAAGTTTCAATTTGATATGCTATTTTTAAAACGAGTCGCAGGTACGCACGTTTCTATAGATAAACTCAATGTGACAAATTTTTCATTTGTAAAATCTACAAATTTGTCGAGTTATTGCGGTTGTTACATCGTAAATCAGTGTGAAAAAATAAACTGATAATAAAAATCCAATGTCAGTTATTAGGAAGTCAAACAGCAATTTAATTTTAATACCGTCCTCTGAAATGACTTCTAAAAAATATCCCCTATTCTCTAATAAAAAACAACAACAATGTTTTCCCTTTTCAGCTACTAATAAATGGTAATAATAATTTACATATGGAAAAGTAGATTAATCATGAACATCTATGATGTTATATGATTTCAAAATGTTTAAATAATAGCGAGTTCGAACACTGGCGATGTATAATTTTTATAGTCATTTTTGACCTGAGGTGATGCACGGAACACAAGTGTGCAAAAGCAGGTGCATTTTCGTTAATGTAAGTTTTTGATTATCGTTTTCATTGTGAAACACTTGAATTAAACTGACAACCCAGTTTTAGTTGCAAAACACATTTTTTTATTAAAATAAATTCAAAACGCGACGAGTGTATGCACGTAAGTCTCTACCTACTTCCCTGAACGTACTATAAATGTATTGAAATATAGAGAAATGTTTAAGAATTTTCTATTTCACCCCTGGCACATTATCACTTCTGAGTGACAGTCTCCTGGAGGTAGAAAGTTTAATCCTCAATGCAGATGCCACTAAGCATATAATAATGAATTACTTAAAACGCCCACCCCGCCTTAGTTGATGGAAAAAGAACAATCTACCCTCATGGATTTAATAAAGTTACTAGTTCGAATCCCGATATTCCTTGATTGGTACCCAAACCCACAGAGTATAGGCTATTTTTTAGATGACGTCTTCCCCTATTGACTGTGGTATGGCTTTGTTCTGTGCAGTCTTAGGAGGTCCACTCCCAGGCTTTACCTTCTTTTGGGGAAGAATTAGCTTATTGCTAATCCATCCGTGCTTCTGTTCACTCTTGAAAGACAAAGGATACCCTTAGGGACAGTAGAGCGTGTAATTGTGAGGCAAGGGTTGCGCAATCTCCAACCGCGCCTCTCCTGAATCGGCACTGTTTGAGTCCAGTGGCAAGGAGAAGACCAGGACGACTGGAAACAATGCCGAGATAAGCGGAGAGCACATACAGCACCTGAAAGTCCCAAATGGTCACCCATTTAGTATTGCCCAGGTTCAACGTTGCTTAACTTCGGTGATCCAGTGGGAACCGGTGTGTCAACGTAATTATGCTGTATGCTAATCGTATAAGGCGACTTGCCGTAGAATGTCAACTGGGCTGCTCACGCATTTTTGCAGGCTGTTTCTCTAGGACGCTGGCTTTTCAACCCCATCCGCTGTGGGAAAGAGATAAATATCGACTTAAAATATGTATATACTTTTGATAAATATCGATTTTTATATATACTTTCGATATTGGCATCTTGGCTAGAATGAAAGTGTAGTATCTGTTCTGATACACACTTTATATTCTCTCTTCTCGGTCAGTGAAAAAAACACTTCTAGATTTAAGAAATTTATTTTTCTAATCTAGAGTGACCCTTTTTGGAGAGCTGGACATTTCTCACATTAAAATCTGACCTCGTGTCTAGCTCTGCCCTCGTGGGAAGGCAATTAAATAGGAACACGAAATGTAAGTGGAAATCGATGACTGCATAAAGCAAAATGATTTCCTTTGTAATATATGGATCGAATCCATTTTGTGCGTTCACACGTGATTTAAAAAATACCATGAGAATCGAAAAATTACATCTTGAAAGCCATTGAAATACTTATTTAAACGTTATTGTGAATAATTCTCAATATTAAAAAAAAATATTTATTATTAGTCAATATTTAAAAATACTAAGAAAACATATAGTGAAGCTAATAGAAGCCTTAATGTTTGAACTCCTATTTCCTGACTAAATAAAGATCTAAAAATGCTCCGTGTTTGACAAGACGCGCCTGAAGAAGGCTAGAAGCTTCATCGGCCGAAATGTTTTGAGTAATCTCAAAACATTTGAAACTCTAATATGTATATTATTACTAGCGAAACCCGTGGAAATTTCCCACTTGTATGATTCAATCTGTTGTATATTGTGCTGTGCATTATATGGACGTCAAGCGTGAACGCAGACCTCACGATATTTTTTAAACGGAAAATACTTATCTAAGTACTCTCGTTAATATAATTTCAGAATATTTCCGTTATAGGGTCGGTTTATTTCCAAAACCCATGTGGGAGATTGTAATACGATAACCCTGCAGGAAATCAGAGGTTACATCAGTCGAAACGTTGCTAGAAAACATTCAAGATCAAAAAAGTCTTCCGATTAATACAAATAGAAACGGAAGTAGCAAATCTGGTTCAAATGACTTTTTATCGTTCGAAGAAAACTCACAATTTAAGCTCTGGTTCGTATTTTCGGAAGAACTTTCTTGGAATAATGAAACAAAGATCCCGTTTGAGAGTTCCTTTTTATGATCCTTCGACTGGAAGCTATCTGCCATTTACAAGTCGTCTCTAATCCGAGAGATTCGTGTCTTACCAATATTGATCCGGTTCTTTAGCGTGGCACCAAATACATTTACGTATGTTCTAAATCGATACAAGACATCAAGTCTGGGTTTAGGAATTAATTCGATATTGTTGTCTGAATAGAATCTGATTGTTAGTTAGCTTAATGATTGCATTGTAAAGCTGAGGTTTAGCTAATCAGACCCGCCAACCGTCTTCTATACTCGCCATCGTTTGGAGATACTCTCCCCCACTGCATCATCTAAAGTGGTAATGTATGATTTGAAGAAAAAAAATTAATCAATTTTAAGCAAACTACCTTGAAAAATATATATATGGAATAACATTTAATATACAGCTCACGTATATGTAGGAGTATGCGTATGAATGCATATATATATATATATATATATATATATATATATATATATATATATATATATACATAGATGGTATATATGTTCTTATATATACGAATGTGTATATGTGTATGTATACGGGATACGGCATTAAAAATTAGTAACACAATACAGTACAGAATATAATAGATATGTATTACAAATAGCATTACAAATAACACCGTAAGGCGGAGGAAATATCGCAACCAGGGGTCGGAAAACTGTATTCCACATTGCTGAAAAAACCGTATCCCGTGGTTCTACTGTATATGCTCGTATATGTATATATCTGCATTTATATGTATTTATAAATGATTATATGTATATATATATATAACTGTATGTATGTGTAAGTATATATATATATATATATATATATATATATATATGTGTGTGTACTAGCAGGGAGACCCGACGCTGCCCGGGATTGAATGATGATCAACGATTATTTCACACTCCTATATTTTTATTGTCATCGAAATCCGTAAAATCACCAGAAAGGAAGCTTCACATGCCTCGATGCAGTAACTTAGTTTCAAATATATGTTATTCTACATTGCACTCTAGAGAATCTATTGTTTCTATTATAAAATTACTAGCAGAAGCACCCGTCGTTGACTGGGTTCAAAAACAGCCTACAGAAAATGGACTGTGATTGATGAAAATATGATAGGTTATGAAAAGGAGGGGGTTGGGGTTGTAAAGAGATAGGTTTTGATACTCAAAAATTTTACCCTAAGCAAAATATGATGAAAGTAAAGATAATTTTCGCGAAAATATATATTTTTATATCAACTTTGTTTCCATTCGTAGCCAAGAGTGATTAACAAAATGATGTTTCCTTACAAAGAGAAAATGTTATATATATAATAATATAAATATACAATAAATAAATGTTACCATAGTCAATAAAAGTTACTTTTATGGTAGAAAAGTTCATTGGTTTGTATTTTTAAGTAGTTTGTAAAAAAAAAAACTTTTTAATTCACGAATCGGTTTAAAAAAAGATCAAAATGGCAGCAACTTTGAAATGGAGAGACCCGTTTTCAATTTGAAGGAGGGGCACCAGAGCATTCTGTGTTAACAATTTAAGAGAGTTTCGTCAACGTAAGGAAGATTTATAAACATATTTTAATGTTTTCCGTAATTTTGTGCTTAAAGAATATTCGATTATGGCATGTGTAGTTTATATAAAAATTCATTTAAGTAATTATCGCCTCAAATTTCGTTTTAATTTCGATTCGCTGAAATTATTTCAAGTAAAGAGCATTAAAAACTATTTCAAAACAAAAAAAAACACATGAACTGAACTTTTATTGACTATGGTAACATTTATTTCTTGTATATTTATTTTTTCAGGTAGTCGTTTGTTGGCTTTTCTGTTAAATAATATCGACGAAATATCGAAAAACAAAGAAACAAAAACAGTTTTGAAAAATATTGAAGCTTTACTTACTTTAGTAAAATAATCCGAAACAGCTAAATGGGATATTAAAAAAGTAAACACGTAATTACTTTAGTTTTTTTAAGGAAAGAATCGATATGAATATGAATAAGAAGAAAATGGCACCGTTTTCAAGCAGAACAGTTTCAGTTTTACAGTATTGAACGGTGTAGTATTTCGCCGTTGGATTCAAGGTTGTACAATTGTAACACGCAGAAACGGTTGTAATCAACTAGTACACTGACAAAAAAGCTTAAACAGCTATATATAAATAAAAATAAAATGGTTATGTAAATGTTTTTAAAAAGACACGTAATCACGTGAGCAGGATTTTTTCCTTCTTTTGACACGGTAACAAGTAACGTTCTTATTTTTATTATTATCTTTTTATATATTTTCGAAAGAGTGCCACGTGCAAGTGGAGAAGGAAAAAAACAGAGGTATGCAAATTTTGTTTCGAGAATTATCTAAAGTTCCGACATTTTTTTGGCTTTCACTTTAATAAGAAAGTGAATTTATAAAGTGAATTTATTCGACAAAATATGATCTAACTAAATAAAAGCTAACGTGAATTAAGATTAAAGTTAAGGTGTTATTGTGGACCCTCACCCCTTTTAAAAAACCTTGTTAAACTTTGTGACATATTTCCATTCTATGGAGGTCAGGCGCGAACAAACACCCAATAATTTTATTATACCATATTTCTTCAAACTGAAACATAATTATCAAAGTATACTTACGCAAATAGATATGAAAAGTCTTTGTTAAAGTTTGTGCCATATTTCCATGGAGTACAGGCGCGAACGCAGACCCCCACAATTTTATTATACCATCCCTATTTAAGTTGAAACATACTTATCAAAGTATTATTATGTACATCTATATCAAAAACCCTTATAAACGTTTTTTTATTTCCATACTTTGGGGGCCAGACGTGTACGCAGACTCCAATTTTAATGAACCACCGTTCTGCTAGATCAAACATACCCATTCCTGTGTCTCGATACATCTTCTATCATTATATGTAATCAGTTTTTTAAAATAGTCAACCATATAGGAGCCAATTCGTGACCACACACACACACACACACACACACACACACACATACACACACACACACACACACACACACACACACACACACAGACGTTCAGCTTTATATTATATATTTTATATAAACTTCTTTAATGAAAACAAAACATTAAGAAATTTACGTACGGGGTTGGAACCTACAGACCACGTCATGCAAAACAAAAACAAAAAAACATGTAAATTTTCATGTCTTTTAAAATTCTTTGCAGTTAATGAAAAAATATTAAGAAATCTACGTGCGGAGTTTGAACCTACAGACCACGTCATGCAACAACAACAAAAAAAAGAAAAGAAACACGAAATGAACTTATCCACAGTAGAATTTTCACGGCCCATTGTTCTATCATTGTTGCTAAGCGACGACATGGAAAAATGGCTTTACTGATGATAGATAAATTAAAAGAAAAAACGTTTCAATTATCGTTATGGATTATTCTGAGACAAAACTTAACTAAGATCACTCACAGACTTATACACTGAAGTTCTATAAACTTTAAAGAAAATCTGTTCAGACGTTTCGGAGTCTATAAGGAATGGACTCACACACATATACAAAGTGGTAATCTCCAAAGTTAGCGTGATGGTTATTTAGCATAAAAAAATAATTCTGTGTCGGCAGTAAAAATGTTTTTTGTTAAATATTATGACATGAAAAGTCATTTCGACTTCAAAATTATTTTATTTTAAACGTTTTAAGTAGGAAAATCACATTTTAAATGTGTACGAAGTCCGGGAAGTAACGCCAAGATGGCTGTCTTTTATGAAACCTTGCACTTCCTGAAAAACTTTGACCTTGTTAATCAAAACAACGAAACGTTATCCGCGGAACGAAACGAGAAATTGATTGAGAATACTTGGATGCGAGCTTAACAGAAACTTCTTCGTCAATACGGTATGTCTAGGACCCTCTTCACTTCATATTTATTTGAATTTATCTGGCGTGAAAGAGTGGGCCCAAATAAATTAAGCGAGATACTTCGTTGCATCGAAAAGAAAAAGATTTTTGTTTTAATCAAATATTTTTCTAAAAAACATTATTTTCTCCGCTTAAAATGCTTAAAATAAAATAAAATATTTTTTAAGTAAAAATGACTCCTTGTGTCATATTTAACAAAAGAAACAAAAAACATTTTATTACCGACATAATTATTTTTTACGCTAGATAATTATCACACTTACTTTGGAGATAAACGACCAAGTTGCATTTATATAATTGTAGAGATACACACGTGTATATATTTATATATGCTATGTACATGTTTATATGCGCGCGCCCGCACACACACACACACACACACACACACACATATATATATCAAGAAATAAGGATCAAGTTTATAAGCCAAACGCTTCTGTAAACTTGAAGCGAATCCCAACTCAATAAAAACGCTCAATACAACTAAAATGAAAAAATAGTACTTGTCATAAAAGAATACAATTTAAACTGTAGTTTCTGATTTACAAGAAGTTATTGTTCGACAGGATAGTCAAAAAAGAAATATTAAGATTTCCTTAATCCGCGAACTTTCGAAGAATCTATTTTGTTTTAATTTTTTATTAATATTTCTCTATCTTTTCTTACTTTTATGTTTTCCTTCCTCTACACCTATGTTATTATGTTTCTCTATCTTATTTCCTTATTCATCTTTTCTTCTTTATTTCCCGTCGGTTACCCCACCCTCTACCAAAACTTCTCGTTTTCATCTCCATTCCTTTTAGTAGTCCCTAATAATTCCCCCATTTTTTTTTTTACCTTTTCATCTCTAATCTAAATGTCCTTAAACTTGTATTACCTTTGCATACCCATATGTCAGTATTACCTTTTTTTTTTTTTGATGAGAAACACTTAACTTCGAAATACCATGACCCGAACATTTTTTTCATTTTCCTCCCATTTTTTGTCCTTATTGACCTGATTATTTAATAAAGTTTTACGTAACTTTCATTCTTCATTTTTTAAATTTAATTTATGAATTGTTCTTAAGAAGGTAGAGCTTCTACTATATTGATAGATTTGCTTTATAAATAGAATATTCTTTTAAGCTCATTCATTTTGTAAATCATTGTGTGTATATATATATATATATATATATATATATATATATATATACTAGCAAAAGTACCCGTCGTTGACTGGGTTCAAAAACAGCCTACAGAAAATGGACTCTGATTTATGAAAGTATGATAGGTTATGAAAAGGAAGGGTTGTAAAGAGATAGCTTCGAATTCGGGGGTATCAAAACCAAAGCAAAATATGATGAAAGTAAAAATAAAATAGATAAACCCCATAATTTATTATATTATACCTGTTCACACTGAAACACTTATCACAATATTCTGTGGATATATATTAAAAAATCTTGTTAAACTTTGTGACATATTTCCATTGTATGGAGGTCAGGCGCGAACGAACACCCAATAATTTTATTATACCATATTTCTTCAAACTGAAACATAATTATCAAAGTATACTTACGTAGATAGATATGGCAAGTCTTTATTAAAGTTTGTGCCTATTTCCATTCTACGGAGGCCAGACACGAACGCAGACTCCACAATTTTATCATACCATTCCTATTTAAGTTAAAACATACTTATCAAAATATTCTTATGTACATCTATATCAAAAACCCTTGTAAAAGTTTTTTTTAATTAAAATTTATTTTTATTTCCATACTTTGTGGACCAAGCGCGAACGCAGACCCCACACTTTTAATGAACCACCGTTCTGCAGGATCAAACATACCCATTCCTGTGTCTCGATACATCTTCTATCATTATATGTAATCAGTTTTTTAAAATAGTCAACCATATAGGAGCGTATTCGTGACCAGACACACACACACACACATTCATATATATATATATATATATATATATATATATATATATATATATATGAGAGAGAGAGAGAGAGAGAGAGAGAGAGAGAGAGAAAGCTCATTTGCAAGATACCTTTAAATATGATATTTAAATTCATGCAGATAACGCATTTATTATATAGAATTCATTTTCTATCGCTTGCAAGATACCTAATATATAGTAGTGATATAAAAAGTAAAAAAAAAAACACCAGCTAGAATCGAAACCGAACCATACAACTCTCCAGCATAATCCATTAGCCAATACGAATGTAAATAGTTAAAAAATAATACTGTTTAACCTATAAATGATAATCTGTGCATGGAAACATTAGTTAACTACTTCTGTCAAGGTCAACTCTTTTGTTTTAAATTTTGACCCCTTAGCAGCAATTTTTGTCAACTAAAAACGAAATCGAAAGTGTGCTACAGGTTCAAATATCTTACATCAAATTTCTACTCTGTAGACCTAGTATTCAGAGACAAGTTTGGTATAGACTCTCTTTTCATATTAATTTCTACGCAATGAAACATGTGCATAAATAGAATCCAATGTAATCTATATATATATATATATATATATATATATATATATATATATATATATATATATATATAAAATTCGTATTCCTTTCTGTTTATTTGTTCACAATTTGATTACTATATGCAAAAGGTCCATTACTTTAATATTTCATTCATTCCTATATATATAGTATGATTCTTGCAAAATATACGATTAAGAGGTGACGTCATTTACATTAAGGAAGATCGATTTTATTAAATAGCGGTGTGTTAGTTATTGTTTATAGTGAGAGAATTATTTTAACTGTTCTATCTAAGTTTATTATTTAAATATGATTTTTATTGATAACATAATCAATAAAATTCATTTTTTACCGACAGCGATTCTTTTCATAAACCGGTTTTAGTTATTTCCCCTGGGCGCGAGCTTTGCTCTTTTTGTTTTTGTTTTCTTTTTCGACGGATTTTAAAACTAAAAACTTTCAAGCATTATTTTTGAATTAGTTTAAATAAAATAAGTTTTGTGATTTCGCAATTAACTTTATGGTCCAGTTGAGTTTTATTTTAAAATAAATAAACAATCCAATTCAACTACCATTCTTTATTTAAAACAAAAAGATTTCATTTACGTTTTTTTTTATCGTTTTTTTTTCTTCACATTGTTTTGACATCGTAACTACTATTTTTTTTCTTTATTTATGCAATAAGTCATAACTCATCATTTTCATAACATGAAAACGTGTATTTCGGTTAACACAAATTCTACTTTGGTATTTTTTAAACTGAATTAGCTACAGTTTGTTTTCGTTGCAACAAACCGTATGACAAATCTTTCTAAGCATAAAAGAAATTCGCTTAAACTGTAATATAGTCATAAAAAGGTGCTCAATATCCGGAGAATAGCTTCTCTTCGTATCCCTTCTGCCGAAATATCTGGTGAAGAGTTTGTCACGTACTTTTTTTTGTGTGTGGGGGGGCATTACAGTTTCGTGTTTTCATTTGTTCTTTTATTTTTGAAATTTTGTTGGGTAACGATGGGGTTGACATATAATAATGAAAAACTGTTCAGTATTCTTAGTGTAGCAGGTATGGCCAAACCGAACTTCATGTCGACCCTGACAACGCTGGGTATCCATGCTAGTAATGAAATAAAACCAATAATCTAATAAGGAAACATAAAAAATGAATAGTATTAATAAACGCGTGTTTCTATAAAGGAATATGCAAATTAGTTAAACTTCATGTAATTGAATATCAATGTAAGAGTAAGAAAAGCTCAGGTATATAAATTACAAAACAGGTAAACATCAATTCTCCAAGCAATAGTTTTGTATCACTTTTAAATACCTTTACGAAGATTAAAATTATGCACGACATTATGTCTAGAATTCTTATTCCAATCTAAATTAACATCCATTACATGATTTGGATTTTAGAAAATGTCTAATGAATTCCAAGTGATATCTCTTCATTTGTTTTTAATAACCATAAGTCAAATTTACTGCAAATCTGAAATATTAGAATTTTAAAATTGTAGGCTGGACCCATATTTTGCCCCCTCCCTTAAAAAAAACTTTAAAAAATTCAATCAATATTTATTTAAATATGTCTAATAGTTTACAACAAAAATCACGAAGGGCCCCCACTACGTCTTAGCATTGTTTGTATAAAATTAAATTGCATTAAACTTACTACCCGCTTCTCCCTGTGTATACGAATATCTTTTACTTATATATAACAAACACTTTTTCTCTGTGTGTGTGTGTGTGTGTGTGTGTGTGTGTGTGTGTGATAGAGAGAGAGAGAAAGAGAGAGTTCCCTATGGACTCGGACACGGTGGGGCCGATTTTTGTCAAATTTCACACAAATGTACTTAATGTGCCTGGGATTGTTCTTAGATAGGTTTATTCGAAATGCCCTCGACAGGCATCAAAAATCGATAATAAAAAAATGTTCAATTAAAGAAACACAGCCCGATTTAGACCAAAGTTAGCATCTGTATACAGCCAAACATTACAAGTGCATTTGAGGAGTTTTATTATCGCACAAGCGGAAAGGCCCGGCGTATGATCAACAGTAGGTTCTTTGATAAGACAAGAGCACACTCGAAATTAATGTTTCGATTTAAAGAACAATAAAACCATGATACTAGACTGTTTTATTTTAAACTTAAATTCAAGCCATTATATCAAAATAATTTCATAAAATAACAATAGGTTCTCTACAGTGTAATGTAGACTACAGTGTGTTGTGAAATAAGTTATAAGAGGAGGCATATGAAGCTTCCTTCCAGTGCACCGTGGTGGTTCCCCAACAAGAGTAACCAATCAATCGATTTGATTGAAAAATGGGCGATTTCACCGATTTTGATGACAATAAATGTATTAGAAGTGTGAAACATTCGATGATCCTTATTCAATCACAAGTAACATCGGGTCTCCCTGCTAGTATAAAAATATACGCATACCTAAATATGTAAATATATATATGTGTGTGTGTGTCTGTGTGTGTGTGCATGTATGTGAATGTATATATATTTATCCATCTCTATATGTATGTGTCTATGTGTAAAATACCTCATTATTTCTTGAATATGATAATTCTTGAAAAAATCTGGAAAATGTCGGCATTTTCTTGTTTATCGATTCTATTTTTTATTCTCTTTTTTTTTTAAGAGCCAATTATCCTCACACAAAAACGTGTGCTATTGTGGTCTTCGCTTACTTAGCAGACGAGCGATTATGAGGGTTATCGCGCCATTTTATTGTTAGCAATAAGTTTTTATTCTAGATTTTTAATCTTTGCCAAAGTTGGATAAAATGAAAACAAAAAGACGTGAGAACATTTAAATGAATCGCCTCATCCAAAGAATGTTTTGACCAGCTGAGCCATATTAAATACAAAAGGGAGCTGCGATTAATATAAGATGGCGACCTAAATGATTCCATTATTGCTCAAATTCTTTCCTTGCATAATTACTCGGCATTAAATTAGTTTAGATACACATTTTCATTTATTCGTTGTAAATGTTTCGTCTTAAGAGACAAGAAATGGCCGACGTAAAAGAATTCCATTAAAATTGAAAATTCTTGAATAAAAATACGACGAAAATAATGCCATCACAGGACGAATACAGATTCGGCATTCGTATTATTTAGATTCTTCGGATTACTGTTCTTATCATAAGTGTTACTTTCGCAACATTTCGGTCAATGTAACCGACGGCTTTCTTCCTGTGTATCTTGTCGAACTCGGGAATCTTTCTATCTAAATCTAGGCATGATTTAGTTGGACTGATCGATCGACAGATGAAAATTAGAAACTTTCTTTGACACTAATGTGTTACACCACTTATCATGATCGAAAGCTTTTCGAGTTGTAAGTAGTCGGTTGGATGCTGAATGATACCATGAGAGGATTGAAAACGATGGACGAAAATGATAAAATTTGATTACACCTGTTCGGCAAGTATTTGTTGACATCATGCATGAAAACAACCATGGAAGCGTTCACGCAGCAATGTGTTCTCGAAATAGAATCATTGTACGTGAAATTAAATATGCGCATAACATTTCGACAGAATGTATAAACAAAGTAAAACAAAAAATGTTACAAACCACCGACTGTAAAAAAACAAAATCCATAAAATACCATAAAGTAAATTGATATTTCGCTTCATTAATTGAGTAAAAAATTTCTCAGATTCATGAAAGAAGCGAAATATTAGCCCATTATTTAATAGTTAAATGTGATTTTGTCTTTTCTATTTTGTGGTTTGCATTTTTTGTTTTGTCTAAAAAAGCCAATGCTGTTAAAGAGTTTTTTCGATGAGGATTCATAATTTGTATGCTTTGAATTATGAGACTGTTGTTCTCATCTAGAATGTTATTCTCACACCGTTTGAGCCAATTGTCGAACTCGGGAATTTGTACAGAATTTCAGATTCGACAAAATGATCCGTAGGAGGGCGGATGTTACATCGGACAAAATGTTTTGAGAAAAACATCCATCTGGTAGGGTGTCATAAAAGAACGTTTACAATTTAAATTTCTGAACCTCGTTACAGGATGGATTGTATTTACTTTAAATATTTTATTGCTGTTATTTTGTTGCTGCGGCAATTAACAACTGTACATAAGACATTTTTGGCTGTCTTTGAAATTCTGCTTTTTTTCTCAACATATTTTAATTTGTTTCCGTCAACCGAAGATGATTTGACGAAGAAGCGAAAGTGCTCGTGAACATTCCTTACTTTTTATTTTGATCAAAAAAATATTATTACGAAAATCAGACAACTAAAACTAGGTATAATCAAACAATCAATTTCGCCAGTTTACAATTCTTGCTAAAATGAAATAATTCTGCTTAAATACAGACACACAATATATATATATATATATATATATATATATATATATATATATATATATATATATAGAGAGAGAGAGAGAGAGAGAACAGCATATCATTGCACCTAAGCACCTCCGATTTTCGTCCTCTTCCTAAACTCTCTTTAAAAGCAATCAATCTCATTTTTCCACCTGTTTTCGTTTGCACTTCCTAAAACAATCTAACACATCGTTAGATTGTTTTTAATATTTTTAACTGTCCAAAACATGAATGGAACAAATAAAATTATCACATAATTGGATTTTGCGTTTTCGTTATTTTCTGGTAATGCGTGGATACGATGGAAGCATGAGAAATGACAATATTTAGAGAAATAATTACGACATGCAAGAGTAATAGTTCAAGGCATAACAATTCAATTTCAAATAAAACGGACGCATCGTTTATTTGTTTTTCTTATCAAATGGAAAAACGTGTTTTTTTTTTGTTTTTTTTTTGTTTTTTTACACAACCATCGAAAAGTATTTAAATCTCTTCGGAAACCAAGAAAACATTTGCAAATAATTAAAGTTCACACGTGAGAAATTAATTTGTTTTTTTAAATTTAAAATATGAAACAATTTGATAAAAAAATATCAAAGAAAAATGTCCGCATTCATCTTGTAGAAGACTGATTTTTAAGTAGTCAATATAGTAACAATAATCGAAGGAGGACTAGGAACAATCCCGAACGAAACAGAAAAAAATCGAGAAGTTAGAGTAAATGAAAATACTGAGACTGTAGAACGAAGTGAAATGAAATCTGAAATCTTAAAAGAAAATTCTCGAATGCGGAAACCAATGCATATAAGGTACGAAAGCTGACTAGTCATATAAAAGTCGCGACAGAAATAAAACGAAAACATAGGAAGAACACCATGTGGAACGTAGCCATTACATGTCCACACTCAGAACATTGTGTGCAAACAATCGCAAGGAAACCAAGACAAAGAACTCGATTCACTTTTTGGTCCCCCGATAAAAGGAGGGTGGATGTGTAAATTCACCCTTGTCCATTCTTCCGTTCGTCTGTCCGCACTTTTCTCAATAACTACTCCTTGGAATTTTTTTGAAATTTTGCACAAACATTAATCATGATATGAATAAAAAAAAAGTAACAGAACGGGTTTTCCGGGAAAAACTCTGGTTACTCCCCTAGGGGTTCCTTTCGGGTTAAAATGACTAAAATTAACACTTTCGTACTTATTAAAAAAATTGATGCCTAGGATTTTTATAAAGCTTTCTGAACAGTTGTAACTGATTTGTATATAATTTTGTTTGTCTATACTTCGCGATAACTCTTGGGTGTGCCCCAGGGGCTCTTTTAGGGCTAATAAAAACACTCCATTTTTAGGACTGTTTTACCATATTTGTCCAAAATTTTCTGTGTATGTCTATTTAGCAGTTTTGCATGGTGCTGAACTAATTTAAATATGTTAAGGCTTTGGGGACTTTTGGGGCTAAATATGGAGGGGCGGCAAACTGCATGATGCAGAACTCAAATTTATATATGTCTAAAACTGCGCCGTTTGTTCATTTTCACCAGGATTTGACGTTCCCTGGTGACTTTTGGGGCTAAATTGGGGGGGGGGGCAAATGCTGAACTTAGTCATTTTTTATGCCTATCTCTCTCCTCTTATTATCTCTCTAACGTTTGCGCACACGTTCTTCTGTTTATAACATTTTCTTTTCTTCCTTACCGCGACGTCACCTCGCACACGGTTCGGTCATTTGTATATAACTGCCATACGCGAGTCTGCTCTCTGTTCCACATATTGACTCAAGAGTGAAGCAACAAGAAATTTTATAAACTGACCCCAACTCTTCAAAAATAATGTGATAACACTAATCACGGTTGATACTGCTTAACATGACCATGAGAGTTAAAAAGGATAGAAAGACTGTGAGTGAGCACTAATAAGACATTCACTTATAGCGTTTGGAGAGTATTGGAATCTTCATCTCGGGGAAGCCTATTTTCACTTAGATATCAGAAAATACCAATGGCCATTGCCATTAAGAAATTAATAGTAAGCGGCTGTTGCAATAACACATAAATATCTTACAGTATGAGTATTCTTTTATCAAAGTTTGTCATATCGAAACCCTAATGACTTAAAATGTCTGTAAAGAAGATTTCTATGAATCACGATGAATCTCTTGCTAGTCTTTCATTTTGCAGATTCGTTCTAGAAAGAAATATATTACTTTTCGGGGAAAACACGAGAATATTTTCAAAATCCCTAAGTGAAAACGTTTGTACTGAATTAACTGGATTCGACACCCAGATCGTCATTTAATCACAGTCACAACTCTAAAATATCCGGAACGCAGAAAAGATGTGGAATGCTGTATTTTAGTGGGGTGGGTAGTTTCAATGCATCTAGACGACTAGCCTGCAACGAGAGAAATGTTTAGCTAAAAGAAGAGAAAAGACCCAATATATGGTTGACTACTTTATCAAAACCCGCTTAGATTTTGCAAAAGTAATGTTAAACATCTGAAAAATACCAGTTGGTGGGTTTCGGTACCAGTCAGTTTTTTTTTTTAAGTCCATGATTATATACTGATAATGTCTAATGTTACAAGTCATATCTATGTATATTTCACTAAAGAGAAAGCGGGATCAGTTGTTTTTTTGTAATTCTCACAACATATGTTTTTTTTTGAGCTCTGAACCAAAAGATTATTTGTGTCCAGTCGGAATATATGCTTGTCTTGATTTCAATAAAGGATATAAATATCATTTTAGATTTACAAAATAAAACATTGTTACTTTTAAACTTGAGTTGTGATCTTGTTTAAAAGGTAGAATCCTTTTATTGCATCACATGATTGACATTAAGATTAGTGCTGAAACCATGCTCCAAGTCTAGAAAACAACGAGCAGAAAATCACATGTGCAGTGAATGTATAGATATGAACGATCCTTAAATTACTCCTGATGAATATGAACAAAATATTTTGTCGTTCGTGAAGCACAACAATTTTAAAATTATCAATTTAAGTCTCTCTGGTTTTCCTGTTTTTAAATAAATTTTCAAACAAATTAAAGTCTTCGTTTTTGCTTCCTAGATTTAACTTCAGTATACAGCATAATCACGTCGACACACTGGTTCTCATTACATTACCGAACTTAAGCAACGTAGGGCATGGCCAGTAGCAAATAGATGACTATTTGGAAATATTAGTCGTTGTATATTTCCATAATCGGAATATACATGGGTCTGAGGACCGCTTGTGAATTTGATATTTCCTGTAAACTTTCTCCATTGGAGGAAGCCGGTATAGTCCGACCAGGGCTAATATCATATAAGGTAATTAAGCGACGTAAAACCTGGCAATTACCAAACGAGGGACCGGTTGGGAATTCTATGCGCTGTATGTCATCTTCATTTGGCTGAGAAATACATGCACTAGCGATCGCTTGTGAATTTAATACTCCTTGTAAACTCCTTGCTTCGGAGGAAGCCGTCATAATCTGACCAGAGTTTATACCATTATTTACTCGTTCGATTTAACTTCTCCTTTTAGGTCTGCGTTTTATGAGGAAACCAAGCCAGCACCAATGTTATTAGTTGTATTGTTTTTGTTATTCCTTCATCAAAACAAATTCTAAATTAATACGACTAAATAAATGATAGTTTTAAATAATAATCCTTAAACCAAAAGATTATTCTATTCGCATGACTTTTCTTCGTGTAGTAAAGGCATGATTAAATGGTGGTTTTGTTGCAAGTAAATTCGAAAAAAAGTCTATTTTGAAGAATCGAAGTCTTAGACAAGGAAATCCATTGATCGATTCTGATTTGAAAAGCCATTCCAACTTTTATAGTGTTCTTGTTGTTCAACAAGCAAATATTCGTTATCGTAAAACTACGAACGAGACGAAAAATCAAGTCTAGACACTGATCAATCATAGTAAAGTAAAACACAAGGTCACATCACTTGAGACATTGGAAGAATCAGAAATTTACTCACACCCGAGAGTATTTTGTATCATGTATGGAGTATTGTTGCCACTTCTGAACTGGTGCATTCATCACTAGTCACTCCTTCTTGGACATGGTTTCAAACATAGTCTCTGATCCAATAGATTTTGCACTATCAACTAAGCTCCAACCCCTGTCCCATTGACGCAATATTGCATCCATGTGCTTGTTTTAGAAGTATTTCAATGGAATGTGCTTTAATAAACTCCTTACACTTTTACACCCTCTCAACGTACATATTCTCAACAAACTCGTCTAGCAGCAAACTCCCCCCCTTTAATGTAGAGGTCGCTAGATGCCGGAAATGCATTTATTCTATTAGTTTCTTCCCTCGGAGCCATAGACTTTGGAATTCCCTTCTTACTTCCTGCTTTCATGATTGCATTAACATGCAGCAGTTCACCTCCTTATATAGTCCCCTATATATATATATATATATATATATATATATATATATATATATATATATATATATGGTCTTAAATTATAGCACCTTACGTCCAAGAGGTAATAATTCTAGCTTAGACTGAAAAAAGATTAAAAATTGCTTATGTTGCTTAAGACAACAGCTAAAATGCTATCTTGCTGGGTGGAATGATAAGCACCGATCATGTGAAAAGTGTGTCCTGGGTGCAAAGGTCTGATGATGCCCTGATGTTCTGGTGATATTCTGGTGATGCCCGGGACCAACTCTGTGATTATATGCTCTTAAAACTGAGAGAACATATCAGAAAGAGGGATTGTTTAAATATCAGTGGTCACCTCTTCTCAATTTGAATGTGGAGCTCCCCGACCTCCCCCTACATCTGCATACCATTGCTTCTGCGACGTCAGTCAACCAATCTGACATCTTGGGAGGGGTGAGTATAATGATGTCTGAGATTAGTCGCTTTAGTCCTGACTTAGTGTTTAGAGGAAATAAAACATCTGAAACACACCGTTCTTTTTCTTTTTCACTTCTCTCATCGTGTCTTTCGTGCTTAACGTAAAGAAGGATTTCTCTACCTCTTACAGAGATCAGAACAGATATCACACTTTAATCCCAAACCAAGGAAGCATTACTAAGTAATCAAATCTTATCGATCTTATTTTTATCCTTTTATAATAATCACTTTGTACACTTTATCCTCGAGTGGGTTTTAGCCTTGATAAGTTGTGACTCATTAGGTAAAAGAATTGAAGTTTCTAAGTAAAAGTCAACTATTATGATTTTTGTGTTTCAAAACTAAAGAGAAACGGTAATATCCACTCACTCCTGCGCTCCTGGCGAAGAGCATGGACAAAATTGGAATTTTTCTCGATTTGATATGATCGCTGCGAAAAAAAAAAAAAGATTTAACTTTCAGTCATGTCCCCGTCATGGGGCGCGGCGTGATACTACTTTTTCTGCTTAGTTTCGCAACACAAACAATATAAAACTTTGTGAATGTTCACGAATCGCTCAAACTATTTGCGCTTTGACCCGCATTGTTTGAGGAAAAGACGTTGCCTTCACTCAATTCAGTCGCGGATGAACGCGACTCAAAAAATAGATTTAAAACCTGTTTGTTCTCATAAGAATAACAACTAAAACAGAACAAAGCAAAGCTATCAACACACACGTTTTCTTTATTTTCATTCTGCATCTTCGTATAAAAAGAATAATAATGGTGTGTGTTGGCCTGTAACAATAAAAAAATAAATAAAACAAGAGTCCGTAGCAATTAATCTGAATGTGGTTGAATAAGTAGGAAGATAGCTAATAGGGGAGTGCCTAGACGTAACTATTTAGGACTTACCAATAAAAAAAAACAAAAAAAAACAAACAAACGAAAAGTCTTCTTCTTCTTCTTCTTCTTCTTCCTTATTATTATGATTATCTTCGTTATTATCACAACGTCCTCTTCGTTGCCAGCAAAAAATCAATGGCGGACGGCTGTTTCAATAATGTAAATTGCTTTACAATGATTGAAAGAGGTGGAAACTTGAGGGCTCTTGATTTCACGGATTTAAAAAGGCCTACTTCTAAAATATTGTTAGTCAACTATTATAGAATAATGATTATAAACTGCTAGATATTATTGGGTGGCTTGATTTACTCTTATTCACCGCCGGACAGCGCACAGTGCCGGTTGGGCGTAAGGAGCTACTATTTGGGGCCATACCTACTGGGACACTATGTAGAGAATTGAGTAGCAAGATGCCTGTTCGCATTGCATTTTGTACGAGGAGATTCCAAAGTGTAGCAGTTCGAGGGAAGAAACCATAAGAATTGAAAGCTTTCTAACATCCAGAGACCTCTACAATTAAGGGTAAAAGTTTGCTGCTAATTAGTCGGATGTATTTACGTCCAAGTTCTACGAGTTCGTCAGAGTGCATTTCATGAATTTTATTAATGTATTTGTCTCAATTCATGTTGCACGTGAAGGTTAAGCCGATAAATTTGAACGTTGAACTCTCAGAAAGTGTTATTAGTCCGTGACTTGTAGTTGATAAAAGACCTTCTATTTACATTCTCCATGCTATTATGCATTATACCGGGGCAACGGCGGGTATTCTTGCTAAGAGTCGATATATAAATCAACTATTAGAATTAAAAGTTAAATTGTAAAATTAATGGTGTCACAAAGAAATATTTGTTATTAGAAAATGGAATGTAGGGAGAAGAATAGAACGAAGAGATGCTGGAATTTGGCCTTGGCGGGAATGTTGATCCAAACAGCAGACTCAGCATGGAGTTCTTCAACTTGACTAAATCAGATATCGGAAAACGTGTTTAAAAGTCACATGTCAGGTCAAAGAAGTGAATGACGTTATAGGGTCTGTTAGTTTAGATATATACGGGTCAGTTACAGAGTCGAAAGAAGTCCGGGACAGAAGTCCAGAAAAGAAGTCAAGGAGAAATAGTTGGACAGTTGAGCCCCTAGCGACAAACCTTTGGATCTGAGCGCAAAGGGAGTAGAACAGAAAAGCGTCCAATCTTCCAACAAGGAAACATACTGAAATCAAAGCTATCTGAAATATAACCGGAGACTCCTGGTCGTTTCTTTAGAAAAAAATGTTAATTTCAGCTTGTGGCAGATTCACCAACCAAGGCCCCAGATGAACGAAGGTAATGTTTCCCTGTTTGGCAAGATATAATTCCCCCAGACCATGTGTTACCCGTATTGTAACTCATGTCGCACATACATCCACAAGGGTTTATGAACACTAGACGACACGAAGAAACTTCACTATATACATAACTTATCATATATCCAACGCACTTTATACACACACACACACATACATACATATATATATATATATATATATATATATATATATATATATATATATATATATATATACGCCAAAACGTAACACATGCCACTACAGATTAGAGGTGAGTTTTTTTTAATTTTAGCTATTACCTTGGATATGTGTACATTCGTTTTTCTTAACATCCATTATAAAATGTAATATCATCCGTAAATATACCCATCTAAGACACGATTTAGTCAGGGAAATCGTTTATGAATATCAGAAATAATAATATCCGAGGATTGATCCAGGAAGCACACTTGCATTAATATCATGTTATTGAATGTACGGTCATTGGTGACAACCTGGATTGTTCCTTTTTTTGTCCAGAAAAAAAATCTAATTATTTTAAGTAGTAATAAGATAATATAAATAAATTTCATGTCGGACTTTCTCAAAGGCTTCGGATATATCAACGGCTACAGCCCTCGCTTCACCTTCCTTATCTAGTGCATGGTATATGCGTTCAAAGATGACCGTGAAGATATCTACAGTAGAATAGGCTTGACTAAATTCATATTGTCGATCAAAAAGGCGTTTAGTATTTACGAGGTGGTCGACTAGCGCTTGATTCAACTGACTCAAAGGGGTTAGCAAAGGGATGGGGGACTAATGGAGCGATAATTGAGCGGGTAAGTTCTTTCAAGAGACTTCCTCAATGCTGGTAACACAAAAGCAATATGTTGTTATCAGTTAGGCAAAATTCAGGAAGGCATGTCATGTAGAATTTGGAGAATTTTTTCATTAGTATAGCAGGGATAAGACCAGACCTACACGCCTTGGAGGTGTCTAGGTTGTTTATGATATCACGAATATGAGAAAGGAATCAGATCATCGAGTGTGGCTTCTATCCGCAAGCGAAAATTTGAGAAGAAATGGTTTTGGGAGCCTAAAGTCGAGTTGGAAGCAAACTGCCGAGCAAACAGTTCAGCCTTTTCAGATTGTTGGATAGTGGGGAATTGTTGCTTACCAATTATTTACTACATTATTATTTCAGAAATTAATTAAAACAAATTAGCTCATGTTTGGATTTTAATAAATGAAACTATTATTACAAGAATTTGAGAATAATTACATGTTCTACGCAAATTCACCCTAAAAAGTTATTACGCAGTTTGCTTCTGTTATCTAGGTAGCATAACATTCTGAATAATAATAATAATAATAATAATAATAATAATAATAATAATAATAATAATAATTTGTTATTTTATGTTATTTAGAGTAAATGTGATAGGTTGTTTTGGAAGGTGTTCAATCCGATATGCACTTTGGAATAATTTACATTAGATGGATAAAATGAGATTAATATGATAAATGCATATTATATTATTAATAATTGATTATCTCCCTTTCTGTATTCTTGCTCCGATGTGTCTCCAAGCCTAATGTTTTCAGATAGAGGTAATCATCTTAAATGCTGCGCTACGCTTGACGACTCAACGTTTGCATTCCTTTTTACGAAGAGGTGTGTTTCTTTTGAAATTTAAGTTGTTACACCATCACGTTACACTGCATATTTTGATTAATGATTTGATACGATGTGAAATAGGTTGTGAATAATAGTTGTTGTAGAGATTCATTACCAAAACATTGTCTTCACTTGTTTGTTTTTGTTCATAACTTCTTTCACCAGTCTGGATTTTCTGCATTGCTATCACCCTTCTTAAATACCCACGTATAAAAAATGAGTAGAAAATGGACCTTCGGTTTACTTTTGGCAACTTCGTAATTCTCGCTTCTCTTATTTTGTCTTTAGTCTTCATTCTATGAGCGATGTTTCTTACAAAAGGTCGGAATCTATATAATACTTATCGTTGAATAGTTTTTGACCTTGAAGTGATATGTAATTTATTTTACTTCCTTGCATCAAGTGGCTTCATGCCTTGTCTGGAGCGATTTCCTTATATATATATATATATATATATATATATATATAAAATAAATGGGAATCTTCTTACTGAAATAACTTAAATACCACTTTAAACATATCCAAGGGGGCCTTTACAGAGACAATGCCCTTTTTACTAAAACAGCCAAGCCAAGAGAGTACAACAAAGCAATTAAAAAATTACGTAACTTCTTTAATAACTTTAGCCTTTCTATAATTATCGAACCAAACAAAAAAAACTTCAATTTTTCTAGATGTTACACTTAATCTTAACACCGAAACTCATAGCCCTTATCATAAACCTAATCTGACGCTTTTATACGTCCATAAATCTTCTAACCACCCCAACTAAATAATAAAATCTATAGTATCATCCGTATCTAGAAGAATTTTTGCTCTTTCTGCTGGTAAAAAAAACTTTTAATCAAGATGCTACTTTCTTCAATAATGCCTTATGGAACTCCTGACACAAGGAAAAGATTAAATACAACAATTATGCTCCTCCTGCAGGCCGCCTTAAATCTGTAATCACACACAATATGACTCGTAAGAAACCGGTTCAAATAACTAGATCTGTCGCTATCAATAACAATGAACCAGTCTACGTATATAATCCTAACCAAAATACTAATCGCAATACCTCTAACCCACCCAGTCGTATTAGGAGAAAGAAAAATATTTGGTTAATCCTCCATTTAGCCTAAATGTCAAAACTAATATACCTAAGGAATTCTTCAACATTGTACAAAACTCTTTCAAATACCCACACATATATAGTTCTATTTTCAATAAAAATTCAATCAGGATTTCTTATTCTACAATGCCTAATTTAGCACAAAGAATCTTAACATCTAATAACAAAAAAAAAAATTAAATCAGCCCAAAGAATCCCTTTCCCAATTAAACCCAAAACTAACTGTAATTGTAATAACAAACATCTTTGCCCACTCAATAATGATTGAATCCATAAAGAGGTTATATATTCTTGCACAATTACTGAGCTCCCACGCAATCCTTCCATAACAGACACTAATATTTCGTCTTCAAGTTATCCTTCTTCCCATCCTCCATCTGATATAGTTACTAATCCAATACACTACCCGAGCAGCCCCTCCATCTACAATCATACAACCAGCAATATTAATAATAATAATAATAATAATAATAATATTAAGAGAATAATAATATTTCTCCTAACAGCCATCCGAATACTAACAACAATCATTATCCCCTCCAAAATAGTCCTCATACAATCATTGTCCCACCATTTGTTGAACACTATGAACAAAATTTTAACCACTCAACTAATACAAATCAGCAAATTACTATTAATGCCAGACCTCGAGCTTTTAATAAAGTACATACATATATCGGCGCTACTTCAACATTAATTAAGAAAAGAATATCAAACCACATTTCTTCTTTTAACAACCATAATTCTAATAATAACCAAGGAACTTCTCTAACTACTTTAATTAAAAAACTCAACTTTAATAATACCCCCTTCTCAATCAAATGGACCATCATAAAAAAGTTAAGTCTTATACTCCAGGCTCTAAGTCATGTCGCCTCTGCACAACCGAAGTTATAACTATAATTACTTCCCCTCAAAGTAACACTATAATAAATTCTAAAAATGAACTGATCTCTTTCTGTAAACGTAAGTTCAAATTTAATTATGGCCATTTTGAAATTAAATATTATTACTTTTACCTTTTAGATAGATATATAATTTTTCTTAAACTTTATCGTTTTTTCTACATACTTTCTTAATACTTAATAATTTAAGAATCCTTTATTTTATTTCTTTATTTCTTCTTTGTTTGGCCGGTTTTTTATCTGCAATTTCTGTTTTAGTCTTTAAATATTCCTATATTTCTAATATATCAATCTACCCACACTTTCATATCTTATATGTATATTTACTTATATTTTACTATATGCATTTACTTACTTACCTTTTCTTGAATTTGCAGATACCAGCCATCCTCTCCCCTTAAATAATTTTATTTTTTATATGCTATATTTTATTTTTCATTTATTTATTT
>NC_136512.1:40358327-40395827 GCF_053919585.1 Euprymna scolopes | reverse complement strand
GATTGCACCTATAATTTATAGGAATGAATGATAAATATCTTAAGATTGCAGTTTCTTTTCATGTCGTACATAAAACTTTGGTGTTTCGTCATCTTTTCCCTCTTGGCTCTGTTTAACCCATCATCATTGGGGAAAATAACTTCTAAGTTTGCTTCTTTCTCCTTCTTGCCCAATATCACTATGTTAGGTTTAATAACTCCATTTTCTAGGTACTTAGCTATAGGGATTGCATAGTCATAGTAGATGAGGTTTGACTTATTATTTACAACTGTTCTTTTCTAGTACATGTTCTCAGGACTGCTGCTGCAGTGATATTCAACTTTTAACAGATCGTCCAGTTGAGATATTTACACACTCCATTGCGTCGCATTGTATAGTAGCCTTTTATCAGATGCCAGGTGCCTCACACTCTCTACTTCTGCGTGGCAGAACCTGCAGTTGCTATCATTGCTGAGACCAATCATTTCTCTTTTTTTTAGTTTAATTTTACTTGAAGAATTTCCCCAAAACCAAGGGGCCCCTTCCCAAGGGCTAACACTTGATCTCTATATGAGATACATACATATTCGAATATTCTATTAAACCTCCTTTATGTCTCAAATGTTGAGTTAGTAAAGAAATTAAAACTATTAATTTTCTTCTCCCCAAATTAAGCAGATAAATAGGATATAATATATCTTTTTTGTGTCGCTTGGTCTTACTGGGTTCCAGGACAAGAATTGATCTAGTCTGGTGGAGTATCCATCTTAATGCTGTTATTATAAGCAACATCATATGAAAAAGGGACTTCGTAAAAGAACATCTTATTTGGGCCGCTAATACTGTGTCATTTTGAATATTTTGGTCAGGGTTTACTTGTAGGGGAAGTATCCTCATGCCAGTTTGTCCTGACAAGTCCTGTGACTTTAGATACTCGAGGACAGTGTCTAATAGGTATATGATCGCATATGCTGTTACATATTTTGTTTCCTTATAAAAGAAAAGCCACATATTTCACAAGAATATGATTTCACTCTTTTATCAGTTGTTCAAACTGGGGATGGAGCATCCTACCAGATGCCAAACATTTACCCGCTAACTCAGATATTCCAATCGAGAGATCGTTTAAAAATTCTGACCGTCGCTTTAATAATGTCTATGCGAATGAATCTGAAGTTAACTAGTTTGCATATAATTTTGTGAAACAAACTCTCATTAATTAACTACTAGTTATTTTTTTTATTCAATGGCTGTTTTAATTTAACTATTACACACCGTTCTATTTACGAATATGTTTCATATATCATGAATAAATGCTTAGCATTATAGGTGAAAATAGTTTTAGGAGTTACAATTCTTGTTTCTTCCCAGGCAATACCGGAATATGTATCTTGCTCGTTTTTTTTTTGTTTTTTTTTTACTGAAATTAAGCATACTAATAAGGCTCATAGAAATTCTACGATTAATTAAAAATATAGATTTTAATTATATTTACTTACTAGTTGAATCGATCCGACGTTACCCGGGAGCCTATTTCATTGCAAATTTTAGTTTAACTTTTTGAACCCTTAATATGTAGATACATTCATGCACGTATACACATTTATACATGTGTATATTTGAAGTATTGGTTTACGACAAACAGAATTACGTATAGCAAAATAAACTACATTTCTTTTTATTCCATCGGGCTATGCATATATTAAATATATAGGATCATTTATGCCGATGTAAGATTTTGTATACGCTTGGGTTGTTCTGTAAGCGTATATATTTTGTAAATAAACAATTTATAAACACTCGTTTCCCTTAACACACATATGATACTAGCACTCGTCGAAGCAGACTTTAAAACGGAACAATAATGTAGATTTGCTTTATTACTGTCGACATTGCGAATGCCTGTTTCTTATAAATTACCGGTTACAAAATATGACATTTTTTTAACACAACGTCTTAAAAATTTCTCATTTTCCTACATACTATAAAACTTTCTCACATACTTTAAAACATACTTTCTCACGTACTATAAAACTTAAACTGCACATTACCCAAATCTCAAAAAATTGGAACCTCACAACTGGATACTATTTTGTTGGGATAGTCCTTATATAGTGGACAGGTTTGTCAATCTAGTGAAAAAGAGAAGAGATAGAAAAGGCTAGAAAATATGTATTTGTTTTATTTTTATTCACGCCAAACAAGGCATTGCATGTGAAGTGTAAGAGACTGTTGTGATAGCGGCCAGATTTATGTAAGGCAACATGGGTGAGAAGTCGAGAAAAGATGTTTGCTTACATTACATTTAAATTTCTGCATATGAGTGCTGTCATCTAACAGGGAGCCAAAAGGCAATTCCAATGATATTTCGAGTGGTAAGAGATGTAGAGGGGGGGCATGTTTACAACATGAATCTGAGTAAGTTTAGTGTTGTTGTCAATACGTAGGTGTATGTGTGTGTGAAATATCTAACTGTATACACGTTTTAAAGTTCATTTCTTTACCCATACAGACAATGCAATGATCGATAGTAATTGATTTTATTTTTAACTTCATATTTCTCGCATCTCACGAGGTGCGAACCCGAAAGTCGGTGGCACGTACGTATCGATACGGATGGCAGTTAATCAATCAGAATTCATTGGAACAACTTTAACATAAGAATTGAATTATTTTGTGTGTTGGATAATTTTATGGACATACAATGTAGATTATTTTCCTCTTCTGTCTTTTTCTCATTTATCTCTTTCTCTCAATATCCATCTCCGCCTCTCTCTCTCTCTCTCTCTCACTCAGTCACACACACACACACACACACACACACACACACACACACACACACACACACACACACACACACACACACACACACACACACACACACAGTATCTCCCTGTCCCTATCTCTCTTTGTTTCTATCCCAATATCCTCACATTAAATCTGTCGCTTTCTCCATACATCTGTGTTTCTCTCTTCTATTTGTTCACATCGTTCTCTTATTTATGTTTTTCTCCTAATCTGCATTTTCTCCCAATTTCTCCCCAACATTCTCTCTTTTTCTCTCTCCATTTCCAGTTTCCTCTCTATTTATTTCTCTTCTCCGCTTCCCTTTGTCTTGTTTCCCTCACTTTTTCTCTTCATCAAAGTCTTTCTTTCCATTTGTCCACTCTCTCTCTCTTTCTCTCCCTCTCTTTCTCTCCCTCTCTTTCTCTTTATTATTATCTCTCTTATTTCTCTCATCATCCAGGTGCATCTCTATCACTCTTACCTTTACCATTTCCTATCTCTTCTAATTTTTCACCATTTCTGTTACCCTCTCAATCCCCTTTTCTATCGTTTTATCCCTATCATTCTGTCTCTCTCTCTTTCTCTTATTTTCATTCTCAATCTGTGTTTCTCTCTTTATGTCTCTCGTTATTCCTCTCTTTCTGTATGTGCCCTCATCCTCTCTCTCTCTCTCTGTTTCACTTCTCTTACCGTTCATATCGGTGTCTATCTTGCGCCCCATATATGTTTCTTTCCGTCTGTTTTTTATGTCTAACTCTTGCTGTGTTTTTCTTTATATATGTTTGTTTATCTATCTCTTTCCGTGTCCGCATTTTAATTCGCTGTCATTCAGTTTCTCTCTCTCCCCATCCCTCCCTCCCCCTCTCTCTCTCTCTCTCTCTCTCTCTCTCTGTGGTTTTTTATAATGTTCAAGGGTTTTATGATGACCAATATTATTTCTGCATTAACACAATTTTTATTATATTGTTAGGAAAATGTGGAATATTTAAGAAGTGTTAAAAAGTATGCTATATTTTAAACAATCAATTTATAAGAAACAAGCATTGGTAATGTGAGTTGTAATAAAGCAAATGCACATTAGTATTCTGTTCAGACATTTAATATGATGCACTGTTTGCAAAAACAAAAGTGTATCGTTTAAAAATGAACAAACATAGGCAGTAATGCTATGGTTGACACGAGTTACGGATGGACTTGTGCGTCACATGATTGTGGTCTAAATTTAAAACTCTACCCGATATTTTTTGTACTTCTGTATACATAGTAAATAATCATACTACATCACATAATTATTAGTAAAAGTATAAAAAATGCACCATATAAATAATACCATGATAAAAAAAATACAATAATATATATAGAGAGAGAGTTGGTTGGTTTGGTGTTTTTGTTATACGGCATATCAACCCTTTTCGGGTTATTTAATGCCGAATCCAAAGATTTTGAAGAAAATTTTTTAATTTTTAATATAATATATTTGTTGTTTTCAAGTCGGTTTCTATTTAACCCATAGTTGGAACCCTAACAGGTACTACCACTCCGGGTCAGAGTGGACCTGGGAGCAATGGTAATTAAAGAGTGGCTCCACACTCCCCAAAGCCCACAAGCTGGGGCCTCACCACTGGATATAGTTTAAAGTCAAATCCAGGACCCCCATTGAGGGACTTTTACCCTCTGCAGGGGGGCAGTTGGTGTATTCTAATGCCCCACCAACAAGGCCAATAGAGAGAGAGAGAGAGAGAGATAGAGAGAGAGAGAGAGAGAGAGAGAGAGAATTTTATTTTTTATTATTTTATCATGGTACATATATATATGTGTGTGTGTGTGTGTATGTGTTTTGTCTAAAATGTTTTCTCAATTATATTTCGCTCTTTGTGTATATCAATCTTTTTGCTTAGAAGCTCAATGTTTGTTAAATATAACAATAGAGAATACATAAAAGACTGCATTGCTATATTCCGAGATCCTAATATTTATGTTTCTTACCAAACAGCTCTTTTGTCATATAAATTACATAACGAAACGGATCTGTAAAAATGTACCGAAATTTTAATATGCTGAAAGAGCTGTTTGGTAAGGTAGATACATATTTGGATCTTGAAACTTAGCTTTACTGTTATCCTTATATATTTCATCCAAGGCATGAAAATTGTTAAACAAAATGTTTTTATCATAGGCTTTAAAAAATAAAGGTACAAGATTACATTTGAAATTTATTTATCTTCAAAGTGCACTTTTATAAACTTTACAAAGTAAGGTATAAAAATTTAATTTAAATTGAATCAAAAAATAACCTTGGATTTATTTTATGTAATGTACATTTTGTTGCACTTTTAAAAAAAAATCATGGCAAAATTTATATCTATATCATTAATTGCTAGATGAAAGATAATGTTTTTAAAGTGCAACAAAATGTACATTACATAAAATAAATCCAAGGTAATTTTTTGATTCAATTTAAATTAAATTTTTATACCTTACTTTGTAAAATTTATAAAAGTACACTTTGAAGATAAATAAATTTCAAATTGAATCTTGTACCTTTATTTTAAAGCTTATAGTAAAAACATTTTGTTTAACAATTTTCATGCCTTTAATGAAATGCTTTTCTAACTTGTATCTTATCTTTTTAAGATTACATTTTAAAACTCTCCTTCTCTCTATTTCAGTTTGTATTTCTCCTCACACCACAACTCATTTTTGCAACCCCCTCTTTGTATTATTACAGGTCTGAATATTCTCGCTGTTTCAGTTTGTATTTCTCCTCACACCACAACTCATTTTTTGCAATCCCCTGTTTGTAATATAGGTCTGAATAATGAGAAAATCTGAATTTTTTACCAAAAACTTTAAAATGATTTTTTAGATTAAATTTTTAAAAACTTCTTTCAGAATAGAAAATCTTTCAAATTTAATAAGGAACATATTTCATATAGGTTTCATTAACAAATATTCTGTACATAACGGGAAAAATAGAGATGAAAATTTCAAAAGGACTGTATAATTGGTTACGGACAATAGTAGTCCTCGCCAGCGAAAGTCTTTGTTATTGTTATTTTATTATTTAAGACATTTTGTGTCCTGCTCTTTCGCGCGAGGACTAATATATATATATATATATATATATATATATATATATATATATATATAGTTATGAGAGAGTATGAAAAGGTGAATTTTCTGAGATATATAAGGCGTCCACCTTAATTAAAATTTTCTGCTGATTACTAACATGATATTCGTTGGAAAATATTCTTCATCTGATAAGGCATTTTCCGAAAAGAATATAACGTGAAATAGTTTAACAACTTGGATTAACGCTTAAAAAAAGAAGTGGCTAAGCAGAATCAAATATAAATTTATCAAATTAAAGCCCACTGCTCTCTAACTGCGATAACATAATCCGGTTTACTTTTATATATAATATAATATAATATAATATAATATATATATATATATATATATATATATATATATATATATATATATATATATATATATATATATTAGTAAAATTAAAGTAAATTATAAATATTTTCTATTTATATTTATGTCTCGGAAGTAGAGTAGAAAAGCACATCTTATTTTTCTTTTATTAATATTATTGGAATCTTTTCTTTTTTTCCTTGTACACATTTTTGTGAATTATTCCATGGATTTCTTCCTTTGGATTATTATGGACCATCTTCTTCCACTTACGGGATTTTCTTGGATTGTACTTGTACAAATGGAAATTCTTTTAACTTTCTTGAAGTTTTACATTTGGATTTTACCGTCACTGGATATTTTATCTTCCACCAGACTATCCATTCGTGTGTAATCACCTTTTTCTTTACCATATTCCATCTGCTTAACTTTTTTTTGTTTTTTTTTGTTTTAAAGTAAGATCTTTGACTTACTTGTTGTTTCATCAAATACTTCTGCATGCAAAATCCGATTCCGCATTTTGCTAATGATGAGAAGGAAAGTATTTCTTCGAAACTCCGCGGATTAAGGACTATCCATTTATCTAGTGTTCCCTTTTCAGATTAAATATGTTTTTAACTCGTTTCAAAGTGTTTTTAACATATTTTATTAATTGTTTGTTCATATATATATATATATATATATATATATATATATATATATATATATATATATATATATATATATATAATGTATATATATAATGTATATATATAATGTATATATATAATGTATATATATATAATGTATATATATAATGTATATATATATAATGTATATATATAATGTATGTATATATATAATGTATGTATATATATAATGTATGTATATATATAATGTATGTATATATATAATGTATATATATATATAATGTATATATATGTAATGTATATATATGTAATGTATATATATATAATGTATATATATATATAATGTATATATATATATAATGTATATATATATATATAATGTATATATATATAATGTATATATATATATAAGGTATATATATATAATGTATATATATATAATGTATATATATAATGTATATATATATAATGTATATATATATAATGTATATATATAATGTATATATATATATATATATAATATATATATATAATGTATATATATATAATATATATATATAATGTATATATATATATAATATATATATATAATGTATATATATATATATAATATATATATATAATGTATATATATATATATAATATATATATATATAATGTATATATATAATGTATGTATATGTATATATATAATGTATGTATATATATTTAATGTATATATATATATAATGTATATATATAATATATATATAATGTATATATATATATAATGTATATATATAATATATATATATAATGTATATATATATATAATGTATATATATAATATATATATAATGTATATATATAATGTATATATATAATATATATATATAATGTATATATAATGTATGTATATGTATATATATATATAATGTATGCATATATATATAATGTATATATATAATGTATATATATAATGTATATATATATAATGTATATATATATAATGTATATATATAATGTATGTATGTATATATATATAATGTATATATACATTGTATATATATATATAATGTATGTATGTATATATATATATAATGTATATATATATAATGTATATATATAATGTATGTATGTATATATATATAATGTATATATACATTGTATATATATATATATAATGTATGTATGTATATATATATATAATGTATATATATATAATGTATATATATATATAATGTATATATATATAATGTATATATATAATGTATATATATATAATGTATATATATAATGTATATATATATATATAATGTATATATATATAATGTATATATATAATGTATATATATATATATAATGTATATATATATAATGTATATATATATATATAATGTATATATATATAATGTATATATATATATATAATGTATATATATATAATGTATATATATATAATGTATATATATATATAATGTATATATATATAATGTATATATATATATATATAATGTATATATATATATAATGTATATATATATATAATGTATATATATATAATGTATATATATATATATAATGTATATATATATAATGTATATATATATAATGTATATATATATATAATGTATATATATATATAATGTATATATATATATAATGTATATATATATATAATGTATATATATATATAATGTATATATATATATAATGTATATATATATAATGTATATATATATATAATGTATATATATATATAATGTATATATATATATAATGTATATATATATATAATGTATATATATATATAATGTATATATATATATAATGTATATATATATATAATGTATATATATATATAATGTATATATATATATAATGTATATATATATAATGTATATATATATATAATGTATATATATATATATAATGTATATATATATATAATGTATATATATATATATAATGTATATATATATATAATGTATATATATATATAATGTATATATATATATAATGTATATATATATAATGTATATATATATATAATGTATATATATATATATAATGTATATATATATAATGTATATATATATATAATGTATATATATATATATAATGTATATATATATAATGTATATATATATAATGTATATATATATATAATGTATATATATATATAATGTATATATATATATATAATGTATATATATATATAATGTATATATATATATATAATGTATATATATATATATAATGTATATATATATATATAATGTATATATATATATAATGTATATATATATATATAATGTATATATATATATATAATGTATATATATATATAATGTATATATATATATATAATGTATATATATATATATAATGTATATATATATATATATAATGTATATATATAATGTATATATATATATAATGTATATATATATATAATGTATGTATATATAATGTATATATATATAATATATATGTAATGTATATATATATATATATATATATATAATGTGTATATATATATATATAATGTGTATATATACAGTGATGATCATATTTATTGGCACGGTAAAATAAAAGTTAAATTTTGTCTAATAAATTCTAAAAAAGGGATTAAATTAAAGAAAATAACAAAGTATATTATGTATTTTTAACTGGCCTTTCCGATGCGCAATCGATTTTAGAAAAAATAAATAACAAAGGAACAACAAACATAATTGCAAAAAACCCTTGTTCAAAATTATTGGCACGGCTTTGTTTTTCTTTTAGTATCAGTATAATATCAATCAATTTCCGGTTTACGTGCTTTCTGAACTTTTTTATAGCCATATTATGCTTGTTTAACGCTAATTCAGTGAATAATTTTTTTCAGATAATTTTTAGATAGCGATTTATTTAAACTATTATAAGTGACTAAATTATAATTTTCAATCGCCATGGTTAAAACTAAGGAACACAGCGAAGACGTCATGAAGCTTGTTGTAGCATGCCATACCAATGGGGAGGGCTATGATAAGATTTCAAAGAAGCTAAACCTTCCCAAATCCACTGTTAGAGCCATAATAAACAAGTTCAAATCGCAAGGCCACGTATTGAGTTTAGAGGGTAGAGGGAGAAAAAGGATTCTTTCCCCAAGAGATGAACGGAAAATTGTTCGACAAGTAAAACAAAACCCAAGGATCTCTGTTGGGGAGATTGTTGATGAACAGAGCACCTCTGGAGTGAATGTATCTCGACATACAGTTGGTAGAGTTTTGAAGAGAGCTGGTTTAAAAGCATGTCGTCCGAGAAAGACTACCTTATTGAAGCCTATGCACCTGAAAGCAAGGCTAGCCTTTGCAAAACGTCATATTGATAAAGATGTTGCATTCTGGAAACGTGTTCTATGGACTGACGAAACGAAAATAGAGTTATTTGGCCATAATAAAGTGTCTTATATTTACAGAAAATCTGGCGAAGCTTTCCTGCCTAAGAACACCATACCCATAGTGAAGCACGGTGGAGGCAGTTTGATGTTTTGGGGATCCTTTGCTGCCTCTGGACCAGGGCGACTTGTTAAGGTCACAGGTAGCATAAAAAAGGAAGATTATGTTAAAATATTGGATGAAAACCTGAAAGACTCTGCTAAAGAGCTCTCACTTGGTCGTCGTTGGTGGTTCATAATGACCCAAAGCATTCGGCTAAACTGACTAAGAAATGGCTTGAGGACAATCATATTAATGTTTTGGAGTGGCCATCACAAAGCCCAGACCTTAATCCAATTGAAAATTTATGGAGAACATTAAAATTGAGGGTAATGCAAAGGAAGCCTAAGAATCTTATTCAATTGGAGGATTATTGTCAGGAAGAGTGGGCTAAAATTACTACTGAAAAGTGAAGCAACTTGGTTGTAAACTATGAAAAGCGACTGAGGAAGGTAATCAAGGCCAAAGGCTATACAATTGATTATTAAATAAATCGTGCCAATGATTTTGAACAAGGGTTTTTTGCAATTATGTTTGTTGTTCCTTTGTTATTTATTTTTTCTAAAATCCGATTGCTGCATCGGAAAGGCCAGTTAAAAATACATAATATACTTTGTTATTTTCTTTAATTTAATCCCTTTTTTTTAGAATTTATTAGACAAAATTTAACTTTTATTTTACCGTGCCAATAAATATGATCATCACTGTATACATAATGTGTATATATATATAATGTGCATATATATAATGTGTGTGTATATATATATATATATATAATGTGTATGTATATATATATATATAATGTGTATGTATATATATATATATAATGTGTATGTATATATATATATAATGTGTATGTATATATATATATATAATGTGTATGTATATATATATATAATGTGTATGTATATATATATATAATGTGTATGTATATATATATATAATGTGTATGTATATATATATATATAATGTGTATGTATATATATATATATATAATGTGTGTGTATATATATATATATATATAATGTGTGTATATATATATATAATGTGTGTATATATATATATAATGTGTGTATATATATATAATGTGTGTATATATATATAATGTGTGTATATATATACATACATATATAGTGTGTATATATAATGTGTGTATATATATACATACATATATAGTGTGTATATATATAATGTGTGTATATATATACATACATATATAATGTGTATATATATAATGTGTGTATATATATACATACATATATAATGTGTATATATACATATATATAATATGTGTATATATATACATACATATATAATGTGTATATATACATATATATATAATGTGTATATATACATATATATATAATGTGTATATATACATACATATATAATATGTATATATATAATGTGTATATATATACATATATATAATGTGTGTATATATATATAATGTGTATATATATACATATATATAATGTGTGTATATATATAATGTGTGTATATATATAATGTGTATATATATACATATATATAATGTGTGTATATATATAATGTGTGTATATATATACATGTATATAATGTGTGTATATATATATAATGTGTGTATATATATACATATATATAATGTGTGTGTATATATATAATGTGTGTGTATATATATACATATATATAATGTGTGTATATATAATGTGTGTATATATATACATATATATAATGTGTGTATATATAATGTGTGTATATATATACATACATATATAATGTGTATATATATAATACGTGTATATATATACATACATATATAATGTGTATATATATATATAATGTGTATATATATACATACATATATAATGTGTGTATATATATAATGTGTATATATATACACATATATATAATGTGTATATATACATATATATATATAATGTGTATATATACACACATATATATATATAATGTGTATATATATAATGTGTATATATATACACACATATATATAATGTGTATATATATAATGTGTATATATATACACACATATATATAATGTGTATATATATAATGTGTATATATATACACACATATATATAATGTGTATATATATAATGTGTATATATATACACACATATATATAATGTGTATATATATACACACACATATATATATATATAATGTGTATATATATAATGTGTGTATATATAATGTGTATATATATATATACACACATATATATATAATGTGTATATATATATATAATATATATATATATATATATATATATATATATATATATATATATACACTATATTCAGTAGACCTAAGTAAGCAAGAATGGGAAATTAGCAACGAAGGATCGGTGGATAATGCAATTGTACTTAGTGACGCACAGGTAGCAAAGCAACAATATAATAAACATCTTCGATTTTGATAATATACTTCTAGCAATATTCTTTGTTATAGAAAACATCATACACGTCAAAAGCCGGCGAATCGACATTTTATTTCGTATTTTATTTCTCTAGTTTGATATTACCAACTTCAAAGTCAATTTACTGCTTAAAAAAAGTAAATAAAACGAAGAATAAAAAAAAAATCTCTGAAATCATGTTTTTCTTTTTTAATTGGCGCCTCTAAGACGATAAACCAGAGTTCAATTTGAGCGAAGGTGTAAACTTATACATTCGCTCAAATTTAACTCCAATTCACTGTATTTTTTCTTTCGCTCAATTTAAGCAAATGACGGCTGAAAAAAACATCACATCAAGACAAACTTACTTGACTAATTTTTATGAAATTTTAAAACAAAAATTATGAAAGAAAACGTTAGCTCTTTCAATATTTTCTATAAAAATATTCGCATTTTAAATTTCTATTCGTTTTTTGAGTTTTTCATTCCATTTTGTCGACTTTTAGATTTTTGCTTTTTAATTCATATTTTTCTTCTATCCTTTTTGACATATTATACAAATTTCTTATTAGAAGAAAGAAATTCCGGATTTACTATTGCCATTTGACATTACTTAAAAACAATTTATTTTATACTAAATGCGTGGGAAAATACTAGGTTGCTTTTGTGTGTAAGATATCTCAAAAGATGGACTTAATGTATGAGAAATGCTGTGAATATATGTTGTCGTATCGAACTCTCATATCAAATGTGTATTCATAACGAACTCCTACGTTAAATGTGTTGTAGCAGCAGCTGGAGATTTTGAATATCTTTGGTTTATAAAATCATTACTCATTAGTGGTAGCAGTCTTTCTGGCTTACACATTCAGAGATCATCTCTCTAGCGAGCTGACAATGTGACGAAGTTCATAAAAGGGTTAAACTGACGGCAACTCCTTTTAGCCAGGACACGCTACTGACGACGCTTCCATGTGGCCCAGATCAACCTCCAACCAAACTACTCTTTTGGAATGCAACAGATCCCACCTGGACGCGTGGCCCTGTACTCGACTATAGACATGGAGACAAATAATCTAGTATGGCTACTGCCGCAAGCGAACTTCAATACGGTACACACATGAACTCTTTTATCTTCCTACAGTATTATCTGTAACTTTTGTCTACGTCCATACATATGAACTCTTTCCGCGCTTATACTACTAACTTCTTTCTTCATACTTACTAATAAAGACAATCAATAAAGTTGTTATAAATGTTAGAATCGGACTCTTGTCTTCTTGTTCAACAGTGTAGTCATAACGAAGTCTCTCGTAAAGTGTGTTGTTATAACGAGCTTCCCAGCTACAGGTTTTTTCATAACGAGCTTCCCAGCCAATGGTATCTGGTAGAAACCCGGACAACATAGCGTAAAGAAATTCTATCATTCTAAATAATGATATAAGAATAATTTTTCTAAATATTAAAAAAAAAACTTCTTTATTGAAATCTGAAGCCAATTGTTGTCTATTTTTGTCTCCTACTCTGATGATGATCCTCATCGATTCCATTGAAATTGATTCTTTACAAAGATTTTCTTGCATTCTTGAGATGTGTGGCCGGAAGTGATTAATTGTTGTGGATAAATGTCGTAACCTATAACTTATATTAAATCGATTTTATGAAAAGAAAAGTGTATAAAAATATTTTATCGGTTCGAGTAGAAAGACATTTGTGAAAAATCAATCTCTATAAAAAAAAGTGAAGTAATAAATAAACCAAACATAATTTTTCTCAAAGAAGAAATATTTTAATGGAGATATTGAAAGGTGAGGGAGTGCAAGAGTAATCCAGTGCGCTTCAAAATAGTTTTCTTTTAAAGATTATTTTTTAAAACATCAAATCAAAAGATTTATTTTTTAACTTTTATTCATCCAAAACAAACCATATTGCCATTGAAGTGTAAAGGGCTACTATCATAGAAGACATATTTATGGGATAAAACCTGAGTGTTTCTTCACATTACATTAAAATTGAACTATGTTGGGGCTGTTTTGTGTTCTGGTGGCGATGAAGTCGCTGAAAGCGTTTTTGATATCGCTTAGGTTTTTGAAAGATTTCTCACGCAGAAAGTTGTCGAGATGCTTGAAAAAATAGTAGTCGGTAGGTAAGAAGTCTGGAATATATGAAGGATCAAGCAGAGTTTCGTAACTAAAATTTGTTCAACTTCTGCAGGGTCGTTTTAGCTACGTGCGTAGAGGAGAATTAGGCTTTTTCTGCTAGGTGGTGCTGTTGTTGAAGTTTAGGAATATTTCATCCATTTGTTAAAAGTACATCTCCACCGTAATGGTTTCGTTTGCATTCAAAACCTGTAATGGATGAGACCGGTCGAATACCATCAAACAGTCAGCAAGACCTTCTTTTGGTAGAAACTCTGGCTTCGGGAACTGTCGACGAGTTTCGTCTGCGTCTAACCACTGAGTTGAGCGTCGCCCTTTGTCGCAAAGAAGCACTTTTCATCGCAAGTCACAACCGGATCGAGAAACAGTCGTTTTTGTTTCGTAAAAAAGGGAAGATGACACTTCATAACGGCGTTTCGTTTGGTCATTGTTGAATTCGTTGGGCACCCATTTATCAATTGTTTTGTCTTTCAAATCTCTTAAGTGGTTCGAAATTGCCGTACATATTACATCTAATTCAGAAGCAAGTTCTCGAACAGTTGTGCCTGAATTTGTTTCGACTAAGGCTCTTAATTAATCGTTATCAACATCTAATGGCCAATCACTACGCTCATCATCTTCAAGACTCTCGTTGCCGCCACGAAATTTCTTAAACCACCATTGTGCTGTGCATTCAATAGTGGTTTCTAGACCAAGTGCATCGTTGATATTGTGAGCTGTTTCGGCAGCTTTTCCGCCTAGTTTGAATTGCAAAAACAAAATTGTCCGAATTTGCTTTTTTTCCATCTAATATTCAACCTTCTGAAAAGAAGACATAATTGTTTAAAAACGATTGTAATTTAAACGATTAGATACAGCGCAAAACGCTATTCAAAATGATATATGAAGTAAAGGTAAAAACTAATTTGAAAATACATCATTTAAAATGAAAATTAAAAATTCCGTAAGAACTTTCTTGCAAACCTAATGAAATCTAAAAGTGTATTCGTGTATGGAATTTACTGGGCTCGACATGTTTCCGAATCTCTAATTGCATCCTTATGGGGCATACTTTCATAGCCCCTAAAAACTTGAAATATATCCTGTGGTATGACATTAAAATTATGCGTATAAAATTTTCTTGGGAAGGCTGTAGAAGTGGCTCCGAATCTTTAAGTGCCCTTCTAACTAAATGAACTATTTGATGAAATTTTTATGTATAAAATTTCCTGGAGAAGACAATCCTAGTGTTACCGAATCTCTTCCTTATCTGTTGAATATCCCCGCGTGCCCCACGCTAAGTGACCTATGGGAACAAAACCCTTTGGAAACTTCAAATGCATATATTCGATTTCAATGAAAGCATACTATAAGAAAGCTATTCAGAGAGTTTCCGGCATTTTAGAAACGGAAGTAGGGCTGTAAAATTTTTTTAAAGTGTTTTGCGCATAGTAAAAAAAACATGTAGTAATCCTCATTCAATCCCGGGTAACGTCGTGTCTTTCTGCTAATCTATTTCTAAAGAATGAGATGCATTCATATATATGTCTCTGTCCACCTTCATTTTTAGTTTGTGAAATAAATTAGAAGTGATCTCCCTTAAGAGGAGGGCCTCTTATTTGCCCCCCCCTTTTTTTGATTCGTGAGAATGATACATGAATGTTTGATATAACGCCAATGAACAACGCGACCTGACACGCACGGATGCGTCTACAAATTGGCAAATGGAAACAATTCACCATTTCCTCTGAAATGGATATTCATTTCCCAAGTTGACTATTTTTGCAGTAATGCTTATTTGTATTTGTATATTGACCATACAAAACTGCCCGTCGTAGTAGAAAGTGATGAATCGAGCCACAGAACAGACTAATTAATTAGTTCAAAATTTTGAATGGCGGAGGTAGGTGCACACAAAGCATTATTTCATTCACCCACTCGAGTATTTTCTTTATTTTTTGTTACTCATGTGCAATGTTTTAGACAAGTCGTGGAATTGCTGAGAGTTTTTTTTTTCAATCCGTCGATCTAATTAGTCTCTTTATGGTAAAGCTGGTTTAATTCATATATATATATATATATATATATATATATATATATATGTGTGTGTGTAAACTGTGTCAATCGCTTTATTGCAGATTAGTTAACTATCAATATTTCCCTAAATGTACGTCACAGAAAATGAAAATTGTATCATCAAAGGGTTGCTTCAAGTTTAGTTGTTTGCCCAAATTTTATTCCAATTCCTTCTATATTCACGAAGTTATGGCATTTTATTTATTATAAAAGAAATTTTACTGTCGATCGCTTTATTGCAGATCTCTTACAATGCCAAAATATCAGGCGAATAAGGGTTATCGAAAAGCAAAGGATTGTCAATCAAAAATTTAGCCATGGAACTGGAATAAAATTCAAAAAACTTGGCTGCATTCTTGAATATCAATATATATATATTCTTGAACATCAATATATATATATATATATATATATATATATTTTTTTTCTCCACTGTTCTTCCAACTGTAACCAAAATTCCCCTCTTCCCTCATTCGTTTTCTTAGTTTTTAATCTATCATTCTGACGTTTCCTCTTAGAGGGTCAGACGATAAGGCCTTAGGGAAAATTTTAATTTCACCTGCCCATTTCTTGTTTTTTTTTGGTATTTAAATTAAATTATGTTTCCTCTGAAATTTCTCCTTCCATTCTGCTGTACCAAAAATTTACTTATATATATATATATATATATATGTATATATATATATATATAATGTGTATCTATGTATGTATGCATGTGTATGTGTATATATGTATGTTTCAAACGCTGTTCTGTTCATTTGGATTTTTCGTCTGATTCTATGTATATTTAATTGTAAATAATGTGTGAAGTTCGTCATCATTGTCTGCCTTCGGGCCGTGAGTTTTTGTGTACAAACATTTTATTAAAAAAAATAAAGCAAGAGGAAGGGAGAGAGGAAAAGGGAAAGAAAGAGAAAAAATAACTTCAGCCGTTTCAAACGCTGATCTGTTCATTTGTTTTTTTCGTCTGGTTCAATGTATATTTACTTTGTTTTGGATTTCTTTTTGTCAAACTCGTTGAACTGTACCCATCACCTTCATCCTGATCATTGAGGATATATGACTTTTGGAACGCTCCTTCATGTGTATTTTACGTGTATGTGTACGTGTGTGTATGCATATGTAAGTACATGCTTATATGTGTGTGATTCTACGTGTGTATGTTTGCATGTGTGTGTACATGTATATGCATGTATGTGTTTATTTTCATGTGTATGCGGGGTGGAGAGGTAAGCCGTGGTGAAGGCAACCCCATTAGGAGAAGAAAATCTCTGATTTTAAAAATTATAAAGCGGGAGACCAGTACCTGCATTACGCTGGTCTGCAGTTTAAATTGTTGCTGGCTATCTTGCTCTTGCTTGTTGCTGGATCTCAACATTTTGAACACAGAAAGAGAGTTAGCTGTCGTACAAAGCTAAATCTCTGTAACATCATCTTTGTATAGATACTCCCTCAGGAATTTGTCTATAAAAAATAGTCCTATAGCAAAGGAAAAGTTGTGACGCGCGTAGGCTTGAAATGCTGGAAGCATGTAATAACCGGTCTGCCATCATTATATGTATCCGTATGTGTATGCACGTATATGTGTACGTATGTTTATATATGTACATGTGTATGTATATATATATCTATGCATGTATATATGCATATACATTTATGTGGGTTTGTATATGTGTATATATATATGTGTTTGTGTATGTATGCATATGTATATACGCATATGTGTATATTTGTGTATAAATATATATATATATATATGAATTTATATGTATTTAAATGTATGTATATGTATATGTGCATATATATGTACGTATTTCTATGTGTATATGAATGTATATGTGTGTTTGTATTTGTATATGTATGCGTATGTATTTGTGTATGTATGCGTGTTTGAACAATGTTTTTATAGATCTGTGCGTTTATACAAGTTTGTAATCGGACAAGAGACATTGTACCTTGGTTAGACACTTCCAAATACCATGACGCTTCCACCATTAAACTTGACAGTTTTCTTAGTAGTCTTTGCACTTAATCTTTCATCAATACCTCTCTTTACATTGTTTCTTTTCCATCATTTCCAAATAGATTAAACTTGCTTTCATCACGGAAAAACAATTTTGCCCAATCTCTTCTTCTTATTCTTCAAACTAACAAGTGGTTCCTTCTCTGGGGTTCGATTAAACAACCCTATTTCTTGCAGTCATCTAGAAACAGTCTGTTTTGACACATTAACGCATGAAGTACTATTCATAACCCTTTGTATTTCTGTGCAAGACTTAAAATGATCCTTTAATGACATACGTTTCATTATTCGAACTTCTCTTGCCAAAGGTTTACGGGGTCTGCCGGTTTTAAAGCACTGACTATTTTGCCAGTATTATTGTAGGATTTAACAACTATGCCTACAACACTCTTGACCCGTTTCACTTTCTCTGAAATCTCTCTAATGGTGTGCTGTTCCTTGTGTAGCTTCACAATAGCTTGTTTCACAGAGTAATCAAGTTTTTTGGTGTTTCGCCATGGTGCCGGCTGATGCAACATTTACAAATGACTAAGTAAGACTTATTCTTTAGAGGAAATCAAAATATTTGAATATAGCATACTGTTCACATTGCTTTTCTCAATTTTGTCCCTTACTTTTAGACGTTCCCATTTTGAAAATAAATAATTGTTATAATTCTTTTCTATCCTTTGCAAATAATTCAAATTTTAGTATGTCATTATGGATGATAACGACTACCACTTGTCAAAATTTCAGCTTTTCACAGTTGTTATTTCGAACAAATATTATGTTTTAAAATTGTGTCCCTTACTTTTGGACGCTACTGTATATACGTCTGTATATATGTATGTATAGATGTATGTATATATAAATATATATACGCATGTATATATATATATGTATACATGTATATACATGTATGTATATATGTGTATTTATATTATATATATATGTATGTATATGTGCATATATATGTATAAATATAGGTATATATATGTATATATAGGTATATATATGTGTATATATCTACATTTGTGTGTATTTACGAGTTGTCGTGTGTGTGTGTGCATATCGATTGTTTTTCTTGTTTTTAGCGATCTCGTATTTGATAATAGATAGCCATCGGGGGTTTTATTTGTACTTAAATTACAGTCGCTATACATTCTAGTGGCTTTATCGAATTCATATATATATATATATATATATATATATATATATATATATATATATATATATATATATATAGTAATTATACGTAAATGCAATTACAAGCGCAGACATATATTCGGTTTTGTTTATAGACTTTATTATAATAAATAAAATAGTTATAAAATAGTTATCCACAGAAAAACACCTATCCTTGGATAAGTATATTTTGGATTATAATTATATATATATATATATATATATATATATATATCATACTATCTGTCTTTTTTATTACGCGGTCATTTTATACGAATACTTTTTGAATTAGTAAGTAGCAATACAAAGTATTTTTTTATGGAAATAGCTCTGGACAAGGCATGAAACCACTTCATGTAAAGAGTCAAATATTCTAATTACGGTCAAATCTAGCTAACTATACGTTTTAGATTGATTTTAAACACGAAAACAGCAATTCTTTCTCCCTTCTTGTGGAATGTGAAGACAAAAGAACAAAATCATGGAAGCGAAAATTTTGAGCTAATCAGAAGTAAACCAAAAGTCCACATTTGTACTCTATTATGCATATGTCGAATGCAAAATTGACACTTGTCTATTCTGTGAGAGGAAATAATACAAAAACAAAGAATAACCGAAACGAAATTAATTTAAGAAAGTTCGATAGCGCAGTTTTTGGTTTTTATGCTGTATCCTACTGCATTTATAAAAAAAGTTAAACATTAATTGTTGCCCCGAATATATTATATTCTTAGAAAAAAATTAATTTTGTGTATTTCGATTTGCCAGCATTTTTGCTAATGTATTCCCGGTGAATCATTTTTCTTTTTAATGTTTTTAAGTTGACCTAAAATGTTTATTTGAAATATGTATGTTTTTTTTGTTTTGTTTTTGGTATTATTTGGATCACTCGGACTACTATCCACATGTTAGTTGTTATTTTCACGTTATTTTTAAATTTTATTATGGAAATCGCTTCAGACAAGACATGAACCTACTTGATATAAGGAGCTTAAAATGCGATTTCAAGCTTAAAAACTAGCCAACGATGTTATATAGATAAACCCAACGCAATAAACAGCAATTTCATCGTTTCTTACAAACATCGCTCATGGAATGTGAGAACTAATAGACAAAATAAAGAAAACGATAGTTTTGGTGCAACATTTAAAGCTCTCAGTCAACAGCTGTAAGAGAACGATTTTTTAAAGTGCAAATCTTATTAAAGGTTGTCCAGCCAAAGAATAATAATAATTAACACTTTTACTCAGTCATGGCTGAGAGAAGGTGAACAATCTAACCCTAAGAAATAAATAAAAAGTTACGTTCCAATTCCGCAAATATTACCAATTTCTAAAAGATGCACCTGAAGAACGTTGGAAGTTACCTCGGCCAAAACGTTGTGTAAATAACTACGGTGGGAGCAGTAGTCCAAATATTGCAAATAATAAAAATTATCATACCTCATATAAAAAAAATAAAATTGAAGACAATTTTTTGGGACAATGTTAACAGATAACTGATGTGGCATTCACTGTAGTTTAGTTGAGCCGACTACTTCTGAAGTGTAAAGTTTCTAAGGAATCAAATTAGCTAGTAGACCCAGACACATGCAAGAAAGATAACGAAAGTGATTTTTTATCTGTTGGATATTTAGGGGGGGGGTGTAGCGAGGTGTCGCTGCCCTTACAGATTGTTATTTTCGAATGATCACCCATCTTTTACTGAGCAGGTCCACTAGTGCTTACTTCTGCGATTTAACTAAAACCGGTGTGTTAATATGGTTATGTCGTATGTATTTGAACAGATAGATAAGCAAATATTTTAGCAGTTTTCTGAATTTCCTGAAAGAGAAGCTACAAAATCTGAATACACGCACAGCCACTAACCATTGAATCATTTTAGATTTAGACGTAGTTAAAAAGACCATCTTCCCCTCCCCAGGTCTTTGTTTTATTTTGTGCCTTCCATCATATCGTCCAACCGATTGACGGACGAGAAGAGATCTTTGTCCAATGAATAAAATTACACGCCATCTTAATGGCTAATTTCTACAGTCAGATTCCACCAAATGCTGCTCTCTGATTTTATCATCGGACGACGACAACGAAGACGACGACGGCGACGACGACGTTCATCACAACCGATTGCTCGATGTACGACTTCGTTCAACGCATTGGCCTCTTCTTGTTCTACCTTCTACAAATATCAAGTCATTACGAAACGTCTGTGGCAGAAAAGGTCGTACCAAATAAATAAATAAATAAATAAATAAAATTATACAAAAATGATGACCGATATTGCATAGATATGGCGGCTCCTCACCCATCGACCAGAAGACATTATCAAGGGCATCTCTGTGTACCCTCCCCCATTCCGACTCTCTCTCTCTCTCTCTCTCTCTCTATATATATATATATATATATATATATATATATATATATATAAATTTATTTTAATGGAAATTATTTTAAAGTTGTTTGAAACTGATCTATATATGATGATGGCAGCAAATTCGCTTTCGAATATTGCCATCACTCGGTATAGCACAAAAAAAAGAAAGAAAAAAAAAGTATGTAGAAACACGAAAACATTCAGTGATGAGCTGCACGAATGTGGCTTTTAAGCCCTGCTAAACTCTGGCATTCCTTAGCACACATTGTACTGGCAAGTGCACCACTAGCAGCACGTTCTTGCTGTTCTTTTCTATGCAGGATCAAATGCCGTTTCAAACAACCTGTCATTTTGTACATCCGCCCGCAGTGTACACAGGTTAACTCTCGCAACTCAAGACTGCTTTGTGACCCGCTGCGCCAATGAGTAGACTGATGACTCATCAGCCCAGCTCTGCTAAGACATATTCTTCCGCACACCTCACACTCCAGACCAATTTGGCCCCCCTCCCACCCACGCCTCCTTTCACTCTCCCTTTTCGGATATCGCGCTTCAGCCGCTCATACTGAGTTTGATCCACCTCAAACTTGCCCACACCTCCCCGCAAGGTCCTTCTCCATCCTCCGCGATCCAAAGCAAGACTCTCCCAGGTTCTTTCATCAATCTCACATTTTTTTAAGGTGGATCTTAAACAATCCTTAAATCTCAATTTAGGTTTTTGAGCCAGACGTCTTCCCTCTGCGAGCTCGCCATAAAGGAGTTGTTTGGGAAGTCGACTGTCTAACATCCTCATCACATATCCACTCCATCTCAGTCTATAACGTGAGCCTCAATGCTAAGGTATTGGGTTCAATCAAGCACCTCCACATCACTGACATACACCTGCCAACCCACACCTAAGATTCGCCGTAGGCACATCTGGTGAAACCGCTTGAGACGTCTCAAATGCTCCCTGTATGTTTAAGTTTCACAACCATAGAGAAGAGTAGAGAGAACGCATGCGGCATAAACCTTAATCTTAGTTGGCAGCAAGATCCCATGACGTCTCCACAAACGCCCGTCCAACTTTCCGAAGGCATCACTTTCCCTGCTGATCCGTAACGATACCTCATCATCCAGGGTACCAGACATACTCGGTGTGCTACCCAAGTATACAAACTTAGTGACAACCGTTATACTTGACCCACAGATATAAACTGATGTCTCATAGTATGGCATGCCCGGAGCAGGCTGATGCATTTCAGATTGATGGTCAGGCCCAATGCGCTGCAGGCAACCGCAAAAGCGTCCACAAGATGCTGCATATCAGTCACCGTATGAGCCACCAGATCACAGTCATCCGCATAGAGCAAGTCACGAATCGTATTGGTGAGTACCTTTGTACTTGCATTGAGGCGCCTAATGCTGAACAACCTCCCAGTAGTTCGGTAACGAATATAGACACCATCAGAGCACCCCCCCCAAATGCCATCCGAAAAACCATGGTGAAATACAACGCAAAGAGTGTGGGTGCTGGAATGTCTCCCTGCTTAACACCATTTTCTACTGAGATAGGATTAGCCAGCTTTCCCCCAACATTGATCACAGCCTTCATATCATCGTGGAAGAGCTTTAAGATGGTTACAAACTTGTCAGGACAGCCAAGCCTTTTCAAAATCTCCCACAAAGCATCCCTAATGACTGGATCAAAGGCCTTAGTTAAATCGATGAACACCTGATACAGTCCCTTTTGCTGTTCTATACATTTCTCCTGCAGTTGCCTGGCTGTAAAAATCATATCCACTGTCCCTCGACATCTGCTGAAACCACACTGCAACTCAGGCAAAACATTATCAGCAATATGCTCCAGCATTCTGTCTAGCATGATCCTACAGAGATCCTTACTGACTTCTGACAGCAAAGAGATGTCAAGTGGTCAAGGTCTGGCGTGGACGTGTGTTAAAAGCACATAGATGTCTTAGCGTCTTTCTGTGATCTATATGTAAAAACATAGTAAGATACACAAAATTATCGCATTTCATATCCGTAAAAGACCCGTCAGACAAAAATGGAAAATTCCGTGTTGCATTATTTTATTCCGTGTTGTATTATTTCATTCCGTGTTGCATTATTGTCATATTATATTTTAATAACTTACCAGGTAGCTCTCTTCACATATTGAGCACTGCTAAAATAAATGCTGAAAATCGACAGACAAAATAATATATCTCAGAAATTTGATGTGAATACATGAAATAATGATACACACACATCTTTATCTCTATCCCTCTGACTCGTTCACTCTTCTCTTCTGACTGGTTCTCTCTTCTTCTATTTCTCTTACTCTTCCTCTTTACCCGTTTCATCTTCACCTCTGTGTGTTGTTTCCTATCCTTGTCTGGGGTTCTTTTCGTTTGTTTGTCTGTCTGTCTCGTTCTCTTGCTATCCTTCACTTTATCCGTCGTGTCCTCCTTGTCGTTTTCCCTTTCTTTTTCACTTTTTCCACATAAATGGATATTATTACTCAATTGACATTTTCGCACCCCATAACCTCGTTTTAATCTGATTAGTTTCAAACCATTTTCAGTGATTCTTATAACTTTAAAATCCTTTCTGTGTAAATAAATATTGACTTATTCCTCTCTTCTACACACCCAGTCACGTGATCTGTTTACGTGACAAACTTTTCCTTGAAAGCCACAACAAAAGGTCCATTCTTCCTTACAATGGTCAATGTGCTAATGACCAACCGACGAGAACGACATTTTTCCTTCCACCAAGATCTGTCCGCGGCCATTGCTTGCATATGTTCGAAAACTATTCAACCTCCATTTCCTTAGGAAAGAAACTCCTTGCCCTTTATAATCTTTGGCGTTTAATAAAGTATTGATCAGATGTTTGTCCGAGTAAACTAAATTCTGCTTGACTGAAATATTGGAGACTTTATTTAATGTAACGGAGCGCGAATGCGCATATAGCATCAGCAACAGCAACAGCCGACGTATGCAAATACCAAGCCGTGTGCGAGATGACGTCTCGGCGATGAAAAAAAATTATAAAAAGAGAAAAACGTGAACCCTTGATGTTAGAGAAAATAGGGCGATAGACGTGTTACACAGGTGGCCCGAGAGCGACAGGAAAAGGCGCATGCAAAACATGACCAACCAGATAGGGACGGAGTACCGCTTTTTCAACACGGCAGAGGTTTTCCTTGTCTTTGTTCTTGCGACGGTGTCTGCATAGTAACACATGTGTAGCGTACCATTAAAACATTAATTATTTCTTAGGTATCCTCGGTTTGTCACGTTTGAGTTTTTTTCTCTCGTGATTAGTTTGCTAAATTTGCTGTTTATCTTGCTATATTTTAAAATCTCATTTTCTGCGCATGTTTACTTGCCTCCATACTAGAGAATAAATACATGGCCGGTTATTTATGTTGGAAAAATTCAGCCCCCTCCAAAAAAAGGCGTAGAAAACAAATGAAGCACATCATCCGAAAAGATACTACGCTGTGCTCCTAGCAAAAATGGTCAAGGAGTTGTCACAGGTTATATTTATTTATCTCCTCATGAAGGAAAAGAGTTAGATATGAGGACGGATTTTAATGTGGGGAAACCCCAGCCCTCAAAAGGCCTCGCTCTGGAGTTTGGTAAAAATAAGAATTTCCTTTTTCTAGAAATATGATCCCTTCACTGATGGAGAACAGAAAATATGACGTGCATAAACAAAACATATACTACACTCTGCTTCTGCTTCTGCTTCTGTCCAAAAACGCCCAGAAGTCGTTGCATTTTAGTTTTTATGATAATATTAATATTTTTTAAATCTAGAGTTATATGTGCATTGTTGCTTTGATCGTGGCAAATTACATACTTTCATATATATATATACATATATATATATATATATATATATATATATATATATATATATATATATATATATATATATTAGAATCAAAATATACTTAATGAAAGTGAGCAATACAGAAAGGTATGTGTTTTATTCTATTGAACGAAATTCATTACGCTAACTACAAAATTATTACACTCATTTTATAAACATTTTCCCCCAACATGTGCGTCATGGTCATTTTTATTGCTTATATAAACACGTCATCTACGTCCATTAATCATAAAATCCTAATTAATTTCAGCTAGATTTTCAAAACTAATTTGTATTTATTACATACATAAAGCAGTATCGTACGCTTCTTTTTTTCCTATCCGCCATTTCAATTCAACTTACTTTCTCTGACGTTTCGGCTTCTAATTCACAAGTAGTCTAATCAACTCCAGACGCTCTTTTAAGGTTCAACTTTGTTTTAAACATGACTTTTCTAATGGTAATTATTATTATCTTTAAGTAACGTTTTTCTTATGTCTACAATATTTAAAAGTTTTGCTCTTCATATTAATAAGATTTTCCTTCCTTTATCTTTTAACATTTTCTAGTTTCTCACTCAGACTCAATCTTAACGGATTACCTAAGATCTATGTATCATGTAAATTGTTTCTGTTAATAATCCAGCACTAAACCATTTTGCCTCTCATCGACTGCAACTCTACTTGACTATCTCAACTGTCTTTTCGTATCTCACAAATTTAATGAGATTGCCATAAATCATTTGCAACTGCCCTAGGGAATCTGGAATTGGTACTTTTGACACTTTTGAGATAACAACATAATGAATGCCTTCTTTTTCTCCTTTTCTTTCTTCTTAATCGTTTTCTTATTTTTATCCCTTTTCTTTGCTTTCGTTTTTCTCTTCCCCTTTTCGTATTCTTTTTCCTTGTTTTTCTTTCTCTTCTTTTATTTCCTATTTTCTTCTTTGTCTCTTTTCTTCTTCTTCTTTTATTTCCTTTTCCTCTTTTACTGTTTTTCCTCCTCTTCTTTTTTCGCCCTTTATTTCTCTTCCTTTTTTTCTTTTCGTTTGTCCTTTGTATTTCTCTTCTTCATCGAAAAAGACATTCGACAATCTATCCTCATGTTAGAAGAATTGTATTCATAAGCAGAATCACGTCTTACAACACTAATAAAAGACTGCTTGATAATTTCGAGAGGTAAATCACTTGAACAGTAGCATACGAGACGATTTCCGTTTCGATTTTTTTTTTGGGGGGGGCTACAATTGTTTAGGTTTTGTATTTTATCTTAGTCTTTTAGTGGACTTTTCGAATATTTCATGACGTTTTGGATTTATGTGATTTTCCGATTTTATTGCGTTACTGACGTTTTTATTTTTTTATCGCGTATTGAATTTTTTGACGTTTTGATTTTTTTTTTTTTTGACGTTTTGATTTTTATGATGGATGTCAAAAATAAAAACGTCATAAAAATCCAAATACCATTAAAAATCAAAATGTCATAAAAAAATCAAAATGATTTTTATAACTATTTGATTTTTTATGATGTTTTTATTTTTATGACGTTTTGATTTTTATGACCTGTTGATTTTTTCAGGCGTCATGATTTTTTATGGTGTTTTGATTTTTTTTATGATGTTTCAATATATGATTTTGATTTATAACGTTAATAACGATTGATTCAGCTTAGGAAGTTTGATTTTTTGAAGTTTCAATCGAAGACGCTTTAACCAGTTGGGATTCTTTTATTTACGTATATTTTTATTTTTATTGTTTACGGTGTTTTTAAAGGCAAAATTAAAATAAATCACAGAAAAATATTTTTATTATACAAATATGTGGTTTATTACTCAAAGATTAATATTTGCCATTCATAATTTAAATATAATTTTAGGCATAAAGTCCCCGCAGCTCGTGCGAATATGACGTAATTTGGGGGGGTCTAATTTTTACAACTACGTATTAATTTAAGCTGTATTTCAGCAATAACTCGTCGAATGTTGTTTTCCAAGTGGTCTGTTGTGTCTGGCTTATCAACATAGACATAGGGTTTTTTTACATATCCCCAAAGAAAATAATCTAATAGGGTTAACTCGCATGAATAATGTAGCCAGCTGACAGGCCCAAAATTGATCTATCACGCATTGTGTGGCAAGTTGCTCTGTCCTGCGAAACCACATGATAAAGTGCAAACCAAACTTAATCCAAAATAACCGATAGTTACCAATAGTTGTGAATGGTAATTATTATCTTTAAGTAACTTTTTTCTTATGTCTGCAATATTTAAAAGTTTTCTGCTCCTAAAAAAGAACAACATATATATTGGAAGAATTCTTATCGAGTAACGGGCGAAGTTAATTCCTCGAGCAGAACATTTTTTGACGCAAGCAATATAGTCAGTCTAAAGTAATTACTTTAAAATTTACTTCTGGTGGAAACATTTTCCCATTTAATGAAAAATAATTTCGTTTTGAATGATCGCTCGCTGATCGCGTGTTGATTCTCAAAGAAACATAACAACAAAAAACTATTTGTATTTCACAGAAAGAATCCATCATCATGACATGAGCCGAAGGTGACGCCTTACTCTTTTCAGCCTTGTTTCATGGACATTATTACTTTAATGGGCTTAGTAACTATTTTTATTGACTCCTTCAGTTTATTGTTATAAGCGAAAATAATCTCTCGAAATTATGTTAGGAAACGCATTTTTTTTTTCAGTAAAAAAAGAATAAAAGGAAATGATTAAAATAAATTCTTCCTTTTCTTTTGCTTTCGCTCAGAACCTGTTGGGGACTAACGCAAAAGCGCTATACTGTGACGGAGCGACTGACGCGTATTTAGCAGTAACAGCCGTATGCCACGTATGCAAATAAACTTGCTTGTGCGTGAGCTGACGTCACAGCCGAGGAATAGAAGAATCAAAAAAGCAAGAGAGAAAAAAAGACACATGTAGGCAGCAAGCTACGGAAAAGCACATGTGCGGCGACAGCGATGAACCACGTGGGTGACTAGAGGATTTGGAAGCACGAATCAGTGCGAGAGGAACTTTTAAAAAAAGAAACACTTCGAACTTTGAACAAAGGAAAAATGTTCGGAGAACCGTGTGCCGTTGTATGAGCTGCATACATAGCAGTGGAAAGAAAAAAAAAGATAAACAAAACACAAAGAAAACACGCATAGCGGAACAACGAAGCAAAGACGAGTCGAAATGAAAGATTTGAAACCCGCGATGCGACGGGACAAGCAGACTTGTCCACGTCTGAGAGAAAAAAGGTTTTTCAACACCATGGCCACAAAACAAGATGCAATTGTTTTAGAAAGTACCACGAATAAATGGCTTTTATTTCAACTGAAAAAGCTGATTCGAAATTCTTTTCTTTTTTTTTTTTGTTCCTTTGAGATCGTCTCGGATACAACGTGTGAGTCCGTGTTAACATGTAACGACCACGCTATAGAACCCTTTATCACCAGAAAATAATTCAAATAAATTTTAAATAAATTATAGTTTGCATTGAACTTTTTAATAATGAATCATTCCTATCAATATTTTTTCTTTCGAAATTTAATTTGTTTTTACTGCATTAGATTATCGCTAACATTTTACGGTAATGAATAAATAAATACTACATTTATTTATTCCTTACCGTAAAATGTTAGCGATAATCTATAAAATAATAGACTAAGTCATTTCATCTTAGTACCTTCGTTCACACATTTAAAAAAATGAGATCGTCCAATCAACATATGGCGATTAGTGATTTATCTTATGTCGCTAAAACAAACAATTCCAACTATAAAATGAATGATTCCAAAGTTAAATTATGTTGTCCCGTCAGTTAAACATTTCAACTTGAAATAAAACATTTCAAAAAATTATTTTAATAATAAAATAGGAAATTCATTGCATAAAACGAATTAAATTGGTAATTGGGGCGACATTTAACCTGAGGGATTTGAAACCGCTTCCTCCAGAGGGGAAAGTGTCTAGAAAATATTAAATTCACAAGTCGTTTGCAGTCGCATGTATATCCCGATCAGAGGAGATGACCGTGTTAGTTTCTGTGTATACATATAATCTCCAGGAACGTGCCTCACACTCTGCACTAGGTATTCCCATATGGTCACCCAGTTAGTATTGACTAGACTTAATATCGCTTAACTTCGATGATATAACAAGAACCGGTGTATCAATGTGATTATGCTACATATCTTTTAATTTACAGAGTAGATCGTTCTCTTTTCATCACGGGTAACAGTTTTAAGTATATAAAAAATATTCTTAGAATCGCTTGTAATGTTCTGGAGATTGAAAGTTCAATTCTCTCTGCAAGTGATGCTAAGACTAAAATTTAAATCTGTTATTTATTTAACGCAAGTCGTAATTTTCTTAGAATCAAGTAAATGAAAATTTAAAAGAATCAATGCATAAGAATAAATAAATAAAAAAAAAACAATCTTCTACGAGCAAATGAATAAAAAGTTCGCTGTATGACCGACCTCTGCGGTCGCCATGTTTGATTATTGGCGCTTACCCTTAATTTCCTGTTTTCTTTTGTAATTTTAGCATTTTGTATTTTGCTGGCTCTCTTCTCGGTTGAGTGATTAATTGAGCGCGGCTCCCGACGGCTTCGAAAGTCACGGTTCGGTTCTGGCCTTATTTTATTTTTTGGCACTACAAGCCATTCATATCCGATGGCGGAAATTGTTCTGGCGATGTTGGAAAGCTTGCAATCGGAGACTGACATTTTTAAACTACCAGTAAAAGAAGAAATAATAATAATAATAATAATAATAATAATAATAATAATAATAATAATAATAGACTCTGAACGATAATAAAGCGGGACGTGCGGTGAGAGAAGAGGTTGTGACTAATTGAAAATTGACTTTAATTTGGACAAGCAATAAATAATTAGATAAACAAAAGAGAGGGTTGCAGCGTATCTTCAAGAAGAGATGCAATCAGGTTGAAAGAAAGATAATTACTGTAATTTGTGTAAGCAATAATCATGAAGATGGAAAACTTGATTATAACTACATCGGCTGATTTAAAGGAACGCCAATTCAACTTGAACGGGTAGCGCTGAATACAATATTTCAAATGGAAACATGCCAGACAAACGTACAATCGCATTAAATACTTGAACACATCCGACAGCCAAAATAGCGTTTCAAATCCGGGCGTGTCAGATAAAGAAAAATGGCATTTCAAGTTTAAATATGTCAGCCAAATGTATTTAAAAGTCGAGGGTGTCAGATAAAAATGTTATTTTAAACCTGAGCGGTTTAGAAGATGGAATATGGTATTTCAAATTTATGATAGATAAACAAAAATATCATTTCAAACTTACCTGTGTCAGACAAACAAAAATAGTATTTTACACTTGCCCATGGCAGACAAGGTAAAATGATATTTCAAACTTGTGTTGTGTGAACGATTGAAAAAGTCTCGTGTAGGTAAGCGATGTCGCCTTAAAGGTCACTCATAAATGTTTGAAATGAACAAAAATCAGATATAAAAAAAGTATAAAATAGAATAATATCGTTTTCTAAAGAAAAAAAATATCAAATATTTGGGGTCTATCTGAGGTGATATTTAAGAGAATTTGATTTGTAAAAATTCTATTATATATTCAATTCAATAAATTTCCAAAATCTAAAAGAAACTTGTTTCAATAGAAAAGGTGGTAGAAATTTCCACAGTAAAAGGTACAGTAGTCAAGCACCTGTCCAACTTTGCCTTGAATTACTGTGTTCTCTCGTTTGCTATTAGGTTGATGAGAAAATTATTGCGGAATTTATAATTTTGATTTCAAATGATGTATTTTCGAATCAGTTTTCGTTATAATACCTTTACTTTATATATTATTTTAAAGGGCGTTTTCGCTCTATCCAATTGTTTAAATTAAAGTCATTTTTAAACAATTCTGTCTTCTTTTCTGAACGTTCATACAAGATGGAAAAAAGCAAATTCGCACAATTTTCATTTGTCAATTCAAACTAAGCCAAAAAGCTGCTGAAACAGCTCGCGATATCAACGAAGCGTTTGGTCCAGGAAACACTGCTGAACGCATAGCACAATGGTGGTTTAAGAAATTTCGTGGCGGCGACGAGAGTCTTGAGATAATAAGCATAGTGGTCAGCCATCGGATGTTGACAACGATCTGTTAAGAATCTTAGTCGAAGCCAATAAACGCAAAATTGTTAAAGAACTTGCTTTTGAATTAGACATACCGTATCTGACGATTTTCAACCACATGAGAGAGATTGGAAAGATAAAAAACTTGACAAATGGGTGCTTCACAAATTGAACGACAATCAAAAGGAACGTCGTTATGAAGTATCATCTTCTTTTCTTTTAGGCAACAAGAACGACCCGTTTCTCGACCAGGTTGTGACTTGCAATTAAAAGTGGGTTCTTTACGACAACACAGTGGTTCGACGCTACGAAGCTTCACGACATTTCCCGATGCCAGATTTGCATCAAAGAAGGCCATGCTGACTGTTTGGTGGTCTTCGACCGGTCTCATCCAGTACAGTTTTTTTTTAATGCAAGCGTTTATCGTTACCGTCTGAGTTATTGTCAGATGGATAAAAAAAGTCTAAAAATGTATATGTACGCATGCCAAGAAGTTAGTCGATTTACTCCCACCGACGTTCAACTGTTCTTTTTTAATTTCCCTGTGCTAGAACGTTTTTATCTTAAATGCTACACAATTATGCACAATGTAGAAACTATGTATAAAAGAATTAAGCTTAATCATTAAATAAAACCAATTATCTAATAAAAATAACAATAAAAATGAATAATTAATGAATGCTCGTTTTTCAAAGAAATATGCAAATTAGTTAAGCTTCATTAAGTCGGTCGCATATCTATGACTAAGTATGTTAGAAAGTTCGTTTTAATAATTTTTAGTTATAAAAAATGCTTTTAATAATAAAAACATAACAGAGCGATAAAAAATTAACTTTATATATAGATCTAAGCAAATTTAAACGGATGCTTATTTAGAACTCTCACAAATATTTGGATTTAGTTCTAACAATCATTCCATTTTATTAAATCCTATTCTCGAGTGGAATCTTGTCTCGATAAGTGGTGACACCTTAAAATAGCTCTTGGAATAATTTAAAATATCAAGTCATATATGTTCTCTTTATTTCTATTAAGCAACCTTGTAACATTCGGTGTGTGTGTGTGTGTGTACGTGTGTGTGTGTGTACGTGTGTGTGTATGTGCTTGTGTGTGGAATACTACCACTTGCACCTACTTTTACTGTAGTACTGATTTTTTTTATATTATGCGTCTAGCACATCTATGAGAACCTTTTATCTCGGACAGTTTATGATAAACCCAATAAATACGCAAGAAATGGGTATTTATTTCTTCTGCGACAGAAAGTACTCATGATTTTGATGTCATCATAATATTTAGTCAAGTTAGTTTATTCCAACCAACAATGATTACCAGAGACTTATTTTGTTTACACCTTCATTCAATGGTTGAACTGGTTAAAACTAAACAAATCAACCTTATCTTCCTACCTCATAGCATTCTTCAAAAATAATTTAAAAAATATTCTTACATTAAGTTACAGTTGCAGCCAAATTATAGAAAAAAATCATTAAAAACACAAGAATGTAATAATAAACTCGAAAATAATACAATAAAAATATTAGCGTAAATACTACCTCTATTTCAAAGAATGTAGTAAGGACCAAAATATTTGTAATTGGTATCAGTATAATTCTACAACAAGTGATCTATCACACTAAAGTTTGAAATTGCATTTTTGTTAATCTCAATTTTGTGATTTGTAAACTAATCTCCATTTTTTATGGAAATCGCTCTAGACATGGTATAAAGCGAATGGACGTAAGCAGCTAAAATACTTCAATGCAATAGCAGAATGGAACGAAAAAATGTTGCAAGAAGAAACATGAAGTTTATGTACTTTTTAGATGAATAACCAACTGCTAAGTAGACCTAGTATAGAATTCAATACGATATGGGAATCAGTAATTATAAACAATAGATAATATATACAAGTAAAAAAACAACAAAAAAAGCATTAATATATACAAGTAATAAGTATAGAGATAGATATACATTAATATATAGAAATAATTAGTAATAAATGATGATATTTATAACTAGAAATACAAAAGTAGGTTTACGGCTTCTAAAATTCGTACTAGAATTGTCCACAAGGATCTGTGGCGCAGTGGTTAGAGTACTAGAAAAACGAAATGTAAAAAGTGATATTCTGCTGAAGGTTGAAGGTTCAATCCTCAGTGTGGGCCACCGAAATATACATTTGCGAATTACTTAGGACCTCTATCGAGTCATGGCTGACTGAACAAGAGCACGCTACCCCCGTAAAGTAAATAAATGATTCCGCTCGAAACTTCGTCCAAATTCCCGAGTTCGACAGAAACATTTCCGAGTTCGACAAGATACACCTAAAGAAGGTCGAAGGTTATATCGACCGAAAACCACACTCAAGATGAGATCAGTAGTCCGATGAATAATACTACAAATAGAAGAGGCATGTTTCAATTTCCGTTTGTTGCGAATCGTGTTTTTTGTTGTTGCTAACCATCTACAAGTTGGCCAGTTGTGTACAAATTCCCAAAGTGATATGTCTGAAAAAAAAACAATGTTCAACGAGTAAAAAAGGAGATGTCCCGTTGTCCCGTGTACAACTCATGCTCTCTACCGATTCACGTTATGACAACAGGGCCATTGCCACCACCCTCAAAATGCAAATCCGGATGGTTTAACAATTGAAATTTCTGTCCACAGTTATGGTTTTAGTGTGGTTTCAAGTGAGGGCAACATTATGCCAGCTCACATCTTCGAAGTCGGATTGAAAGTCAACACCAAAGTCTATCTGGATATGCTGAAGAGTGTGATGATCCTTGGTGCAATCAGGTTGCCGCTAGTAGACCCTGGATGTGACAGCACGACTGGGTGCCAGCCCACAAGTTCAAAGAGACACAGGCTTGGCATCAGATGGAGAGCTATGACTTTGTAACGTTTTCTCACTGTCCCCTTCTCCCTCGACCTGAATCCGCTGAACTACTTTGTTTACCCATACGTCGAGAACATCACCAATATGATCTCCCACAAAATCAAAGCCAGCCTGATCGCCACCATCTGCCGAGCTCCCGCCGGCGCTTGTGAAAAAGGCATGCTCTCAGGTCTAGACCCGTATCGAGGCGGTGATTGAGGCCGAAGGCGGCTACATTGACTATATGTCAGCTCTATTACATAATCAAGTTACCTGAATTAATTTTTCTATAAATGTTTCAAAATATAGCTGTAGTGTTTTCTTTAGAGCGACAATTTTATCGTTCCACCCTGTACTATCTAACGCTAAATGTTAATAGATTTCAAACTAGAAAACAGTAATTCTTCCCCATTTGTCAAAAACACTGCGCATAGAATGTAAATACTAAAGGACAAAATAAAGAAAGCAAGAGTTATAAAAGTAAAACCAAGGCCAACTTTCCACTCTTCTTAATTCTATTATCCTTTATTATGTATACAACCGGAATCAGACATAAAAAAAAACTTTATTCAGCCAAAATTTTAACTTGTGATTTACCGAGAACAGCTATTGGACGACGCCATTGGTTGAACTTTGTTTTGTTTGATCCTTTTAACAAATCCTCATCACAACTTGATAGAATTTTCTGCCTCTTCATTTTCACGTTATTCAGTGGCAAAATTGGTTTGATATTGATCGATGCGCCCCGAGAATTATAATCGTCTCTGGCTTTGATCGATTTAGTAAAAGTCGTCCCGATAATCTTTAGATGATCAAACGATGAGATCTCGCGAAAGAAAAATGGCGTCTTTGATTGCAATTCGAGTGAAATTGTGGATGTGAGAAACCAAAGAGTTGCAGGAATTGCTTTCTTAACATCACTGTACATCACACAATCAAACGAAAACGATCAAAGAATATTGTCAGTCGAGATTCGTCCGCTTGTCACGAACATACGTACAAGAAGACTAAAAGAAAAATGGATTTAACGAAAAATTCTTGGACTCGTTTTCAGATACAATACAGCTTTCTACTAATATGTCACCTTTTATCAAGGTCCAAAGTCACTCGAGGATAAAATGTAAATATATTCTAAGATGAACTAGTGCTCCACGTATATGTAGCCGTAGCACAAACACTTTAGAAATTTAGCTCTCCTCTTTCCTACATCTTACTCGGAGAATGGACATTACTGCCCTCTTTCTGCTCCATGGTTATTACCGCGAAAGGTGCTCGACAGTTCCAATCATCGAATTCTCCTTGTGAGGCATTTAAACAAGAAGTCCTAATTATCACGACATGACAGCAGGCAGAATTTCCATGAACAGAGTTTCTTAGCAAAGAGCTTTTCGTTTGTGGAACCCATTACCGCTGGAATGTTTTGTTGCAGATTACAACCTACTATAAACACATCAAAAGTGATCAAACATTGTTCATACCTTCTGATCAATGTTGATGCTTTCATAGTGTTCCTCATTTTCCGACTGACTTTAACCCTTATCCGAGTGGCTTTTAGCCTTGATAAGTGGTGATCCAATAATATAAAAAAATTTATATAGAAGCCGGCATATTTTCCATGAACAGGGTTTTTTGGCATATATATGTAATTTTAAGAAGCCAGTACAACGGAGATTTTCCTTTAGTAAACATTTATTTATTAAAAATCAACAAAATTTCGACGATATTCACCATCTTCAGGAATATAATCAGTTTCTGATTTTTTTAAACAATAAATTTTATCATTTTGCATCATTTAATTCACTTCATATATCTATCTATCTACTGTTATATATAAGCAACATTGCGTGTTTGAGTTCATTCCCTATGGAGTGGAGCCCTCTAGGTACTTTGACCAAAACTTTGACAAGTTTCTAGCAACTCCTGCATTTAGAACAATATCCAATCATCTTTACTTTGTCTTGCCATTGGATCCAAATTGTTTTCAAAGCGAGAGAGTGTGGACAATGCTGCGCAAGTTCTCTTCACTTTAAGTCGTGATATTGCAAAAGTTCTGGGTCAACTAAAGAAAAGTTCTGTGGCGACAGGAGTGATTGCCTGCTTCATCACACCTGGGCAAGTTTGCAACAACTAGAAAGGATCCCGAATTCAGCGATTGAAAAAGAAAATAAGCGATTACTTCAC
>NC_136512.1:40240827-40353327 GCF_053919585.1 Euprymna scolopes | reverse complement strand
AGACCAGAGCCTTGAAGATGATGAGCGTAGTGGTTGGCCATCGGATGTTGACAAAAATCAATTAAGAGTCTTTAGTCAAAGCCAATTAACGCACAACTGTTCGAGAACTTGTTTCTGAATTAGCTGTAACGTATACAACCATTTCCAACTACTTGAGAGAGATTGGAAAGACAAAAAACTTGATGAATGGGCGCCTCCCGAATTGAACGACAACCAAAACAAACGTCGTTATGAAGTGTCATCTTCCCTTCTTTTACGCAACAAGAACGACCCGTTTCTCGACAGGGTTGTGACTTGCGATGAAAGGTAGGTTCTTTAGGACAACTAGTGACGCCCAGGTTAGACGCCGACATAGCTCCATGACACTTCTCGAAGCTAAAGTTTCACCAATAGAAGGTTGTGCTGATTGTTTGTTGGTCTTCCACCGGTCTCATCCATTAGTTTTTTTTTTAATGCAGACGAAACCATTATGGCAGAAAAGTACAGTCAACAAATGGATGAAATGCATCAGAAACTTCGACAACAACACCCAGCATTATCAACAGGAAAGGCTCAATTCTTCTCCACAACAATGCCCGACCGCACTTTGCTAAACTGACCCTACAGAAGTTGACTAATTAGCCTCCGAAACTCTGCCTCATTCGCCATACTCTTCAGCCTCTCACCTACCGACTACCACTTTTTCAAATATCTCGAGAACTTTCTGCGTGTGTAATGCTTCAAAAACCTAAGCGATATCAAAAATACCTTCAGCGACTTCATCACCACAAGAAGCAAGATTTTTATGTTACTGGCATAAATACATTTGTTTTGCGTTGGCAAAAGTGTGTTATGTCGATTAATACATTTAGTTTGAGCTGAGATATGTTTATCTGAATTTAAAAGTTAAAAACTACAAAAACTTTTTTATCAACTTGATGTGTGTGTGTGTGTTTATCCTTTTTTATTTTATCAAAGCTGTGGATGGTGCATCCTGCTTTGTGTTAGACATTAACACGTGATCTCATATATTCCACCCGAGATATCTTTTTAAAATTCTAACCGTTTAATTGTTTTAATCTCTTTTGCACTTTGTTCACCTTGTATATTTGCCAAGTAGTTTTGGAAATTCTTTTTCATGGGTCTGGTTGCTCTTCTAATTACTGGAATGATGGAGATCCTCCTAAGATTTCAATTCCTCTTCAAGTTGTACATAAGACTTTCGTATTTTATTATCTTTTCTCAATGTATGTGTGTATATGTGTGTGTGCAGCTTATTGCGGCTTTACCATGAAAAATATCGTTGCCATGGTAACACAAGTGATTATCTATCATTACAGAATAATTGATATGACAGGGAAGTGTCACTTCAGATTTAACATGACAAACTTTCTTTTTTTTTTAAAAATATTTTTCAATTTTCCTTTTATCAATTTTTTCCGTTAGCGAATTTAAATCAATTTTTTTCAAGTCACTAAATCTCTTCACATTTTATGGTTATGCAAAACCACTCGTGCACATGCACACGCAGTACTACATGTTCAAGTCCCTCTTTTTCATATCAATAATAATAATAATAATAATAATAATAATAATAATAATATTTAAAAAAATAATATTTAAAATAACAGTACTTATAATAAAAATGACAATAATAATAAAACTACAAGAACAATAATAATATTAAAAACAATAATATTAAAAATAACAACACTAACAATAACAGCAACAATAATTATAACTCGGAAAAATATGTTACATCCTATCATATATATTTTTACTAGTATATATGATAAACGTATGCTATACTGCTCCCCAAAGGAGGAAATACTACCCGTGAGGATGATTTTATGACAACAGAACACATGCATATAAACAAAACCCAAAGGATGCAATACTTAGGAGAATAGTTTTACTACAAACCTGATACTACTCAATCTCTCTAAAAACAAGTAGATAATGTGTCTCGTAGGATAGTTTCATGACAAGAGAACAGATACTACACCCAACCCCAAATAAAGGAGAAAGGAATCCTTGGAAGAATGGTATTATGAACACAAAACAGACACTACACTACCTCCAAAGGAGGAAAAATGCGCGGAAGGTAGGTATTATAACGAACGAACATTTGTTACATTTTCTTCAAAGAAGATAATGTTTGGGCAGATGGTCTCATGACAACAAACAGATACTACACTACACTCTTCTTGACCTGGACATTGAAATATTTATGTTAATCTGAAATGCTATAGTATTATTAATTATTTAAAGATGTTAATAGTATAATATAGAGTTATCTTCTGTGCCCATTTGTATTTTTAGGCGATTATTTAAAAATGTTTCATAATAACAATTTTCTGGACAGGACTAAGTAAGTGTGGAAATAAATTGTAGCTAAGTACAGTATTATATTTTTAATAAAATCGAACAACAATGATAAATAAAAATTGGTTTATCAAACTTCGATTTGTTAATATAAAACAGTTTCAGTTGATTTTGAAAATACGATGAGGTAATTGTATATGTTGGAATTGAAAATTAAAAATTATCTCTCTCTCTCTCTTAGCAACCCATCCGCAGTGAAGATTGTCGTCGTGTTCTGGGTTTTAGTGTGTGCGGAGGTGGCCAACAATGCAAACCCTGGCCTTGAACTGCCTTTTACAGTGCGGGCAGGTAGTTCCACTTCCATTTGGAAGGTTGGCTTTCAAACGTTCTTCTTTCTCCCTCCTTCTCTTTTTCTTCTCGAAGTCTGCACGTTGGATGACGTCAAGGTGGCCGTGCCTTTGGCGGTGATCTGCTTCCAGGTTTACCTATCTTTGGCCTGGGTCTCCCATATGTATGTGCTAATGCCAAACTTCTTCAGGTTTGCTTTCAAAAGATCCTTATATCGTTTCTTCTGGCCTCCTAGAGTGCAATTTCCTCCTTTTAGGTGCCCATAGAAGAGTTGTTTCGGCAGTCGGGAATCTGATATTCTGACAACGTGTCCTGACCACCTCGGCATCTCGGAATGATGATGACTTTGATGTTGTAATTATAGAAATTAATAAAATAAATTTAAACTTTTTCCAAACAGTTAATTATACTCATCGTAGATTTTCTCAATTTTTTTTTTTTTTTTAGATCAAGCAGTTGGATTAAATAATGAATTGAATTTATTAAATATTAACGGATAAAACTTGTTTGTAACATCAATAATTACTGTTGCCTTTGTTTGTATTATTTGAGTTATTCGAACTTCTGTTCTTATATTGCATGTTGTTCTCAAGTGTTGACCAATATAACCTCCAACATTCTTTAAACATGTCTTATCGAACCCAAGAATCATGGTGTCGAGCACGAGGATATGTACAGAATTTCGAAGAAACTTTTCTTTTTAATCTCCACTAACACTCATTCCATGCCATGATCAGACAGAAGTCTTAAGTAATTTGCAATTGTATTCATAGTATCGCCTCTTAGGATTGAACCTTCAACTTCAAGAAGACCGTCACTTAGTACTGATTGTACTGCATTCTTTTAAAAGAGCTAAGTAATGATAATATTGAAGTTTTGGGGGATTCTCTGAGAATACAACTTCGACTTACTATAAATTTTATCCAATCATGGCTGACTTTACTTAAGAAAAATGTTTTGGTCTTCGTATAGAGCTTTGTTTTAAATTGCATCCCAAGATGGAGAGAGTTTATAGCGAATGGGAGCACATTTCCAATAATGTTGTTGATGTAGAAAGAAAATAGGATTCAATATGGATACTTGAGGAACACCACGGCAAACAGTCATTTCAGACGAAAGACTGCCAATTATCTAAACATTATGTATGACCACCAATAAAAGATCATATCGATTTTATAACCGATTCATGGAACTGTTGAGTTTATATTAAATTGAAAGTGTCAAAGGGCTTGGCAAAATCCCCAAAGAAAATGTCTGCAGTTCTCCATCGTCCATTATAATTGTGACCTATTCTTCCATCACAAGTAAATTTGTGAAACATGAATATTTCGGAATGAAACCATTTGGAGATAGGAAGATGGTAGCAGTAAGATAGAAAAATATAAACAAGATTAAAATGTATCTGTTCTGATATTACACTTGGTCTTTTTTTGCTCTCGCTCAATAAAAAAAGAAATCCTTCTAGATCGAGGCAAATTAAATTTTTGTTCCCGTTCAGAGGGCACCTATTTAGGGTGCTGGATTTTTCGTATATTAAAAACTGAACTTATGTCTAACTCTGCTCTCGTGCAGAGGCAAGTAAATGAGGACAGACAGATAATCACGTTTGTATAATAGACATTGTTTCTCCTGTTAACGTTCTGCTTTGATGGGTTATTCCTCCTTACATTTGTTTATCATTCGGGAAGTTAAGTTGTTTGCAGAACAGTCTACTTGAGTAGCAAATTGATTTCAGGAGATTCTGTTTAAATGTGCTTAAATGTGTCACTTCTGTGGGATTTTGATGAAGTATTCCTCCTCGTCCATCATCAAATGTGATAAATACCACGGAAGATTGCAGCAGAGGGTTAAAGGAAAGAGTTTCTAAATCGAACAGAAACAGATTCGAACTCTTTAAAAAAACACCCGAAAGAGAAGGAAAAACTTATGAGTGTGCAAGTCTGGCAACATGAAAACTAGTTGAGGAAACCATCTATGTTGGGTTTCTTAAATATTCACCCCTTCATACTGCATGTAAAATTATTTGGGGAAATGAGTTTATTTGTATTATTTGAATGTTTTTTTACAACGTTTCTGTCGATGGAGTTTCCAATCTTCTTCAAGTGTATTCTAAAGAATCCAAATAATATGAAAAATCAATCCTCATCTCAGAAGCGAAAGGTTTAATTGAAATAGTCAGAAGCGACATTGCTCGTCTCTATTTACTTGCCACCTCACAAGAGAAAAGTAAGACATAAATCTGAATTAATGTGGAGAAAATACAGCTCCCCCAAAAGGTGAACTCTGGAAAGAGATAAAAAATAAAAATTACCTCAACGTAAAAAAACTTTCTCCTTCACTAACCGGAGATTAAAAAAAAAATGAAGATTAGTATCAGAGCAGAGATTACATTTTGGTTCTAAACAAAAGGAAATCATTTATTAGTCATTCTCTACTCTATCGTTATTTTCAAAGAAAGTGATCGGGTGAGTTCCAGTCTTTGATTTTTTCAAGATTTTCACGGCAAGAACACGTCTTACCACAACTGCAAAAAAGTTTTTCTTCTATCATATGCTTAACATCAAACGGAATTTCCATGAACAGAGTTTATTTCCAAGAACTTTTCATCTGTGGAACACATTATCACAAGATATGATCGTTTCCAAATTCAATCTTAACAAATACTTACTCCATCCGACAGCATCGTTTTTGTTTCATTTTACTTCAATCGAAGTTCTCAGAAATTAAGGGACCCTCTTTCTGTGGCTAACACTTGATCTCTATATGAGATACATAGATATTCGAATATTCCATTAAAGTTCTCCTTTACATCTCACACATTCAAGCACTTTAATTTTCCTTTCTCTAATTGGCCAGTAGGTATATTGTTCTTGTAACCGCTTAATTTTATTGGATTCCAAGACAAGAATTCATTTGGTCTGGTGCAGTAATCAGCTAAGTGCGGTTACTTGATGTAACATCATTTGGAGGAGGGGCAACATTCTGCGTATGGGCTAGTGCATAGCTGTATCAAGAGCATCTTATTTGAGCTTTGAATACTATCTTATTTTGAATATTTGTTCAAGGTTTACTATCTTCATGTCAGGTTTTTCCAACGCACCCTAGTAGACAATTGAAACTGTTAGGTCTTCATAAGTGCATTATAACTTATCTGCATGTTGTTTGACGTTGGTTCTGTTTTCTCCACTGAAGTTTATCCCTGTTTTGGCAACCACAAAAGAATATTGCTGGCAATTTCATCATAACTCTCCAGCAGTGACCCGCAAATTTAGTTTTCACTTTGATTAGGGCTGAAATCTGAGGCAGTTGTCTGTAGATTTACTTCTTCATGGATTGCCGTCTCCAAAAGATGTTAAGAGTAGTTTTTAACATTCTGGTGTACACACCATCCATTTTTTGCTCAAATATTTTAGTATACAAGAAACTGTAATAATGGCTTGGAAGGCGTCATATTTTATTTTGGTAGGAAGATTTGACTTTTGGATTGCTTTCATCTAGAGTGAAGTCTTATTTAATATTTAATTTTAATTAAATAAAAAAGAATTCCTTTTTAATCAATGTCTGTCTCTATAAACCCATCTTGTATCTGGACATAAATACAAAAATAAACCGTCCAAATTTCTTTGCCAACCCTTTCGACAAATATAGTCAACGATTATACGCTTATATTGATTTTGGCATCCAACCATGATCTTTCTATTTCGTGAATATGGGCAAGATAATTAATTTAATGATTAGCAGCCTTGTGAATAGTTTCACTGAAGAACTCGTTTAAGCAAATAAACAATCTAATAGCACATGGACCTTTTAACAAATAAACAAGTCGTGAATCAATCAGATTACTGTGAATCGAACCTATATGCTTTTGTAGATTAAGTATTATAGGGTAGTGCTGTCTAGCTTTTAAATTATTAAAAAAAAAAGTGAAATTGCATATAAAACTAATAAAATGCACAACTATACAACTAAATAAGCAACATTTAGGGACATTTATGAATAATTAGAAAAAATATGACCCGATGCGCCATCCACTGAGTTCGGGTAATGTAAGCTTCTACCTCCATGTTATCTTGCGAATCTGCACAGGTTTTTTTTTTTTTTACAAGGGAGTTACCACTTATCAAAACCCGAAAACCATTCGAGGATAAGAGTTAATGAATGCAAGGTGGTAGTGTAGTAATCCTTTATCCGGATTATTTAGAGGACGGTTCAACAAGAACTTGTTTACATCGGACTTGGACGTTACCTTATTGTAATCGGCTAGGAAGCAGGCCAGTAGAAAAGTGTTCCACAAGCGGGCAGAAGGAAAGAAGTTTTGTTCATGGAATTTGCATTTAGATTTAGGCACAGGTAGAGTGGAGAAAATTGTTGATAGTAGTTGTAGCTAGTCGAGTGCTTATTGTGAAAGTTTGGCAAGGGAGGACCATAGATTGCAGATCAGACAAGTACTTGCCATGCAATTACGACAGAGCAGAGACAGGCTCGCAACGTTTATTTTATGGGAAAGAGGTTGCAGGGAAGAGGAAAGGACATCATTTATGAGGTTTCGAAGCCCGTTCTGAAAAAGGCAAGATAGGGCGCAAAGAATTTCAAAGTTTATCTGAATAATGAAAAAATGTATTAATAAAGCTAATCTAGAATAAAACGCTAAAATTAGTTTTTTTCTGCTCTCTCTCTCTCTCTCTTTCTCCCTCTTATACTTTCTAAGATTTAAATAATATTGGTGCTATTTCCGTTTGCTTAGAATGGACTATTCCAATATTTTTATTTATTCAATTTTTATTATCTTTAATAATAATTTAATAATTAATAAATGATGGAAGTAAGAGTAAGAGATACAGCACAAAATACAATGGCCAAACAACGAGCAATGGAGAAAGAGTGTGAAAGCTCCAGATAAAACTAAGTAAGAGATGGGTCACTTGGTGAGTTAATTGCATATTGGAACTGATTCTTCTTTTCTGCCACGGAAATTGCTTCAGACAAGTCATGAAGCCATTTGGTGTAAGGAGCTAAAGAAACACTACTTCAAGTTCAAAAGCTAGCCAACAATCTGTACATGGATAGATTCTAACATAGAAAATAACAATTCTTTTCCCTTTGTCAGAAAGATATTTCGACATGGATTTTGTTCGAGCCTATCTGGATACCAAAACTGATAAATATTTTAATGTGTATTTTGTGTGACATCATGTTTTGCGTTATTAAGATAAATATGGAAAAAATAGGAAAATATTTTTATGCAAACAAACATGATTAACTCAGCTTGGGTATTCAATCGATTGATAATTCGTTACATAAAACAATAAAGCAAAATAGAGATTATTATTTAGGTTATAAGCAAAGACACAAAGCAACTGAGGGTGCTGCATGTGTACTTTTTACGTTTACTTTACTTCTACCTCTCTCTCTCTCGCACACACACACACATACTTTCTATCACACTCTCTTTCTTTATAATTATCTTCCGCACTTTATATCTGTACATCACTTTCAACCTCTAACACTCCCACATTCTCCATTTCTCTGTCTACCACTATTCTCTTTCTTTATCTCTCTACATCTGCTTTTTTTTTTCACTTACGCTTACTCTCTTCCTCACCTCTACCTACCTACCGTGCCTCTAATACCTACCCCTACTCTCTCACTTTCTATCTACATAGCTTTCCTCTCCCTCCCTCCCTCTCTCTTATATATATATATATATATATATATATATATATATATATATATATATATATATATATTCTTCCACATACAGTACTGTGCGACTAGACAGGCAACTATCTCAAGCCAAGATCGAAACCCGACCACCCGTACGACAGCCAGGGCTTCGAACCATTATGCTAATCGGCAGCTGCTGTGTGGGTAGTGAATTAACGATGTTATATATATGAAATAAAATGGAGGTGGAAGGACCTGGATACTCAACGTTTCGCCCGATTTATGCGGGCTTCTTCAAGAGGGATGGTCATATATATATATATATGAATAACAATGCATTTCAAATTCCAAAGTTCTGTTCATGTTATTTTTTTATTTCTTTCAACATGTCAAACATTCCATATATTTTTTTTCAGCAGCTGTTTCGTTGTGTAGAATTAATCAGTTATTAATATGCCAATACTGAATATATCCATCGTAGACTCTTCAGAAAACAGGCATCTATATACAAGTGTGTTTGTGTAGGAAAAGACTAAAGGAAAAACAATTTAACACAGGAAGAAATCATCAAAAACGACAGATTTACCGGTTTCGTCTCGAAGCAGTGAACGTTTTCAGAAAAAGTGAAGATCTGAAATTTATTGAATAATATAAAAACATAAGAAAAAGATGACATAAAAGGAGTGTTTTTTGGCACGTACATAACTATCTGCAAAATTATATGGCACGTGCGATAAAGACGCTAAAATTGGGAAAAGGGTGGGGAAGAAAGAAAAAAGAGAAAGAGAAGAAATGTGGTAAAAAAAATAAGTAGTACTCTAACCGAGATCGGAGTTTGTGATGCAGTGGCGAGGTATATTGTTGAGTGCGAGTTATTTTAAATGTTTGGTGAAGACATAAGATCAGAGTTTAAGGTTTATGTTAGGTAATTATTAGGTAAGGATCATAGCACTTTCTGTGATCTTGCGGCATAAAAGAGAGAATTCAGACTTGAGAGGAGTGCAATTTGTAAAGTTAAAATTGTGGGTTAAAGTGTTCACTAGTTAGTGGAAATATTGCGTTTAATGTCCTGTCTATATTCATAAATGCGAGATTTTAATTTCTGAACGTCTCATCGATGTTTTGCCAAACTTCGTTTCCACTTACCTCTTAGAGATAATTCTTCCCTAGCCAGGATTTACAAAATAACATATGCTGCATGTCAATTGATTCCAAATTGACATCTTAATCACACGTGCCGCATATTTTTTTCAAATATTTACTCACATGCCCCAAACATATCGTTTTGCAGCATCATCATCAGAAGCAGCATCATCAGCAGCGGCATCAGCAGCAGCAGCATCATCTTCTTCTTCTTCTTTTTCTTCTGTTATCACTCTTGGAGGAGGATTCTCTCCCTGGTTTCCTTCCAATTTGTTTTGTCCCTAGCTAGATGCAGCCATGCGGAACCCAGCTGACCCTCAAGGCCGGTTTACTAACGGAATTTAGTCTTTTCTTTTGTTAATTTTTATTTCCTCGATGCCCATTCTCTTACTCTAAGTGTCCATCTGTTGTTTGTATATTTCGAAAGATGTCCTGTTTAACCGTTCACATGGTGGTGATGATGACGTTTACGCCAGTTTGTCGTCTGGTCCAAGTGTTTAATTTTCTTTCTTGTAGACTTCTGCCGGACATGATGCATTCTATTTTGCACTGTGTCTCTCTTGGCGCTTCTTTTATTGCATAATTAAGATCACGTGTTTCGCTATCATATGTCCAAAAGGCATGGTGTATTCATTGGACGTTTTTCTTTTAATGGTCTTAGTGCACTTTCTATTTTTCATGTTGTCTATTTTGGAAAAGGCTGTTGACCCAAGTGCAATTTGCTGTTTTATATCAGACATGATATCAGCGTTACTTTTCACCATATACCCTAAATATATATAGTTGTCGACATTTTTCTCTACATTTTTACCGTTCACTATGACCCGGGCTTTTGTAACATATTCGTTGAACAAAATCTTTTGTCTTTTTTTAGTGTGCATTTTAAGACTAACCATATGGCTAGTGCTGTTTATATTCTTAAAAATTTCTACGAATTATTGAGGTGCGTAGCTTATGAGAAAGATATCGTCGGCAAATTCTAAACGAGCAAAGTATTCTCCATTTATATTGATATTTCTTCTTTCGCCGTCGACTTTAGTAATAATCGAATCTTGCAGGCAGGGTGTAAAGAAGTTTGATGAACTGTTGTCTTGCACCTCTTTCTATATTGACTCTTTTGCTGTCCCGTTGAAGCAGTAAAGTTGCTGTGACTCCATCATAAATTTATTGATATAAATTAATGTCATCCGTGTCAATTCTTTGACTTTTCAAAGCTGTGGACGTAAGAATGAATTTCGAGTCAAATGTTTTTCACAGTCGACAATGGAAAAAGTGGTATACTTTGCTCATTAACTTTCTTTTTAAATTGACTTTCAACTTGAATGTGAGCCATGATAGAAAATCGAGGTTGGTAACAAACTTGTTCTTTAGATAGGTTTCTGTAAAGCGTACTTTGCCGTTATTCAATAAATTACAAATCTTCACCTTATTTAACGCTGATCAAAATGAAAGCGGTAAATCTACCGTTTTGATTATTTTTTCCTGTGTTTGAATTGGTTTCCTTTTGTCTTTTCAAACATCCTATTCCCACGGCATTTCTTTTATGATATATCGTATAACTGATGCATATATATATATATATATATATATATATATATATATATATATATATATATACTGGCAGGGAAACCCGACGTGGTCCGGGATTGAATGATGATCAACGAATATTTCACTCTCAGATTTTTATTGTCATCGAAATCGGTGAAATCGTCCATTTTTTCGATCAAATCGATTGATTGCCTGCTTTAGTTGGGTGCAAAGAAACTTCACATGTCTCCCAGCAGTGATTTAATACATCATAGTTTACACTGCACTGTAGAGAACCTAGTATTGGTTTTATAAAATTTTTATATATAACGGCTTGAATTAAAGTTTAAAATGACAAAGTCAAGTATCATGGTTTAATTATGCTTTAAACAGAAACATGTATTTCGAACGCGCCTCTGTCATATCAAAGAACTTACTGTTGATTTTATGTGCCGAGCCTTTCTACTTATGTGGTAATAAAGCTTTTAAAATACACTTGTGATTTTAGGGGCTGTATCTTTGGTCAAAATCGCATGTTCCTTCTTTTATTAGATTTTATTGATTTTCGGTTATCGATACTCATCGAAGACATGTTGATATAAAATCTATCTAAGAACACTGTCAGATACATAAAGTACATTTGTGTGAAATTTCAGAAAAACTTCCCAGACGTTGCGGAGTTTATAGGGAACGAACCCACACACTGATGAAATTCTTTTTATATAATATTTTTATATAATAGAGATAGAGATATTACTATCAGTTACTCTCAATAACTTCTACACTCTGTTTCTTTCTATCGCTCTCTTTGCATTTCTTCCGTTCCTTCTCTCTTCTAGCCTACCTTTCTCTTACTTTCGTACCTACATATGTCTTCTCTCTCTTTCTCTCTCCCTACCTTCCCCGTTTTCCTCTCTCTCTCTATCTCTCTCTCTCTATCTCTCTCTCTCTCTCTTTATCCATTAAAAACTGTGAGTCATCGAGTAAATTGCATACTTGAACGCCATTGAAAATAAATAATTTTTGTTTGTTTTCATAAACGAACTTGTTCGTTTCCACGTCGTCATAAAATACGAGCATTTCCTTGATTGGCGAGCAGAAAAGCACTGCATATCGTAATTAGTTCTGTCTGGATGCTGCATATCTCTAATTTGTTTCGTCTCTGTCGATTTCCAGTAGAGAGATGACTGCTTGATAAACACAAAAGACACAAAATAGAAAATCTGTCTTTCAAGCAATTTTTAACATCGTCGCGAAATTTATGTTTAAAATTATTTTTTCAGGAAGAAACATTCGATCGGCATACACAAAAAACCGCTTAATACGACGGCTAATTTTGATTTCCTTCCAGTCGGTTGCACTGCGAGAACATGTGCTGAAATTGCACATTCAAGGGAGAGGCTCTACATGTGGATATTTCAACTCTTAAGTTTGCTTCTGGCTAAGATTATTATTATTGGCTCACATGGAGCTTTCACACAAGTCAGCAAACGATCTGATTGGAGACCTGTGGTGTTTTCTGGAAGCTGAGTGACAACAAGTCTCCCCAGACGTCCAGCTCTCTCCTCCTCCTTCGATAGCATTTGCAAATAAATTTGCATCATCGCAACAGCCTCTTAACCATTGATTTCTCGCTGGCAGTGGCCATTGGTTTATACTGGAATTTGAGCGGCACTAAGCCTCCCCAAGATCCCAGTTCTCTTCGCACTTGTCCAGCGGAGGTCTGGCCAGTGCTCCCTCCTCGGTCTTTCCATCATCCTTGACCCTTCTCGGCTCTTTGTTGGGGGGGGGGGGAACGGTGCTGAAATAATGGAGAGATGCATGATGGTGAGGGGGTATAGAACATGTAAATCTGCAGCTTCGGTGTTCTTCATTCCCTGTAACGCTTCTTCATTATATTGTCTCGTGTTATTTTCCGCATTCAAGGGTTTTCCTTAGTATTCCAGCCGTTTTCATTATCGTTAGGCGTTGTATTTTTGCAGCTATTCCTCTGATTCCAATTTCTGCCATTCTTTTTTCCAGGTTTTTCGGGATTTTTCCTAGTGCTCCTACTATTATCGGTACTATTTTAATTTTCTTCATCATCCAAATCCCTTTTAACTCTCTGGCTAGTTCTGTGTATTTGCTTCGTTTCTCGTACCGATTGGTATATATATATATATATAAAAATTCCAATTAAGGAATAATATATATATATACCAATCGGTACGGACCCGACTATGGAAGATCAGATAATAAATAAATGTGGATTTATAAGATCAAAGAATCCAACCTTGATCACCCTTCGGGGCCCGTGGCGCAGTTGATAGAGACGTTGAATCTCTACGGTTCCAGATGAACATTGTCTGAAGATATCGGTTTCAATCCCACCCAAAGCGTGCCAGAGGTAATTGGTCAAAAATGTGGTGAGACGACAACAACTACGGATGGCAGTGATGGCTGAGAATGCAGTTAGGAGATTCAAAGTTCCTATCCGTGAACCAATAAAAAGATTTAAAAAAACAAAAAAAAAAAAAAACAACAACTAATAAAGATGAGACTAATAGTCCGAAATAAAAATAAAATTAACATAAAATGCTCATCTCAAAATAAAAAAATTCCAATTAAGGAATAATATATATATATTCCATGGAGTTGTTTCTCTTCCTATTTCTCTTTTCTCGTTTTGTCATTTGTCTCTCTGTTTTCTGGTTTTCTGGTTTTCTCCGTATCTCTCGCTGCCATAATTATCATTTCAGTGTTTTGCATTATGTATTTTTCTAGTTCTTTTTTCGTATCCTTCACACAGTCTTCTATACAGATCAGTTCTGTCCCGCCGTCTTTCTTTTTCACGTAGAGTCTGTCAATATCGTCCTTTGGGTGTAGTGCGTTATGCATGGTCATGAGTTTCCTGGTTTTCTGGTCGAGCTGTTATGATTATTATTATTATTATTATTATTATTACTATTATTATTATTATTATTATTATTATTATTATTATTTCAGATAGCATATGAATAGATTAATGTGTATATGTGTATCTATATTTACATATTTATGTATTGGGTATATTTAGGCATACTATTTCATTTAAGCAAACCTGGTTAAAAGTAATAGAAATGTATTCTTCTTTTATTTTATTTTTATTTTTTCATTTACGTTAAAATTAAACAAAATAATATATGTTCCATATGTATCACGAACGTTTTCAATTCTTCGCTGAATTATCATGAGGTGTAAAAACAAATGAACCAGAAACTGGAGAAAAGAACAGAATTTTAAAAAGTAGCTATGAAACGAGGCCATGAAGTTAGAGATTGAGGAAATATTTTTGCGTTGTTCCAGGAACAATTTAAATTCCATAATGCAAGAATTAGCGCCACAGGATGAAATTATATTGCGTTAAGCATTTTGAAATATTGTGACTAATTTCATAGGCAATATTATTAATTGTAGGTCGTTGGGTTTTGATGAAGATAAGTTTGAGCATTTGTAACTTTTTTAAAATTGGTTTCGGAATGCATAATTTTAGTGTTATTAACTAGGATTTGTTTTAAATCAAATTGGGGTGGGTAGTTATGTTATAGATTTTTGTTAATTTAACAACCTTTCCTTAAATGTATGTAGATGTGTATATCCGTGTCTCTATTTATTTACCTCCTCACAAAGACAGAGTTATACACGTTTAAAAAAAAAAAAAATTATTGTGGGGAAAAGTCTGGTTTCCCTCAAAACAGACATTCTGGATCGGGATCAAACTAAATTTTTTTTGTCTAAATCGATTGTTATTTTACTGATAGAAGATAGAAAAGATCAAGTTTAGTTTAACAACAGATACTGCACTTTGCTTCTAGCCCAAAGACAAAGAAATGACTCCTTTCATTTGGTGAGGAATGCATAATTTCCATATGTTGTAATGTAACGTTGTTTAACAACCAACACATTATAATCTCAGTTGCCATTTGTAATAACGGTATTTATTTCCTCATTATTACGGCCGTGACGTCACCCACATGATCTCGAACATTTTTTCGTTTTGTGCCCCAAGTCTCTCCTGTGATCGTCTTCTTTCTCCTTTTATAGTCTTTTTCTTTTACCGGTGACGTCATTTCGCGTACCTTTTGACATATAGTCGCCGACGCTATATTACAGTAGTATATTAATTATTTGCTATTATGTTATTGTTGTCGTTTGTATGTTTTCTTTGCGTTTTGATTTTTCTTCTATACTTAAAGAATAAATAAAGTAGGTGTTTGGGCAGAAGAGTACCTCGTTGGTATGTCTCAGCTCCCTTACAATTTTTTTTGTATTTGGAAAAATATTAAATAAAGATGTTTTTATAATTGGCCTACATGGAGCTTTTACACAAGCCATCATAGATCTGATTGAAAAACCTGTGGTGTTCTCTAGAAGCTGAGTGACAAGTCTCACCAGACGTCCAGCACTCTCCATCTCCTGCGATAGCATTTGCAAATAAATTTGCGTTATCGCAACAGCCTCTCACGATTGATTTCTCGCTGGCAGCGGCCATTGGTTTATACTGGAATTTGAGTGGCACTAAGCCTCCCCAAGGTCCCAGTTCTCTTCACGCTTGCCCAGCGGAGGTCTGGTCAGGGATCTTTCCTTTGTTTTTCCATCCTTCTTGACCCTTCTCGGCTATTTGGTATTATTATTATTGTAATAATGGTAGTAGATTTTCAGTTGGATGATTGTTTCATCATCCAACTGAAAATCTACTATTGCTACTATAATAATAATAATAATAATAATAATAATGATAATCAAAGATCTTTATTTAATATTTTTCCAGATACATGAAATACTATGAAAGAATTGAAAACAATGTTGGAGTAATTCAGATGACGACGAGATGGATACTTTCTGGTATTGGACTTGAAGACCACCATGTTGTAGTCTTTAGAGAATCAATCTCGCAATAACGTGTTCCATATGTGGCAAATTCTTGGAAAAAAGTCTGTGGTAGTTTTGTTTGATTTTTAGGGACACGCAGGAAAAAAGGGAGTCTTGTGGATGGCATGTGGAAGCAGGGCCAAAGAAAAATCAGAAAACCTTTCTAGTACTCTGCAAAATATTGTTGAAATGAATCACTGAATTGAGTTTGCATGGAGGAAGGCATACAAAAAAAATTCTTCTCTGCGATGTTAGCATTCCTGAGCAATATCCATTTTTGTGTGAGCAAAGAAGAAATTCCTAAATTTATCAAAACAAATTTGAAACCCAAGCATATATTTATATAAAGTTAGATATGTGTATATGTGTACATATTAGTATATATGTGTGTACACATTAGTATATATGTGTGTACACATTAGTATATATGTGTGTACATATTAGTATATATGTGTGTACATATTAGTATATATGTGTGTACATTAGTATATGTGTGTACATATTAGTATATGTGTGTACATATTAGTATATATGTGTACATATTAGTATATATGTGTGTACACATTAGTATATATGTGTGTACACATTAGTATATATGTGTGTACACATTAGTATATATGTGTATACATTAGTATATATGTGTACATTAGTATATATGTGTACATATTAGTAGAAATGTGTACATATTAGTATATACAGAATCACCTATGGACTAATTAACATATCAGTATGAATTATGGGACACCGTTGCTATGCGTGAGGGTGAGTAATGAGAACTATATCAAATTTAGGTTTTATGCAAATGATCATAAAAGAAGTGGAAACCTTTGTGAAAATTCTGATTTCTCTGTCTTTTGTAAGATTTGAACATGAGGTATTAGACATATTTTTCCATTTTCAGTTTTTTTAGAGTTTTAAGAACTATAACATGGGCATAACATCCCATTTAAAGATTTCATATTTATATTTAACCCTTAGTCATTAGACACTAATTCAACAAGATTCCTTGAATTATAATTTGTTCTTAAGAACTCTTAAGTTTAGTTTTGAAATTAGAGATTTTCTAGAATCAAAATCCTATAATGGATAAAAATAGGAAAAATGAATCTAGCCATTATTATATATTGATTTTAAACTGAAACTCCTACATAAAAATGGTGCAACACGGTTCTATCCTGCGATCTATTTTACCGGTTTTTTTTGGGGGGGGGGGTTATATTCTAGTTCTGCTGCAATTGCATAATAAAAACGTACTATTAAAACATGACATCAAAAATAACCACAACCGAGCCATTCATTGTGAAAGAATTTTCAACAGAAGCTTGCGTAATTTCCATTTATGGCATTGTCAAATGTTTTTTATGGCATTTATGAATTTAGTAGTTTTAGTTTTAGTATTCAATTATTACGCTTCACAAACTTTTCACTCGCATTATCTTTTATATGGGAGTGTAAGGAGAAGAGTTTTGCAACAAATCTAATTTACTTTTGTTGATTACATCATAAAACATCATAAAACATCACACATACAACTAACAGCGTTTTTATATGTTAAGTGTTTAGAATTGTGAACTTTTATCTGTGACGTCCAAACCAGATATTGGTTGGGTATAAAAGGGCATATTTCAAAGAAACAAATCCAAAACAAAACTCCCAAACAAGTGGATTATTACCACATACACACATATCAGTATTGGGACGATTAATCGAAATCAAAATCGGGAATCGGAAAAATCAAGACTTCGGTGGTATCGATATTGGAATCGTAAAAATTTTAGCCTATTTTTCGATGCCAAAAACGCTTCCTTTAATTATCTTTCTTTTTTATTTTTAAAACAAAATCTCCCACGGCTTGGAGTAAAAATGAATAACAGATATTTATTGATTAAAAACTAAAATCTATAGATCATCGTCAGAAGTGACGCTACAAATTCAATGACTGTATCTCTCGTTATTTTCAATTCGGTCAGATTGTTTTGACATTCAGATTAGGAGGGGGTAAACCATATACTTTTCCTTTTTTACTGTTTTAGAGAGGTGTTCTTAAAAGTTGTAGGCTAAACTTATTCTAGCTGTGTGTTTTAAAATCATACACAACTAGAATAGGTTCAGCCTCGATCTATCCATTATTTTTCAGGGCTTTTGTTATAGAAAGGTTTGTAAGAGTTAAAAATGTTTACATTAGAGGAGTTATTACTAATTCGTTTGCTAATTGATTTAAGGGTATGCGTTAATGTAGATTAGCGGGGGCTCAGCTTTTCTCAGTCGTAAAATACGCTTAAATATGATATTTTAATTTGTCCAGACTTCGTATATATTATTATAGAGTCGGGATTTCAAAAGTAAAAAAAATGTATTTAGGTGCGATCAGCTAGAATCGAAACCAAAAGCAGAACTGTGGCATTCAACGCTGGTGACAATACCAGTGTAACAAAGTGACAGTCATATAAACGGATAAAAAATTAAAAATAAACTTAGATGAATGTATAAAATGTATAACGAATTTTTCAATTTTAACCCAATTTTGATCCCTTAAGAACTATTTTCACCGACTAAAGATCCATAAAAAATCCAATCATTTGAGGCCCCTAGTGCCGCTTTGCAACTTTTAGTTTGGAAGGAGATAGTGTTTGAAAATATGGAGACAGACCGAAATATAGCCTTTTATATATTAGACTAGCGGGGGAAGGCACCCAACTTTGCCCGGCTTACATATGGCATTTTACTCTGTCTAGATTTCGTACATATCATAATAGAGTTGTGATTTCAAAAGTAAAAAAAAAAAATAGTATTTGAGTGCCATCAGCCAGAATCGAAACCGAAGGTAAAACTAAAGCATTCAAAGCTGGTCACGTTACCACTTTACCAACGTGACACGCATATTAAGTGATTAAACATTAAAAATAAACCAAGATGAATGTACAAAATGTATAACAAGTTTTTCAACTTTGTCCTAATTTTTTCATAAATTGGGTTAATTTTATCTTTTTTGTATGGTTCATATATTATTTAAGTCTATGGTTACATCTAAGAAGTTAATTGTTTTAATGTTTGAAATAATTAATTTTTCTGAATACTTTGAGGATTACGAGTTTTATATGTTCACATTTAAGGTCGTTTGAATCTTTTACAACCATGAGTTCATCGTCTCCATAGGCCAATATTTTCTTTGTAAGATTATATAAAATGTAGAGATCTACCAAATAAATCATCTCTGCCGAATCCAGGAATCCATAGAAACATCAAAATCCTGACCTGATCTTTTCTCGTTCATTGTTGGTAATTGTTTGATAGTACAGTTGTTTTACACTTTTTGACAATTTAGATTTCATTCTTGGAAATGCCCGAAAGAAGTGTAGCAAACTCCATTACTTCATCGATAAGTTCGTTGGTAATTAATGGGTAATAGTTTTCTACATCAAATTAATGGGTAATAGTTTTCTACATCAAATTAATGGGTAATGGTTTTCTACATCAAATTAATGGGTAATAGTTTTCTACATCTAATTAATGGGTAATGGTTTTCTACATCAAATTAATGGGTAATGGTTTTCTACATCAAATTAATGGGTAATAGTTTTCTACATCAAATTAATGGGTAATAGTTTTCTACATCTAATTAATGGGTAATAGTTTTCTACATCAAATTAATGGGTAATAGTTTTCTACATCAAATTAATGGGTAATAGTTTTCTACATCAAATTAATGGGTAATAGTTTTCTACATCAAATTAATGGGTAATAGTTTTCTACATCAAATTAATGGGTAATAGTTTTCTACATCAAATTGTATTAAAGAACACTTTTCCTTTTTTTAATATTTGAGGATCAACTAATAATTTCAGCCATATTGACCTATAGTTTCAGCTTATAAGAAGCCTTGATTTGCCTTTTGAATTTTTACTAATATTTTTTTATTTATTTAACCAATCTTTGGTCTGCTTGGGTTTATGAGTCTAGTGTATGGTTTATTTATAAAGTCAGATTTATTATCCTTGAGAAGTATGTACGCTTCTTTTTTGTGCAGTTTATTTATTCTCGCTTATTTTACGTTTGCTAACAATCTATTTTACCTACTATGCCCGAATTTTAATTTTTATATTTTTCGTATTATTTTGAGTAATTTATGGTATTTTCGTTTACTGAGTTTGTAGAAATTATGCGTTTTGTCTGCTTACACGAAATTAAAATTTGAGTGTTAATTTCTTTGACTAGTTTCTTTTGAAAGTGATTCTTCTCATATGGAAAGTGATTTCGTTAATAATATTCATTATATATATATATATATATATATATATATATATATATATATATATATATATATATATATATACGAGCAAACAGTTAATAAAACATGCAAAATATATAACTCTAAGAAAGTTAATTGAATTTCTTTATTTCTTTCTTAGAGTTATATATTTGGATTTTACCGTCACCGGATCTTTTATCTTCCACCAGACTATCCATTCATGTGTAATCACCTTTTTCTTCACCATATTCCCTCTGCTTCACTTTTTTGTTTTCAAGTAAGATCTTTGACTTAATTGTTGTTTCATCAAATACTTTTACATGCAAAATCCGATCCCGCATTTTGCTAATTCCTACCCTCTGATGAGAAGGAAAATATTTCTTCGAAACTCCGCGGATTAAGGACTATCTATTTATCTAGTGTTTCCGTTTCAGATTAAATATGTTTTTAACTCATTTCAAAGTGTTTTTTAACATGTTTTATTAACTGTTTGCTCTTATTATAAGCTCTATCTCCTATTTGGTTTTATCGAGCTTTTATATCTGGCTGAGATAACTTTATAAATATTAATTCTTTAATATTTATAATATCCTTTAATTTTACCATCTTGTCTCATTTTGGTCAATTTAATTTAATTTTTTATTTTTATTATATATATATATATATATATATATATATATATATATATATATATATATATATATATATATATATATATAAGCGGTTATATATCTGTCTGTCGGTCTATCTGTCTCCATATTTTCAAACTCTATCTCCTCCGAAACTAAAAGTCGCAGAGCGGCACTAAAACTCTTAAATGATTGGATATTTTACCGTTCTTTTATGGGATTTTAGCCGGTTAGAATTGTTTTTAAGGGATCAAAAATGAGTCAAAATTGAAAAAAAAAAAAAAAAGTTATACGTTTTATACATTCATCTTAGTTTATTTGGAATTTGTTATCCGTTTATATGACTGTCACGTTGGTACAGTGGTAATGTCACCAGCTTTGAATGCTACGGTTTCGGTTTGGATTCTAGCTGATGGTACCTAAATACTGTTTTTGTTACTTTTGAAATCATGACTCTGTATTAATAGATACGAAATCTGAACAAATTAGAATATCATAGTTAAGTGTATTTTACGAACGGGCCAAGCCGGGCGCCCCCCCCCACCCAGTCCCCCTAGTATACATATATAGTACTGTTTCGCTGTTTCACAGCTCATCAGTGAAGCTATACAAGCAACTGCCTCAAGCCAGGATTGAAAGCCAGTCGCCAAAACGACAGTCGGAGCTTCTAATCCTTGCGCTATACGACTGCTGCTATGCGGGTAGTGAATTAACAATGTTTTGACATTGTCCAAAGAACCTAAGCTCAATTTGTTTACACAAAGAGCATTGCTTAATACGCTAATGATAATTTGTATATCACTTCCCAAATTCTCCCCCAAAGATATGGAGCATTACAATCATTCACATACAGTAGCATTTCGCTGTTTCACAGCTCATCAGTGCGGCTAGACATCAACTACCTCAAGCTAATATATATATATATATATATATATATATATATATATATATATATATATATATATATATAATTTCTTGTTTATTTATAGATGAAATTCTTAGTAACAATTATGTTTCATCGTAACTAATCATGCCAAGATTTAAACCCACGATCACAGTTCGGGTTGTTAACCGTGTCTGACTGAAATTATGTGCTAGTTTATCACTTAGTTATGTAGTAATATTTTGTTGCTATTTTTTAAAATCTGGTTCAACAATTATGGTTATATTTTAACTTTGAATAACTGGATTTTTTTATGGGTCAAGCGAATTATCAATTAATCTAGAGAAGATAACTATCTTATATTCTCTATTATGGTGCACATCAATTTCAATTGCGTTTTGCTTTTTCTAAAGTGACTGCAAGTTCTTTTAAATTTGTTTGCAAGTTCTTATTTGATACTGTATTTAAATATGTGAATCATTGGTTATTTTTCTGTTCATATATTCACGTGTTTTTGGCTTTCTCTTTTCTCTCTGTGGTCATCTAATTTTACTCTTTTATGTTCATCTTATTAATCAACTTTCTTCCAGATCTGAAAAGTAATGGCGGCTGTCAAGTTATTTTCTTTCCGTCATTGACGATATTGATCAGACTTTTATGACTTATTTATATTTTCACGGATTTTATTTGAAGAGAACGGAGATTTTTTTTTGGGGGGGGGGGTAGATGGGAGAGATTCATTTTCCTGCACTTTTTTCTAAGCTGAGCTTTATATTAAGTTTGGTTTGACTTTTTTTTTTACAGTATATCAATCATTTTCGGGTTATTTAATGTCGAATCCAGTAATTTTTGAAAAAGTATTTATGCTCCAAGTTGTTTATATTTTCAAATATTTATTCATTGTGTTTGATTTGCTTTTTTTTTGTATAGGAAAATTATTATTTTTGTTTTTGACTTTCAGAACATGATTGAGTTTTGTGAAGAGGGAATAAACAATAACATTAACGTTTGGTGCATTTTAGGTCAGAAAGTCAGTATCAGTCTGTTCTGGTAGCAACATGGTTTTATGTTAAGGACCGCAACCCATGTATTGTACACTTTATGTAAAAGAAAGAAAATAGTAACAGTTTAGAGCAAAATAGAAAAACAACGGCCTCTGCAAATTTGCTGCATCTAGGCTTCTCAGTCAAAGTCTCAGCAAATTAGCTGCATTTGACATTCCCGGAAAAGCAGCTTCCTAGTGAAATTACTACATCCGAGCCTTTCAGTGAATCTACTACATCTGGAATTCTTACTGAATATTCTGCATAGTGGCTTCTCTAGAAATGTTATATGAACTTCCTCAGCAAGTTCTATGCTTTTTGGCAAATCTGCAACATTCAAACTTCTATGTGAATCTGATATATCCGGCCACATCTTCAACAGTTTAATTGTTTATAGCCGAAAACAATGCCACATATTCCTTTAAATGTTATCATTTTGAAATTGGATTCACTTTGTACCTTTACTCTCTTCTACCCTTTGTTTTTTTTTTTGTTTTTTTTTTCGTTTTTGACGATTTACTGATATTTTATCCCCTTTTTACTCCCAACTCGTTGCAACAGTATTTGCTTATTATTGTTTATTTATTGAACCAACAGCCTTCAACTAAATTACTCTTTCTATATGTATGTCTGTGTGTTCCATATAAAAAGAATCTACATAAAAACTAGGTAAAATTTAACTGAAAAAATCCTGCAAGTGGTTCCAAATCTCCAAAAGTTCTCTCACCATGACAGGAACTCATGGATAGAGAACCTCTCTTAAAACTGAAATATAATCTATGAAATTTAAATGTAATGTTTCAGAATTTTTTAGATTAGGATTAATATTTTGCATTATTTAGATTATTACTGTTCTCATTTCGAGTGTTTTTGTACAACGTTTGGGGCGATGTAACGTGGCATAACGGATAAAGTACTACGTTAAATTCTTCTGTGACAATACTTTAAAAGTTTAAGGCTAATTCGCAGTGTGGGCGATATGAAGACTCTAGTTACGAATTACTTAGAAGAACTTCTCGTTTGATGGCAAAAAATTTCCTGAGTTCTACAAGATACACCTGAAGAAAGTCGGTGGTTACATCGGCCGAAAAGTTGTGCGAATAACCCTCAAGATGAGACCAGTAATTCGAATAATTAAAATAATACGAAATTAAAATGATTGTATAAATTTTTCAAAGTAAAACAATGGAGGTGAAAGAAATATGTTATTGAAAAATTATTGTTCCCCATTAAATTCCAAACAACATCGGAGTTTTTTTGTTTTTGTTTTTTTTTTTTTTTTGCTAATATCACATGAAATACCACCGTAAAAAAATACTTGAAATACAATTTTAATTGTGAGCTTAATATGGTCCACGCATAATGGTGTTTACTATAAAACGTTATTATATTTTGCAATTCTAAGGACGCAGTATTTCTAATTGTTTTCTGGCATTTCTTTCAAAACAATTCTTTTCCATTTAAAAAGATAATTTTGCAATAAAAAACGCAATATTTGTAGAAAATGCGTTTTGCCTCATAAAGACAGAAGAGAAATAAAAGTCAGTCACAAACAATTCGATCAATATGGAGGATTAGAAAATAACAGTAAAAAAACGACGGAAAAAAATAAGGTTCTCATAACAGCACATAACAAAATTAAACACACAATTCTACGAAGATTAAAACGTTGTTTGATTATCATCAGCATGTAGCAGAAAATAAAATGCGAATATGTACATTGTTTAAAGTTACACGTTATTTATATGAGTAGTACCGTGTCATGATAGTTCCCAGAAACAGGGAAGAACCCAGGAAACTATTACTCCCGCCCCTGAGCCCCATATTACTTTATTTATTTATTTTTTACTTTCTATAATTATATATTTTCAACTTAAGTGAGGCGATACACATTAAGTGAGTGAAAACAGTACTTATAATCTTTTCCGGTAAACAGATTCAAATGTATCTTATTAATTCTGAACCCCAGTGTTAGTTATATAACGAAGAGTACATATATATATATATATATATATATATATATATATATATATATACATATATATATATATATATATATATGGAATAAAGAATAAAGAGTACTCCCAATTGCTTTATTAATGAAACAAAGTAATAAATACAAAAAGTATGAGAAAATGGACAAAAGTAAAATGTCAACTCCATCAACACAGATAAATATATCCGAGTAACAGTATAAAGTTTTTGTTTAATCTTTCCAAACCGAAGCTATCGAGCTAGGAGTAGGGATCACTTTTTCTTTATATATAATATTTTGTATAAATATATAATCTTCATAAAGACATATAACTATTTCTCGTAACTTAGCAGGAAGGGAAATCAGATTGAAAAAGGAGGAAAGGTAATAGGATAAAAAGAAGAAAGAGGAACAGAGATCGTTTTACCCTTTTTATTCTCCTTTGGATTTTCCTTCATCAGAGGATGGGAGACTTGCTTCGTTCTGAACGGGATTTGTTTAACGTTAAATGTTAACGTTGTAAAAATGAAATAGAATATTAAGTTTTAAAAGATGAATAAAAAATTAAAAAAACAAACAGCATAGAAAAGAAAAAAGTAACTCACAGTAAGTATGAAACCGTAGAGAAAAGGGGTAAGAAGAGAGATAGGAGTTAGGTACAAGTTAGTGTTAAGTCCATGCTTGCATACCTTCTTGCTTTCAGCCAACACCGCTGGCTAACTTCACGGTGAAAAGGGAGCAGCTATGTATAAATCTTCCCTGCCAGTACATAGCCTCTCCATCATCAAGACTCCTACAGTGCCTCTACATTGGCCACACACGGTAACTGGGTGTCTTGCGGTCCAAGGCTAAACTTGTAGGAGATCTCGGAGTTATATGGGACCCCAGAGATGATGCATTATGGCCCACCGATGTGTGGACACACTACCAACCCCTACCTCACTGTCTTGTGGGTGCCCTTGGTTGGGAGAAGATTGGGGGAAGCAACCCAAAAATCAAACACCAAATACTTTAATAAATTACTTTAAAAGACTATTTTTTATACTATCTCCTTGATCAGTATTGATAGGGTATCTGGGTATGCCAATTTTCATCTGTATCTCGTTTCTATCGCTTTATAGCTAATATAAATAAAATTTTGTGTGATATTATGTGGAAAAATCATGCTACTTTGTACTTGCACGAGAGAGTAAGTAACTATGAAGAATGTATTTATATATCGGTTTTATTGGAAAAAAATAATGAATAGGAGTTTGGTTGCATCATCGAAAGTTTTATTTCGTTTGGAATTTTTTAGAAAACCAAATACTGCTATATAATTTTTAATTAAATGAATAAAAGCTTTTTTCATTATTTTTTTCTAAAATTTTTTATAGTATACACCTTTTTCAAAGAATAGTTTTCTAGTGTGCGTAGTTTGCACAAACTTTTAATAGGAGTTTGGTCATATCATCGAAAACATTATTTCGTAATTTAAAAAATTTTCCAACACCAAATAATGCTAGATGTATATTTCTTTATTTAGACTTTACAATTTTAATTGTGAATGAACGCCTCAATCAATTATGTCCATGTAGACAACTATTTAGGTTCTCAGGTTCATCATAAAGATTTCTAAATTTTGAAGACATGTACCCATAGAAGGTGGGTCTTATATTGGCTGAAATGTTATGGAAATTATAATCAAGGTGAGAATAGTAGTTGTAATGATCTATTACAAACTGTAATTTTAAAACGATGCACCAAGAATAAAATTTTAAATTATTTAACACTGCTACTCGATCATGGCTGATCAAACGAGAACAATCAATCATAGAGATAAAATAAAGGATTGAGTTTGAAATTCCGTATAGATTTTCTGAGTTCGACAAAAAAAAGTTTTGAACAAGGTTGAACGTTACATCGACTGAAACGCTGTAAAAAAAACAATCAAGATGAGAATAGTAATTTGATTAATCCAATTTTACAATCTGAAACGTTATTTTTAGAAATCATGACCGTTGGGTTTTATCCGTTGCATGTGCACAGCCACATGGGTTCACGAGTTCAGAATAAAGATGGTTAACGTTCTCAAGATGCACCTGGTGGCAACGTTGTGAAAACAACAGCCAAGATTAGAATAATATAAAGTATAAAGTTATTTTTGGAAATTATGACAGTTGGTTTTTTGGAATTTGGAATTATTCTTTTAGAAGTGCTGAAATATGACAACTCTAAAAACTAGAATAATTCAAAGAACAAACATTAGGAAGAATTTTTTTTACTGGAGAATGATTTTTACAATATTTTGAAATGTCACATTGCGAAGAATTTGTTTTTCTCTTCCGTGTTGAAAGATGTAATTTAATCTGACCTTTTAATATGGGTTTGACAGATATTTCTGGTTGTAGATATTTTTTCACAATTATTTTGTTTTTAAACGAATGAGGATAACTTTTAAAGAAACTTCAAGCAGAAGGAAAGATTTTCATAAAATTTCATTGTCGTTCTATTGTCTTACGTTTACATTCGACGCCTCTTCAACACAGCAGAGCTATGCTGCCAGGAACTTTGGTTCCTGGCATGGCAGATTAATCCGAAAGAGTTAACAAGAAATAAAACAACTTATAAACTGATATAGAAAGTAGAAAAGGTCAAAAGAAAAAATCGTTTCATGTCATGGAAATATCAAGTAGTTTTGTATTTGCTAACATTTTTGTGACCGCATATATATATATATATATATATATATATATATGTTTGGTAACCCTGAGGTAAATGCTTAGTAAATAGAACAAAAGGCTGTGTTCGAATCTCATGATCAGCAAGAATTTTCACCCCCCTCCCATTGATGATCGCGTAAGCATGAAAAACTAGCGTTTGTAGATATAAGGAATAAGTATTGTTTAATTATAAATAAATATATATTATTTTATGTCTACAGACATTACTCTTTCATTCTTACGTAATCATCAGTGCAGGAAGTGATAATTACTGCTGGTCGCAGGCTTCAAACCCAATCCATAAAACCAACCTCGGCTTTTCAGGCCTTATGACTTAATCTTTATATGAAAGTGGATTAAAATCCTTATGTGCCCCTGTAAGCGAGCTTCTCAAAATCAACTGCCATACGTGTATACGACTAACATGAAGTTTGGAATGATGCATGTATGCTAATTTGCCACTTTAATGTTAATATTAAGCTATAATAGTTTTTCACTAAATATCATTTTTTTTATACTTACATAAACTAATTTATATATATTTATTTATTTTTGGACATGTTAAAAAGAAATTGAAAATGCACTCTCTTATGGAAGAACGGAACTCGCATTAATGAGATTTTGTAATTTTAGTGTTTGACACAAACTTTGTCTTCAATTGCTTTCCTTCCAATGTACCGTTCTTTGTCGCCTGTACGATAGTGATGGGACAGATTTACATTACATAAAAGATAGGATGTTTAAATTACACAATGAAGTGAAAAGTAGATTTTCATAAATAATTGATTGTTAATTATGAATTTCGTGGTTTAATGTTTTACATTCTCACCCTTCCGAATATCTAACATGAGACTCCCACTAGAGAGGGGGGGTTACTCTTTGTAAATTTACTAATATTTTTAATTTCCAAAAATTCAGGATTATTCAATTTCATAGGAATGTTTAGAATTTAGTTTATAAATCATCTATTTTGCTAGCATTACTCGGGAAATTCTGAGGAACTCAATAAACACTTGTTTCCAAATTTCAAAGTAAAAAAAGGCTCCAGGGTAACGCGGGTAGATGAACTTTAAATTTGATATTTATATTAATTAGAAAATAAAAATAATAATATGGAATTCAAGGTTAAGTGCAGGAGTTACTTGCGTTTCCCACTTTTTCCCCGATCTCTACCAAATTACTCAGACAATTTCTGGTCTAAACATTTGAAATTTTACATAAAGGGTATTCAGAGATAGGGCAAGCTTTTTAATCAGTTTGGGTCGAAATTTTTAGCTACCAATATATAAATATATGTATGTATGTTTGCATGTCTGCCTAAAACTTTCGACAGAGGCGACGAATTTTCACAAGATCAGTATCGTTTGAAGCTCGACCCTTCAGACGACAAATACCTAAAAATTGGCTACAAACATTAATTTCTTCACCCTCAACTGGGCACTTTTCTACAGGGAGGGGTCGCTTTTTCATCGATATTTTCGAAAGTCATCCCCTCTTTTCGATTGTGTAGCCTTTATATAAAGCTACGTCACTTCCGGTTTGGCGGTGGCCGTAACAGCAAAGACGTCAGGTTTTTCCCGTCCCCCCTCCCTTAGCGGTACGGGTTCGAGGCTGCCTTCTATTGCCACTTTTTTTTTTTTTTTGCTCAACACACATCTCCAGACACCCGGGCAATGCCGGGCTGAAATGCTAGTTGTAAATAAATAACATTGCGTAGCCACAATCGAAAAAAAGATAGTAAATAATATTTTGAAAAGGTAATTTTGTGAAAACAAGTTTTTACGTATATGCTAAGAATGTTCTCTGAAAGGATTATATTTTTAACGTTGCTTTGTATATTTATTACCTATACTCCTTATGTATAATGAATAACGTAAACTATGCGAATGCACGATGTAAACAGAAAAACTCTAAGATAATTTATTCCATATTCCCTTACCGTGTAATGGGTAGTTGTAGGAATAGTTGTGAATGAGAGAGAGAGAGAGAGAGAGAGAGAGAGAGAGAGAGAGAGAGAGTTACCTACTATACTTTTTTAATCAGTAATTAAAACAGAAACGGTACAATAGGCTAAATATAAAAAATCGAATAAAAATCTATCTTTTCCTGACACAAAACAATTTCGAAAGTGATTAACAAAACAATTTTCAGTACATAGATTTTTGTTTATGAAGTTATACAGGTAAATAAAGTAGGAGACATTTTTTATTACACTTCATATATAATATATGGAATATCAATTTTCAGATTTAACCGTATCTCAATTTTTAAAAACTGAGACCAAGAAAATGTGCAGTAACGTTTATCTTTCTTTTATCTATGTTTTACCAGTTTGTTACCGTTAAAAACGATTTCATATTGCCCAACAATATTGCAAGTAAGTGGATGACAAATAAAATTCGAACAGCTTCCAAAGGTTTCCTGGAAAGCATCCCTTTCACCCTCTCCGCAGGTGGTTTTGGTTATAGGTAGCGCCGGCTTAACCACGACTTGACAATTTTAACATTTTCTTTTCAGAAAACCAGACTGTCTCTTTTGTTATTTTCCTCTTTATTCGTGACCTGCCTCCAGACGCTGCGTACAAAAATAAACAAGTTATATCTTCAGCACAACAAATCTGTCTTTCCCAACTTGTCACACTTCATTTGTTTGGCTGCGAATCGGATCTAAATCTGGCACGGATTCAATACATCAAATTTATGAGGTCGACAAGAGATGTTTTGTAAGAGAAATTTATTTTCTATTTAAGCTCTTTATGTCGGTCAAATGAAAACAGAAAAACATATCTTCCGCAACGGACATAGCAAGTGTTTATGAGGAATCTTCTTGAGTTATTTCTGTTCAGGAAAAAAGATGTTCTTTTTTTGCATAAAAATCCACGGTAACTGCGGTAAATCCGATTTTAATATTTGGAAACTTGTCTGCCTTATAAAAAACACTTGAAGCAAAAGAACGAGTAAAATTAATTCCTCGAAGTTTTTGCACCATTTTTATATCTTTCCATGAAGATTAAAATCAGTATATCAGGTAATATATTTAAAGTTGTATCTTATAAATGAAAAACTGTGTTTTTGAAAAAATTTATTCGTAATAAGAACGACTTTTGCTCTCTATAACGTTATAATTTTATTCATAATAAAAACGACTTCTGCTCTCTATAACTTCATTCCACCTGTCAACGACGTTATAAATGCGTCGCTTGTAAACTACTTTAGGTTTTGATATGAAATACGAATCTAACTATCGTTTAAGTGGCTTTGTAATCCTCACAATAGGTCGTAATCGAGGGAATTAAGTCAAGAGAATATGCAGGATGAGACAAGATTTCTCAACCAACTTCTCCTAGATTTTTGATCAGTAGTGCTGTGTGAAGACGAGAATTGCATAATGGAGTATGGCTCCCTTTCTGTTGACTAAAGGAAATCGTTTTGGGGTCAACGTAGGTGAGAAAATTGCAGAAAAATATGAATCATACTTTAAAAATCTAAAAGAAAAAGTTAAAGTAATAACAATATGCATGAAAAAAGTACAGTAACTTAAAATACTTCTACAAACCGGCAAAAAATGATAAAATAATACTAAACCATATGTCTCGAATTCTTATTCCAATTTTGATCCAAATCCATTACACAATTCGGAATTTTGAAAATATCTAAAATTGTAGGAAATTTGGGGAAAGGCAAGTGGAATTCTTTTAATTATAAAAAATGCTAGCAGTTTATTTAAATTTATTATTTTTGACGTATTTTTATGCATCTTTAATGTACTTATTTTTATTTACTTTCAGGTAAGTACACATGTACATATGCTGTTGATTTCCTTTCGTGTTGGTAATGTATAAATTTCAAATAATTACATATATTTTATTTTTGTTTTCTTTTTTCTGTACAAAGGAAAGTTGATTTTTTTGTGGAAATCGCTCCAGACAAGGCACAAACCCACTTGATGTAAAACCTAATTCTAATAAAAATAGAGTAAGGCAGAAACAGTTCAATACATTCTGTTTTTTACCAATTTCTTCAACTACAAATATATTTTTCAAACAAATAGTTTGTACAGTGTACATTTTAGAAGGGGGATGACATCAAGTATTGGTTTGTTTACAAATTTATTAATAACATATTTTCATCTTTCAATCTTATTTTAATTAGACCTTATTTAAAATTAAATAATAGTTAATTGCCGCCAATTCCTTTCTTATTTGTAAACCTATTTCATTTTTTTTTAAATTCTTTGCGTTACTTAACTATAATAAGTTAAAAACATCTTGCTTATGAACAAAAAACAAAAGCTATTTAAAGTTAAATAATCCGTTGCCGCTAATTTCCTTTCATATTGATAGATTTATTTCAAATAATCTTTACTAACATTTTTTGTTTTTTGTTTACAGTGATTCTTCATAACAAACTACAGTGCTACGATTGTTACATATTACCTAGCTGCAATATGCCTTAGATTTAATTGGAAATCCATGTCAGATTGTGACGTTAAGCAGTTTAAAAAACTTACATACAGTAAAACATTTTTTCCAATAAATACTTTTAAAAATCTGAACTATAATAACTTTAAAACATCTTACTTAAAAACAAAAGAAAAATCCTTAAAGTTGAATATTGACTTTGTATAAACTTTAAAATAATTACGTTTTTAAAAATTAATTAAAAATTTTAAGCAATCAAATTAGTTAAATTGTATTTTGTTGCAAAATAGATTAATTTTATTCAAGGGGTTTTACTGGTCACATACAGGATACACAACTGTACAACACATACAAGCAAATTTAATCATTCTTTTTTTGTTGTTGTTTTTTTCGTTTTTTTTTTTCATTTATTGCTTTTTGTTGCCATTTTTAAAGCATTTTTTATTCTGACATCTGCCGTTTTTCATCGTCTTAACTTCCATTGTTGTTTCGTTGGCTCAGCTGGAAACAAAGATCAGACAACACCATTTTTTTTTCGGTGTTAATTTCTTTGCGTTTAGGATCTAATTTGTGCAAGTGTATTGTGATTGCGGTTAAAATGATATTTTTTCTTTGTTTCTTAAATGTTTTCATACCAAGACAAATAAAATAGACCAGCTGAACCTATGTTAGAAATTCTATGGAGTTTGATCTTAATCTTAATCGATTTGATTTTTCTGATCATTTTGTTGAATTGATCGGAAGTATTTACATTGAAAAGGGGCAAAGATGTAGCAAGTTCGTCGGAACACAATCTGTTGAAGAACTTGTGGAACAATCACACTGATGCAAACATAACAGCGATGTGACACAGTTGGAGCTTGGTAGACACTGTGCACCTATTAGGTTAGAAATTTTGTTTTCGTACACTGTCTGAGAGAGAGAGAGAGAGAGAGAGAGAGAGAGAGAGAGAGAGAGAGAGAGAGAGTAATGGTTGGTGCTCCATCCCAGATGATGAACGATACTCCATGCATGGGCAAATAGGGGCTTTGTAGAGATATAGAATACCAGCAAAAACACTTAGCAACAGACTTGGAAGTATTTTCCATGTATTTGTTCGAATTTATGGCTATGTATTAAATTGTCACATAATCTCGAAAGGGTGGATTACCAAGATAATTTAATATTAGATGTTTATTTAGACATTTGGATTTTTGCCAGAAAACTTGGAGTTTAGTTTTAAACCCTATTTTTAAGTTTGAACAAAGTTCAAACAAAATAATTCAGAGGTTAAAAATTATCGCATATTTCGAATATTCAGAGGAAAATCTCTTCCTCAAGAAAAATCAACGGGCGGAGCCATTTTATATCCGATTAGTCACATTTGTTGTTAATGGAGTTCCATTTTGATGATGTGGTACCAGGTTAGCGTTTAAAATACTTCGTTTTTATTTACTCCTTAGCTGCTTGAAACAATTCTTTAAAGATTTCCAACACGCACTTTAGTTAAACGGTGTAGTTGGATTGAATCAAATATTATGATGACGCTTCTAAATGTTTGAAATGAGGATTGGTTATTCGTATTATTTAGATATATCAGACTACTGTTTTCATCTTGAGTATTATTTTCACAACGTTTCGGTCTATGATGTTTTCGGCCTTCAAGTGTACCATGTCGAGCCAAACACGGAATAGGTAATTGATGCTCTTAGAAAGAGCATACATCAATTCTACAAAATATGAAGTATACAATTTCTGTCTTTTAGTTATCAGAACGATCTTTACAAATGGCTCTCATAACCTGACAATCTGACGACAAACTGTCGATGATCATATTTATATTTCAAAATCAGCAAGAAGAATCTCTCAAAGTTTGAAAGAATTTGCGACAGAAGTAAGTTCCAAATCTGACATTAAATATGATAACAGCGATCCTTAAGATGTGTGTTTGGCGGTGAAAATTTGATTTCGCATTTGAACATGACAGACATGAGAACAAACTATCGATGAAGATGAAAGACTTGGAGATGGATAGATGTCTTGATGATCATCAAATTTTAGTATTTAGGATAGTGCAATTAAAAAAGAATTGGCATTAAATAAATTAATATTAATAATGAATCAAAGCCTAAAATCAACAAATGCATATCTCTCAATTGCCCTTAAAATATCAACGAGGTTAAATTTTAATTGCTTCAAAACAATGCAAAATATACATCCATACGAAAAATTGAATCTGTAGAATCCAGATTAACTGAGAAGCTGAGCATGTGATTCGGATTCTTTTGATCAGTTCTTCCTGATAATTTATCAAAAGAATGGCAAAGCAACCCAAACAAAATATATTTAGTCTTATTGACAATAATGCAAAACTAAAGAGTTCATTGAAAATATGGCTTTAAGAGTTGATAAGCTGATAATGTTGAATCTAATAATAATTGCGAGAATTTCAAGCTGGTTGCTATGGGAAACAAACGTGAGGCTGTCTCAAGTGGAATATTGTTCAGCAATTGTTGCTTAGTCGCTGTTCTTTGTTGAAATCAATGTGACTATGTGTGTTCATATGTTTGTGGTAGGTTCTTGCTTCGTGTTCCTCTGGCTGTTGGCTATTGCCGGAAAAGTTTTAGTCCATGTAGCAGTTTTGTGAGAAACAGAGGGAGACTGATTTGTGGTATATGACCTTTTAGTTCAAATATGAACCTCATTGGTTCCAGGTGGTAGGCCCAAAATATTAAATAGCTTTTATTTTAAATATTGCAGAGAGGTTGCAGTATTTTGCAACTAGCATTTGGAGCTGATCAAATTCACATTTAAACCAAGTGATAAGGAAGGACATAAAAGAAAGAGATGAATAAAGATCTGGCCAAAGTTAGCTTAGTTAATTTCTAAAAGCCGTTCAACATTTACCAGTATGTAAAACAGATGTTCTAACTGTGTTTGTTGTTGTTAATGATGATGGTTATGCTGATGATCATGATATCTGACCGACGAACAGAACATAGTGTATAAATACAGAGACGTATATAAAAATTTGAGATATAAGAAATAACAATTTCTTTTTAAAAAATTAAAAAAAAAAAAACGTTGCAAAAATAGATTTTTTGTTAAGTTGAAAATAACTTAATTGATTTTCTTAACGTCAATTCATTGCATTCATTATCAATCATTTCATGACATTTGATTCGATTAGGAAACTTTACGAAAGTCAATCAGAAATAAAATTACTAAAACTTGATCGACACTTTTTCTTCGTTTTTCTGTGGTTTGTTGTTTTTAACCATGTTTTAATTTTTCATTATAATCAAGAGAAAATGAAGTAAAATGAATTATATAAAAAATACTAGACAGTATCTGGAGTGTTACATAATGAGTAGAAAAGATCAAAGGTCAGAAATCACTTGAGCATACGTCGATAAACCCACGTGATTTCCGGCCAGTATTTTATTTCACTATTAGTTGGTTAGATTTCAAGGAGGAAAACTCGTTTTAATGTTGGCCCAATAGTGTTTAATATTAGCAGGGCAACGCCGAAAGATGTGCTTGACGACTATTATTATTATGGTCTTTATTAATATTTGTAAAAATAGGATGTCAGAAAGAATGCTATCATAGTGAAATAAATATTTACAGATAAAATTATTTATGTTAAAATGTTTTAATAAAAAGGAATGTTAGTTTTCATAACTAGCACCGACAAAAATATTAACTTCGAAGAATGTTAGAACATAAACAAAATGACATAACGAGATAGCTTAAAAATAGTCAAGACTTGAGAGTCAGAGTTAACAGACCTAGTCGGTTGTCAGAGGAAGAAAGACGGTAGTGGACAGTAAGTGGCTCGGAGTAGGGGAAAATGCCGAAAGTAAAAGTCTATGACCAGCGTTGCAGCTTTCCAATGGGGGAAACATCCGAAATAAAGCTGCTACAAATACCAACAAGGCTTCGGGTCGTACAAATCTTCGTTTGCAGCCTTGCTGAGGATCCGTTAAATCAAGATCAACCTAAGATAGACCAGGTATGTTTTCCCGTTGGTTAATGTAAAAACCCAGAGACTGTTATTTGTATCTTCATATTATAATTGTTATATGCCCTATTTAAACAATCACTAAACGATCAATAAGGACATTCATATCTAGACGATCAAATATATTGACACGTAAATAATATACACTCGTTTATATATATCCCCGACAATATTACAATGGGAGCGAGGCAGACTATCCATGTCTGTTTCTTTCGCGCTCTCTCTCTTTCTTATCTATGTGTCTGTTTCTTCCTCTCTCTCTTTCTCTCTCTCTCTTTCTCTCTCTCTCTCACTCTCACGTATACAAAATAACTTGTCTCTATGACTGTTAGCATTTCTTTTAAATAAACCCTTACTTATAATTAGTGTCCGAATAGTTTATTTTTGTCAACAGACGATCAACAATATGCGTTCGATCACGATATGGGCGTATAAAGGTTTTATACACGCTTGGTATGTAACAGTATAACAATACGAACTGTTAATTACATCATTCAGGACAAGATCAAAGTGTAGTATCTGTTCTTCAGATGCTGCACTTCTATTTCTTGTTCTCTTTCGGTGGTGGAGAAATCCTTCACGACTGAGACAATTTTTATTTTTGTACTTTTTCTCCACATTAAAAAACGACCCTGGTGTCTAACTCTGTCCCGTGGGGAGGCATAGTAAATAGGTACATCATTTATTAGTCTCCGTTGTTTTGCTATTGAAACTTGAATTCATTGATTTCATATTATATCCAGTCTAGTATTTCCTTCATTAACATACATATCGAGACTTATACCAATAACTTTTGCTTGTAACGAATTACGCACAAATCCGGACATTTAGTTTAAATTATTTGTACACTGGCAGTTCAGCCCGGCTTTGCTCGGGCCCGATGTACTGTTTATAACTGTGTGTGCATATGTATATATAGATTAAAAAGTTTGACTCATGTGCAGGTAACCTACATCTAAAATTTCAAGTGTGTAAACTCAAAATTGGCCGAGGGGTTTGGTAGAGTATGCAAATGTCAACTCTTTCAACTTTGGCCTCTTGGCAGCCAAATTTTCGCCTAATAACTGATTAAAAACTTGCATGTTTGAATACACCTTATGTAAAATTTCAAATGTTTACACCGAAAATTGGCTGAGTAATTTGGTAGAGACTGCAGAGGTCAAATTTTTAAAAACTTTTACCCCAATTGCAACCCCTTAACAGTTGTTGTTTTGGGCTCAAATCGAATTAAAAAGTTTGATCGATGTTCAAGTAACCCACATCTAAAATTTCAAGTGTTTCGACCCAAAATTGGCAGAGGAGTTAGGTAGAGTTTTCAAAAGTCAAATCATTGAAGCAAAATTTCTGGCCGAAAACTGATTAAAAGATTTTCCCAAGTCTCAATACCCCTTATGTCAAACCTCAAGTCTGTTGACTGAAAATTGACAGAGTAGTTTGGTAGGGAAATGTACACACACAGACACACAATTTCATTTTTATAGATATGTGTATAGATTATTGAACGCGTCTCATTCGCGTGCTTCCAATGGAGAGACTGATTTGAAAATAATTGTTTCTCTCGCTTGAAAATGTGACATCATATCATATCCTCATTTTGTTTGACTGTGTTTTGTCTATCGCATTTGTCTCTGCCCCGTCAGCTTCAACTCACATCACCCGTTTTTGTGTGCAATTCTGTTTACAGGTCCGGTTATCATGACAGGCACTAAAGGTGACCCTTATCAAAATTCACAGTTACTAATTTAATCGCTACTTACTGGTGTAGGGACCCTGCTATGTACCAAGTAGATGTAGACGATTTAAGGCAGTAAGTTCAGTGGAAGGCCAAGGGAGAAAATGATAGAAATAGATTTGAGAAAAAAGAGGCATAAAGATCTGGCTACAAATAGGTTAGTTTGGAGGTCAATTTGTTAAAGCCATAAAAAAATATGCCAGCATATAAAGTGGATGTTAAACTAATGATGAGAATGAGGATGGTGCTGAATGGGCAAAGCTTTTTATAGAAACTAACGAAATAAAATAATGATGAAAACGCAAGATAGAGAAGTTGTACACCGATTCATATCTAATAATGTTTCCATTCAATCTGCATAATTTAACGGTGAGCTTCTGTTTTAAACTGAAATGTTGCCTAATGGAAGCATGGACGGTGCCTCTTGAAAAGAAGCATGGACACACCTGGACGAAATGAAAGATGAGCAGGAGACAAAATTTGCAAAGAAATTGCAGCTTATTGATTGGTAAGTGTTAGCCTACGAAAGAATTAAGAAATTGTCATAGCAACTAGGACTCTGATGGTGGCGGCCGGACATTCCTGTAATTAAAGTGACAATTCAGAGTTGGGTGAGTAGGCGAAGGTTTAGGAAAGGTAAGGTAGTACTAATTTCCAAGTTTCTCAAGTTGAAACCTTTTATCTTTTGGACTTTAAATAAATTTGATGGGAAAGATATCGTATGACCAGATTTATAAATGCTTTTTGCTTCTTTGCGTGATATGCATCGTAGAAGTATGCACACGCTATATTCTCTATTTTATGATGAAGCCCAATATATATATATATATATATATATATATATATATATATATATATATATAAGGTATGACAATATATTCATAGCAATTAAGCTATAGGGAGGCGTCCAGGTTTTATGCCTGTAGGGAATCGTCAAGCTATATGGACCTACTATCTTAACTATTCTACATCTACTAACCCAAGAAATTTTACCCATTTTTTCAATATGGCACTAAAATAGAAGTCTTCCGTTCTGCAGACATCTCCATATACTGTCCAGATTTAATTCCACTTAACCTTACGATTTTTTATAAGGATGAAACGCGATCGAGAGCAGAATCAGTATTACTTATTTTAGGCAACCTGTACTAGTTCTTTTAAAATCTACTCAGTTTTGTAAAGTGCTTGCAAGTAAGTACAGTATCATGTCTATCATTTAGAAATTTGTGTTTGTCTTTAAATCTTATGATTTCAAGTTTTTCACTTAGACACAAAAAGCAAAATGCGTTAAGGGACCCACCAACAGGGTTTGACTTTTTGAATTATCTTCTATTCTTTTATTGGTATTTTTGTCCTTAGTTGATTTCCAGAAATGTAATGATAGTGAAGTGTCATTCTTATACCTTCCAATGAATAAATGGCAATCTATTCCCGTAAAATCTATCTTTAAGCATCTTTGACGTTTTTTTTTTCTATGTAGAATCTTTTAATTTATGGGTTCTCTATTGTATATACTTTTTGCGCGGTATATCAGTGAGAAAGTATGGCAATCGTTTTGTAAGATGTATTCATTCGGTTTTTGGCAATTATGGTTATTCATTGTCCTATCATTATCTATATCAATGTTTGTGACATTGCTTTTCGGTATTTTACTGTTGTGCTTCTTTATGATTCTTTCTATCCCGTCGATTTAGCTATAACTTAATTTGAATGTGTTTCCATTAAACATTAAATGTAGTATATTAACTGGTGGGAAATGTTTACGGTGTAGAAATATATTGTCAATCTTAGTTTTTAAGATTTAATTGTTTCGTTTACATCCTTCAACCTTTCGATTTCAATTTCTTGGTCCAGTTGTATTGATTTCTATATTTTTATACTCTATATTAAGATTTGTGTATCCACTTGTTTTGAGGGCCGCGATATAAATATTTTAGTCTATCATGCAAGGGTTGGCAAATGAAATATGTACCTTTTTTCTAAACACCGGATGAAACAATTTCACCGTTTATAAGTGTGAGATGAATGTAGAAACCTGAAATGAATTTGGGAATAAATCATCTCCTCTAAATACTATCGACGAGGTGATCTAATCTGGGAAGCCATTGATCCGGTTCTTCCTCGAAGATGGAAGCAGCGATGCTAAAAACGTAGCTTAGAATAGTTAAGCAAGATACTGATTCTAAGTTCCACAAGCTAGAGTTCGTCGTTGAAACCGTGACTGGCTGTCGATAGTGTCAGCGTTGGAGATGGATCGCCAAGCTTGGTCAGCTTTTGTGTGAGATGCATTTACTTCATAGGAAGAAGTCGGCTTAACAAATCCGGGGTGAATGTCACTTCAAGACTAGAAGATAAAAAAAAGATCCACTCTAAGATAAAAATGCAGGGGTTTGAGTTTATTTTTCTTTGGATTATCAGAAATTATACTAATTTATATATGAAAAATTAAATTACTGACGTACTTGTATCATTTCATATGAATATTTTAGTAATATACTAGCAAGTAACCCGGCATTTCCCGGTCGTAAAATACGCTTAAATATAATATTTTGATAAATGCAGATTTAGTATTTGTTATATTATATTGGACTCTATATATTGTAATGATTTAAAAGTGAAAAAAAAAAAAACAAACAAACAAACAAATGACTCGTGCGCCACCACCGAGAATCGAAACAAAAACGTTTAGCTTACGATTTACTTCTTCTTTAACGTTAATGCCTGGACTATGAATACATGTTTGCTGAAAGACTAAAAATAAAAACATGAACTAATAACTACCACGTCACGCATGCTTATTCGTAATTTCGGCCATCACCTGGCAAATTCCATTTTTTTAATTTTCACACTTTTGCACCGATTTTCCCCGGCTAAAACCCAAATATAAAGTTTCGCATGGGTTCGTATACCCTATATATTAAGTTTTATGTTTGCAGACCAAAAACTGACAGAGGAGTTTGGTAGGCAAAATATTTTAAACAAATCTATACTCCTATAAATTTGGGTTTTCTGTGTATTGATATTCATATTTAAAACCTTTTTTCTATTTATTTAAAAAGAAAATATAACTTTGTTATATATGAATCGTTGAAATGCATTCATCTACAAAAGCTCAAGCTAATTTGCATATTCTTTTAAACATTCATTTTAATTAATTCCTTATTAGTTTTTTCGGTTTTCTTATGGAATGATCATCTTTAGATAGCTATTGCGTGTAATTATATTTATGCAGATATTCTACATGATTTATACTTGCGTAATATTTGCGTAAAAAGGTTATAGTAAACACAAATCTCTTTCTATATATGTTTATGCATGCTTATATATACTTGTTTAAATATTTTGCCTACCAAACTCCTCTCATTTTTGATCTATAGACATGAAACTTAATATATAGGGTATTCGAACCCATGCACAACTTTATATTTGGGTTTTAGCCGGAGAAAATCGGTGCAAAAGTGTGGAAATTAAAAAACTGGAATTTGACAGGTGAAGGTCGAACGACAGTATTACAAATATGCATGCTTAACGTAATAACTATTGGTTCATGTTTTAATTTGTAGCCTTGCAGCAAACATGTATTCATAGCTCTGGCATTAACGTCAAAGGAAGAAGTAAATCATAAGCTAAACGTTTTTGTTTCGATTTTCGGTGGTAGCGCACAAGTAATTTTTTTTATTAACATTTTAAATCGTTGGGTTCAGTATAATATAATAATAAATACGAAATGAACATTAATCAAAATATCACATTTAAGCGTATTTTACTTTACGACCGGGCAATGTCGGGCGACCTGCTAGTGTGTATATATATATATATATATATATATATATATATATATATATATATATATATATACGCATACATAAAAAGAGGCTTTTGTTTACTATAAATCTTTATGCAAATATTATGCAAGTACGAATCATGAATATAATTACACGCAATAGTTAACTGAAGATGATTATCCCATAAGAAAACCGAAAAAACTAATACGGAATTTATTAAAATTAAAAGAATATGTAAATTAGCTAAATCTTTTACAAATGAATGCAATTCTACGACCCATCTATATTTTTATAAAGTAATAGGGTTCGTGTGTTTCTGTCTGTGTGTACAGCTCTCCATCATCAACGAAATATAAAGGAGGTAAGAGGGTAGATCTCTCCTGGTAGAGAAACATTAGAACCCATTTTAGGATGTTTCTGTTATAGGAGACATAAGAATCTATGCCTAATTTCTTTATATACTAGTCTACAAACCACCCCCATATCGAATGACTTATGCTCATTTGCATATCACATTATATTAAATCTCTTTAACTAATTACCTCGACCTTATTACATATTGGAAATATTCTAATCATTTCAACTGTACTATTTACAAAATCTATTTAACATTTAATTATTTAATATATTTTCATTTAATTTTATATTCGATTTATTTCACTTTACGTAATTGGCGAGGAAAGCTTTATGTTTTGGGATTGTATTGAAAATGTAATGGAAATTTCAATTTCGTTCCGTTTTAATCTTTTATATTTTACTTGCCAATATAATTGAAAGAATACAATTCAACTATCGTAATTTTATATAAATAAACAAAAACAAATATTTTAAAATAAAACTTTATTAAAAAAGAAATAATTTTATTTTTAAATGAAAAAAATCAATTTAGTAAAATAATTGTATTAAACACCCCCAGCCTTGTCAGCAAACCTGTAAACCTATAAAAGTTAACATTTCGAACGTAAACAGTGATTTTTCGATTTTGTTAGCGCTTGCCGCAATTAAAGACAATTAAAACGGAACTAACTTTATTTCCATTCTATTTTTTAAACAACCCCCAAAACATAACGCTCTCTTCCAGTTATAGCCAATTTTTTTTTAATTAAATAAAACAGGTCAAAATAAACAGATAAGCGCATTTTCTTTTACATTTTTCTTACAACCATTGTCATTTAACCAACTGCAGGATACCGTTACTTTTGTGGGGTTGTTTTGAAAATGGCACGGAGATTATAATTTCGTTCCAATTTAATCTTTCTGGTCGAGCCTATTTCGAAAGCCTGTCTTATCATAGATTTGAACTACAAATAATTTATTACATTTTGATTATTACTATCTTAAGACTTAAAGCTTATATTTATTTCATTTTTCTATTTATATATTGAATTAGTTATTTCCAGTCTTATTTAAACTTAGTGCTTTCTTTAAACCGGATGAACCTTTTATAAAAATATGAGTTTAACGTAAAGAACACGAACAAGGTTTTATTCAACTGAATTTCTTCCAGTTTACTAACAAAATATATAAATTTAAAAGAGATATAAATAATAAAATAAAAAGGTTATGTAATTTAAAAGAAATACACGTACTCACAAAAGCAGAACTTTTTTTACACATTTTTTTCTTTAAAACCATAACAATGAGACTAACAATTACCTAGATCTTAGTAATTATTTGTTTTAATAGAACTGTTTTAATTGTACTGTTTACTTAGTTAACCTAAGTTGGTATTACATTTATTTTACATTTACTTTTTTTTTTAATTATTACTTTTAGACTGTGACGTTTACACCCGGAAGTAATGAGTCACACGTAGGTCGCTTTTATTCATTCCTTTTGGTCAAGATCAAAGTGTAGTATCTGTTCTTCAGATGCTGCATTTCATTTTCTTGTTCTCTTTCGGTGGAGGAGAAATCCTTCACGACTGAGACAATTTTTATTTTTGTACCTTTTCTCCACGTTAAAAAACGACCCTGGTGTCTAACTCTGTCCCGTGGGGAGGCATAGTAAATAGGTACAATATAATTGTTTATAATTGTACTATTCAGAAATATTATTTATAGTTCGTCCATTTCAGTTAGTATACATTACCTTTACGCTTAATTAATTTACAATCATTAATATCGTTAAACAATTCCGTTTAAAACCGAAATTATGCCACCCAAACGAAGTAGAAACGAAAGTGAGGAAGAAAGAATGGAAAGATTGGAAGCTAATAGACTAAGAGTTGCTGCAATTCGCTCCAATGAAAACAATTCAGATAGAGAAAGACGTCTAGAACTTAACAGGATACGTCAAAGAGAAAGGAGAGCAAGACTGTCAGATTTGGAAAGAGAAACCCAACGTGAAGCTGACAGAACTAGACATGCTGTAAGGCGGTTAAATTCATCACAAGATGAAATTCAAGAAAGGCAAAGATATGCACTGGAAAGAGAAGCAATATTACGATCGAATGAATTATATGAGGTAAGTAGACGTACACAAGGTCAGTTGAGAGTGGCTCAACGACATCAGAATGAATCGGAAACCCAACGAAGCTTTCGCCTATACCAAGGGCAACAACGAGAGGCTGCATGGAGAGAGAGTATGACTTTGCCCCAGCAATTGACAGAAAACGAGGCAGCTAGACAACGAATGACTGCTTTGAGACACCATGAAATAGAACACTGCAATAGAAAAGGATTGCTCTACAACAAAAATGACTCTCTCACTACAGCTGATATAGGAAAAATGGACAAAGTATGTCAACATTGCTCAGCTGTAAAATTTAAAGGAGAAACCCCTGGTTGTTGTTGTTCTTCTGGCAAAGTTGTGCTTGATAGCTTTCCACCACTGCCTCAGTTGCTTCAAGATTTGCTCTCCGGCAATGGTCCCATCTCTAAAGATTTTCTGCAAAATCTACGCAGTTATAACAATTGTTTTGCAATGACATCATTTGGTCACAAAATTGTGGCAGTACATGGGTGGAATCCTTCTTTTAGAATTCGAGGCCAGGTTTGCCACCAGATTGGGAGTCTTTTACCACCTGAAGATGAAACAGCAAAGTTTATTCAAGTCTACTTCTTGGATAGTCTGGAAGAGGAACTACATAATCGGGGACGTGACAGTAGACTCAATAGAGACATTCTCCAAAGTCTGACTGAATTTTTACATGAGAACAACAGCTTCATTTGTCAGCTGAAAACAACAAAGGAGAGGATTGAAGAAGAACACTTGGTAGAACATAAAGTTGTCATAAGGGAAGACCGAAGGCCGCAAGAAGAGCATCCACGGCGATTCAATGCTCCAACAACAATGTATGAGATTGGAATATTAATGGAGAATGAACCAACAGCTAACCGGGATATTGTCTTGCATTTTAGAAATGATACATTAAAACGGATCTCCGAACTACATCCCCTCTACGATACTTTAATGTACCCGTTAATGTACCCCTATGGTTCTCCATCTTACAACATCTACATGAAGGCATCCAATGGGCGAAAAGTTACCCAACAGCAATTTTATTCGTACCATTTAATGACTCGGCCTGGAAACTATTTTCTCTGGTACCGAAGGCTATTTCAACAATGGCTGGTGGATGTGTACTGCAAGATTGAAACAGAACGTTTACAGTTCCTGAGGCGTGAGCAACAGACCCTGAGAGCTGACAATTATAGCAACTTGAGAGATTCAATTCTTAGGGAGGATGGGAATCCAGAACAGTTTGGTCAACGAGTTGTACTTCCGGCAACTTATACAGGAGGCCCTCGATACATGTTTGAGCGTCAAAGTGATGCCATGGCATATGTTCGGCGAATGGGCCGAGCCGACCTCTTCATCACGTTCACAACAAATCCAAAGTGGACAGAAATTACAGAAAATTGTCTTCAAGGATCGTCCAGATATTGTTGCCAGGGTTTTCAGGCAGAAGCTAAAAAAGTTACTTGAATTTATTAAAAAAGGGAGGATTTGGCAGGTTGAGGGCTTTCCTGTACAGTATTGAATATCAAAAAAGAGGACTGCCGCATGCACACATCCTCACCTGGCAGGCCCCAGAGGACAAACTTCTACCAGAAAAAATGGATCTCTGCAGATATGCAGAGATCCCTGACAAAGAGGAAGATCCTGATCTTCATGCTAAAGTGATGGCACATATGGTGCATGGACCTTGTGGACCATTTAATCCAAATTGTCCATGTATGATTGACAACAAATGTTCCAAAAAATACCCAAAAGAATTTCTTCAGTGTACCGAGCAAGGCCAAGACTCTTACCCCAAGTACAGGCGAAGAAAACCAGAAGATGGAGGCCAGACTGGTACAATAAGGATGAAGAGAAATGGTCGGTATGTTAATCAAGAAATAACAAACCAGTGGATTGTTCCGTACAACAAGGTCCTCCTTCAGCAGTTCAACGCTCACATTAACGTAGAAATTTGCAGCTCGATCCAAAGCATCAAATATGTCCTCAAATACGTGAATAAAGGATGTGATCAAGCAGTGTTTGAACTACAAAGAACTGATGGAGCAGCTAACCAACAAGGCCAAGTACAAAGTCACATTGTGGATGAGATCCAGCAGTTCCAGAATGCAAGGTATGTCGGCAGTTCAGAGGCGGCCTGGAGGATATTGGAACATCCCATCCATGAACATTTCCCCCCAATTGTACAACTTTCTGTTCATCTTGAAAATGGGCAGCATGTCATGTTCTCAGCTGATACTGCTCTGGAACGAGCCCAAGATCCACCGCCTGCCACAACTTTGACAGCATTTTTTCAACTCTGCCATGAGGATGACTTTGCAAGGGGTCTCAAATACGTAGAAGTCCCTGAGTTTTACACTTGGAACAAATCGACAAAGAAATGGATGAGAAGAATGCGTGGGGTACAAGTTGAAGGTACTGGAAATGATGATGTATGGAAGGCACCATGCATTGGGAGAATCTACACGATTAGTCCAAAAGCAGGGGAGTGTTATTTCTTACGCCTGTTGCTCAATGAGGTTGCTGGTCCAACTTCATTTCAAAATTTGCGAGCATACAATGGTCAGGTGTTTGAAACATACAGAGCAGCGTGCCTTGCTCAAGGCCTTCTAGAAAATGACCATCACTTGCATCAAGCAGTAGGAGAGGCAAGTGCCACTCAATCACCTTCAAATTTGCGAAGCCTATTTGTGATAATTTTAACAGCCTGTGAGCCAAGAAATCCTCTTGAGATCTGGATGGCTTTTCGTGATGTAATATCTGAAAAAATTCTTCACAGATACAGGCAAGAAGTTAACAATCCAGAAGCAGATTTTAATGAGGACATCTACAATAAAACTCTTTGTCTAATTGAAGAAAAAGTTCTCCTTATGTGCGGTCAACCATTGGCAAGCTATGGATTACCTGCACCAACGCAAGGGAGAGATGAAAGACTCGCGAGAGAGTATCAACGTGAAGTTACTTATAATCTTGAAGAACTTTCCCTACAAGCAGAAAATATGCAAGAAAAACTGACCGATTCTCAAAGAGAAGTTTACAATTCATTCATGGCAATGTTGGAAGCACAAGGTGAAATGAACAAAAACATGATGTTTCTTGATGCTCCAGGTGGTACGGGCAAGACTTTTGTAATCAATTTGATCCTTGCAAAGATTAGATCCATGAGAAAGATTGTGCTTGCAACAGCATCCAGTGGCATTGCTGCTACTCTACTACAAGGTGGCCGCACTCTTCACAGCACTTTTAAAGTACCCTTGGATACTCATCGAATGGATCAGCCAGTTTACAAAATTACTGGTAACTCAGCCTTGGCAAATGTAATTAGAGACACCTCTGCAATCATTGTAGACGAAGCCCCAATGACGCACAAGAGTGCTTATGAAGCAACTGACCGAACACTGCAAGACATCACAGGAAACAAGAATCCCATGGGTGGCATTCCAACCTTATTTTGCGGTGATTTCCGTCAAATCCTCCCAGTGGTTAAAAATGGCACAAGGGCTAACATTGTCAATGCAAGTTTGAAACAATCCTATCTCTGGAGGCACGTTATAGTGAAGAGACTGACTACTAATATGAGAGCCTATATCTCTGATAACACAGCTGCAGCAGACTTCTCAAAATTGCTTCTCCAAATCGGTAATGGTCAGTTTCCTATCACTTCTTCACCTGACACAATTAAGATTCCAACTGCGCTTGGTAAATGTGTCGGTAATCAGAAGCAACTGAAAGACAAAGTGTACCCAGACCTGCAAAACAATTGAAAATCACCGGATTGGCTTGCTGAGAGGGCTATTATTTCGCCATTAAACAGCAATGTGAATCATTTGAACAATTCAATAATGGATGAATTTCCAGGAGACACAAAGCAATACAAGTCAGTTGATTCGGCTACTAATGAATATGAAGCTGTTCACTACCCTGTGGAGTTTTTAAACTCTTTGGAGATATCTGGAATGCCTCCACACATTTTAAATCTCAAAATTGGATCGCCAATCATGATTCTTCGATCCTTGGAACCGCCAAAAACAACAAACGGAACCAGATGTGTTATCACCAGATTGCACACCAATGTACTTGAGGCCACCATTTCCTGTGGTCCCTACAAAGGCGAAACCGTTCTACTGCCAAGGATCCCCTTAGTTCCATCGGACTCAGAACTTCCATTTAAATTCCGGAGACTCCAATTTCCTGTGAAGGTGTGTTTTGCAATGAGCATAAACAAAAGTCAAGGTCAAGCATTTAACACCATTGGCGTAGACTTGACATCAGACTGCTTCAGTCACGGTATGTTCTACGTCTCCATCAGCCGGACAGGAAGTTCAGAAAAACTCTACATTCTGGCTCCAAATCAAAGCAGCAGAAATGTAGTTTACCCTGAGGCTCTTCAGTGAAAAGTTCGAGAAATGGATATGAGGAAAAACTGACATGATCTGATTGTGGTAAGTTTTTAGTATTGAATGTGCAAGATAAAATTTAAGCAAGAGTTGAAAATTACTTCAATGAAAAATTTACCTTCCTTTTTGATGAAAATGTTTTGTGAAGTTCCTGATTGAATTTCAGTCACTACAAGAGGTAGTTAAAATGTTAATCACCTTATGCAATCGTTGCTCTTACAACATCAACTTACTGGAAAGGTTCCCACAGATTTTGGTACCCGAGTGCGCAACAAAGCTCCGTGCGAAGCACGGGTATCTTTGCTAGTATATAATAATGTTGTATTTTTGCTTAAATAAAAAAAAAAAAAAGGTTTTAATATAAATATCAATACACACAAACATATATGCATACTAGCAGTTCAGCTCGGCCTTGCTTGGGCCCTATGTAATGTTCATAACTTGCCCTACATGTGAATACACTTTATGTAAGATTTCAAACGTTAGAGCAAAATTTGTCTGAATAATTTCGTAGAGACCGCAGAATTAATTTTTTTTAACTTTGATCTCAATCTTTCCCCTTTAACATCTATCATATTGGTCTCAAATCAAAATACAAAGTTTTACCCATGTCCTAGTTACCTACATCTAAAATTTCAAGTCTTTAGACCCAAAATTGGCGGAGGACTTTGGTAGAATCTGCAATGGTCATCTCTTTCAACTTTTACCTTTTGGCAAGGGGTCCAAGTTCAACGATTTTACCCTTGAAAACCCTACCAAACCCCTCCGCTAATTCTGGGTTTAAACACTTGAAATTTTAGATGTAGATTACTTGGACATGGATCAAACTTTTTCATTCGATTTGAGCCCAAAATAATAAATGTTAAGGGGTCAAAACTGGGGTCAAAGTTAAAAAAAATGACCTACACAGTCTCTAGCAAATTATTCAGCTAATCTTTGGTGTAAACATTTGAAATTTTACATAAACTGTATTCGGACATAGGGGAAGCTTTTTAATTCGTTTTTTCCCCCGAAAAGTTGGCTGCAAAGGAGTCAAAGTTCAAAAGATTTTACCTTTGCGGTCTGTACATGTGCACATAACAGTACATAGGGCCCGACCAAAGCCGGGCTGAACTGCTAGTGTTTATATATTTGTATTTATAGGGTTCGCGCCCTTATTAATTCACCGATTATTATAAATATCGAAACAAAGCTGCTAAACATAAAGTTGCGTAGTGAGGGATATATTTAGTTTAATTTGATTTCATGCAGAGGGGATAAAAAGGAATAAAAACTCTTCATAGGAATTAAGATACGTTCCATTTTTGTGAAATTTTGACAATAGATATTAGACCTCAATTGATAAACATTTCCCAAGTTTCAGTTTCTTTGGAGTATTTTAAAGATTTTTAAGGGTAGATACGGTAAAAATCAAATATATTTGGAAGTTCAAAAAATTTGTATTGAATTCAGTCTACAGTCATTAGACACGAATCAAGCAAGATTTCCTGAATTTCAATTTCTTAAGACTAGCATTCATTCTTCTTTTTCTTTGACTCATTATCTAAAAAAAAAAAAAAATCTGTTTTATGATTTAAGAAAAGCGATCGTTACCCAAGTCGTATTAAACTGTCTGCCCTTAACAGAATTCTTGCTAATGAGACAAAAACTTTGTCTGAAATGCAACAAATCTGTTTTTCTTCCAATTTTCTCATGTCTTGTCGTTTCCAATTGATTAATCGATTTTTTCCACCAATCAGTGAGTGGTTAACTATTTTACTGGTAAGCACCCAGAAATTGTTTTCAAGCAAATTCACAACTAAAGAAAAAAAAAACGAAAAAAAAATAACAATTTATTAACCACTTCCAAAATTTAAATCGCCATCATCGTTATCATCATCATCATCATCATCATCATCATCATCATCATCATCATCATCCTGTTTTGGATACTGACATGGGTTAAAGGTTTTTTTTTTTAGAAATTGATTTTCAAACTAACCTATCTCTAGCAGGTCTTTATTTATTACCCTTTTCTCTCAAATCCATCTTGATCACTTTGTCCCATGTTTTCACTTCAACTGTTCTATATTTATTAACTCAAGACTTCTCATCCATTTTTTCAACATGACCATAGTGTCGCATATCTTCCTGATTTAATCTTTCTCTGAAAAGATTCTAAGTTTGTTTTTGTTCAATTGAATGTATATATCATGCATGAGCAATCAAGCCAGCAGCCAAATTCGGCCAGCAAACGCATCCCCGGTGACTAAATCACTAAAGGTAGGGGTAATGTATTTATAGATATCCTGTAAGATTTTATATTGACTTTGAGATTTTTTCTCAATAAAATAAATAACTTATCTTTATCCATTGTCCGAGTGTAAAAGAGAAAATGAAGAAACGTGAATAATTCACGTGTAGTACTTTAGATTCGTAATCAAATTATTTTAAGAAATAGAAATTTAAAAAAATATTTGATACTTCTGCAATTTACGAACCGTGCTGAAATGATAACTATTATTTAGAAATTCTTTTTTAATACCGGAATGAGAGCTTTATTAACTACTAGTAACCGTCGAAAATTACTTATTCTAAAGCTTATTAAAAGCAATTAAAATCCGTTATTTCTTTAAAACTTTCGGTTTTAACAGAAAGATAAAACCCTGAAGTTTATTATGTTAAAAGCAGAATAATATAATAGTATTCTATAATTTTAATAGAATTTTAAGTTTTAAATTAAAAAAAAAACGCGTTTGACCCAGTTTTCGCCGAATGTCAACAAAACATGAATACTTGTTTAAAAAGGTTTTCGAATCAATTAAACTAACTTTTTTATATCTAAATAAAATTTACTATGATTGGCTATAAGAATATGCAAAAATATTAGAATATAATTACCTCATATTTAAATAAATTCAAGTAATTCAATTATTTAGCACGATCTCGAACATTATGCTTACCGCCGCCATCTTGGATTTTAGGTATGAGAACCCAGTAACGTCTAACTATTTATTTAAGCATTTTCATAAATTTTAATGTAACTACACAGGCAAATACATCTTTTTAAAGATAATTGAATTAAATTATAATTATAAACGCCATTTATGGTGAAATATGTTATTTTTAGCTTTATAATTTTTTCTTCATAATAATTGATCAAACTTTAAATTTTTCCTAATACTTGTAAAAATTAAGTAAAAACTACTTTTTTCTATTTTTACATGAAACATAATTTTTCAGCATTTAATATCACTTTTAGTCATTTTTATATATCATGATTCTGATCATTTTTCCTTTCTTATCTTCTAATTAGCCACACTCTTTTTCCGTAAACCAGATCATACTGTATTTTCCTCAATTCTTTATTGCATAAAGCAAGTTGACAAAGAATTCCATTAGAATTTGGTGCCCTTTAAAAAGGCCGTTTTTGATAACCCTGTGGGTGGGATGCAACTTGTTGGAATGTAACAACCATCATCTACAGAAATCCATGTCTTCATAGTTCTACTTAATTTTCAAACGGGAGATGACAACTTTTTGTAAAACGTAACGGGCTACTGTATCTTGAAAATAGCGTAATACGCAGATACAATTAATACTTATAATTTTCACACCCTGTGTTTTTTTATTTTTTTTTGTGTCGATTTCTTAAAGCATTCTTTATGTACATGGAAAGTTTACCCATTCTAAAATAAAATTTTTAATTTATTTTTAAAGATTTAAAAGTATGCTTATTTTAGCGTTTTCGTAAAAAATATTTTTATCTTCATCTGAAAGATAATAATTATGTATAACATATTCAATGAATCTCACACTTCAAAAAAAAAAAAAATAAATTAAACACATTCAAGTTTCGGATTTCAATCTTTGATATCGAAGGCACCCTGTGATTTTTTTTTGTTGTTGTTTTTTGTTTGTTTACACTCGTTCACCCTCCTACCACAAAATGAGTGTGTGCTTAGTGGATCGTTTAGACTTTACGGTGTCAAACAAGAAACAAATGAGGAAGTGAGCATGAAGTCCCCAAAACTATATTTATACAACGAATATGAAAAGAAGGTTACACACATCTAAAGTGCATTCTTTACTTATTACTCGGTGAAAATTTTATATTGATTAAATAATTACCTGATTTTTGGTAGATTTTTAAAGACAGACTCTGTTACGAAAATCAAAAACATTCTATAAATTTGGCGGTCAATGTTAACTACTCTGTACTTTTATTTAATAATTTAATAAACAAAAGATACCATAAAAATTGTAATTTAACTAAAATATCCAATCAACACGGTCCGTAAACTGCAGGCGTGCCAAAAGTTTAATCAGTAAATACTAAAGAACAAATATGTCATTACTACTCACGAATGGCTCATTATAATAAACTAATATATTACTATCCTTATTTATTTGTAGTAGTGTCATGAATCGTTCTAACATTTTCATACCAGCTCCCTCTATTCTCCATTACATCTAGTAGGTCTTCATAGATGCATTTTAAATATTCTATATTTGAGGTAGTCTCTATGATCTCTTCACTGAACAATGTCTCTGTTTCGGCATCTACAAACGAAAATTACTGATGTAAATTGACAAATGGAGGATGCCGGAAAAATAGATTAAAAACAGGTAGGTAGCTATACTATTAGTTTGAAGAACATCTGGAATATCATATGCCAGAATATTTTCTTCGTCTTCTCTCTGAGTATCAAATCAAAAACTTCATATAAAATTTGATAGAACAAGAAAATCTTCAGATTTCTTTCTCGTGTGCCTTCCATAATCCGTCAGGCCATCAATTGATGTGTAGAGGTCCCTTTAAAATACCAAGTGTTTTTAGATATGTATTTTTACAGATATGTGATTAAATCATTTTAATGCAAAAAAAGGTTTAGTGGATAAAAGAAAATGTATCCACTGTAAAAGTTTTCTTCGGCCAGAATAGTTATTTTCAGAAGAACAGACACAAAATAAAATACATTCGTAAAACAAAAGGTTTGAATCTAGTATTAATATGTCAGATGTATTGCTATTCAGGTTTGACGTTGAAAATTCGAAATATATGTAAATTTCTATTCCAGAAAGTATATACAGATAAGAGTTATTCTCTGAACAGAACAGTTTTATGTAATACTAGCATTTCAGCCCGGCATTGCCCGGGTGTTTGGAGGTGTATGTTGAGCAAAAAAAAAAAAAAAAAAAAAAAGCGATCAATTTTTTAAAGTTTGACCCCGATTATGACCCCTTAAAATCTATTGTTTTGGGCTCAAATCAAGTTATTAAGTTAGATCTATGTCCAAGGAACCTATATCTAAAATTTCAAGTGTTTAGACTCAAAATTGTAGGAGGAGTTTGGTAGAGTTCTCAAAGGTCAAATCGTTGAACTTTGACCCCTTAACAGCTAAATTTCTGGCCGAAAATCGATCACAAAGATTTCCCCAAATCTCAGTATCCTGTATATCAAATTTCGAGTCTGTAGACTTCAAATTGACAGTTATTGCGTAGAGAAATATATATACACACACACACACAGACACGTTCACTTTTATAGATATATAAATAGATTAAACAAAAATATATACGAATACATAAATATATATGGAAACAATTTTGTGTTTACTGTAAACTTTTTACGCAAATATTATGCAAGTATAAATCATGTAGAATATCTGCATGAATATAATTACACGTAATAGTTAACTAAAGATGATCATCCCATAAGAAAACCGAAAAAACTAATAGGGAATTAATTAAAATGAACGTTTAAAAGAATATGCAAATTAGCTAGATCTTTAGCTGGTGAATGCAATTCCACAACCCATATATAAGAAAATTGTATTTTCTTTTTAAATAAATAGAAAAGAGGGGTTTTATATGAATATCAATACACACAAATGAAAAACGAATTTATAGGAGTATAGACAGACTAAAATCAATATAGAATGCTATTAACCTTATGTCTCGAATCCTTTTTGAAATTTGGATCAAAATCTATTGCATGATTTTAATTCTAGAAAATGTCCAAAGTTTAAAATAAACGATAAAACGAAACAAGAATTAAGATAGATTCGAATAGAGATATATATGCATCTACTTCTTTTCCCACTATTCCAAGTAAGAGACGATTTTCCGCCTTGTCTTATCTGCCCTATGTTCTTCATGTCAACCTCTCACCAATCATTTCCAACTAAGTTTCTAATCACTCGGCTTTTTGCTAAATCTCTATTTGATTTCATGACTTTTATTCTCTTTCCAAATCGATTTTGCCCTTTAAAGTTAATCCGTGAAAAACTGTGTTTTTTTTTTCTTTTCATTTCTTTTTTCATCTTCTATTTTATTTTTACAAAAAATCTTTTTATGGAAACTTAAATCAGCAAAGAGAAATGTAAAGATTAAACTAACAAAAACATTTTTAAAGATAAGCATCAATGTTAAACGTCTGAACATCAAAGAAATCGGTCAAGTTTTTATTCATCTTGAAAACAACCGATAGAGTTTAACGACCAGATTACGTGTTTTCAGCTTTCAATAACCGGAAGTAATATAATAGAACATTTTATTATATGAATTTTGTGCTAAAATATTTCATTTTCAAATTTATATTCTAAAATGTTTCTAAAAAATGTTCAAATAAAAATCTATTTGAATATGTAAAATCTGAAATTTAAAAAGATAAATAGAATATTAGCATAAAAATCGTAAAAATATAACTTGAAAATAGTGTATAGTTTTTATATATTTATGATAATGCATTTGTTTATTTTAAAAAGGTTTAATCATACGTTTCAATTTTTTAAATTATCAAGTATTTAACAAAAGAAACTTAATTAAAAAATGAAAAAAAATACCATAGCAATTAAATATTATAATGGAACAAAATTTAATTTTTTTAAATATATTTTAAATTAGAAATCCTATTTTTTTCAAATTTTGGGTAAATATCTAATTAATTTTGTTATATTTTATTTTGACTACATTGTCAAAATTTCTGCTATAATAAAACTTTGAACCGCCTGGGTTTTCTTGCTTGCTTGAATCTTGTCTTCAAAGTTGATGTCATTCCATCTTTTAAAAAAGGGATAACAAGTGAGTATATATATATATATATATATATATATATATATATATGCGTATGTTCACTGTGTGTGTTTGTAGGAATTCAAAAATGTTTTCAACACTTTTAAAACCATTTTAAACTATAGTCTTCCATATTAGATTCGCAAATTTTATTCGTTGTTCTATCATTGTATCAGATGACTGACGAAAACTCATGAGAGTCGAAAGCGCTCGCATGTATGTCTAGTTCATATTCACATTGGAGTAGAACGTTAGATCACTAGTTTGCCAGTTAGGCAAAAAGGGAAAAATCAGAGGATTTCATTTCACTTAAATAAAGAAATTAAATTCTACCAAAACCGTGTGTGTGTGTGGGTGTGTGTATGTGTGTGTGCAGTGTTTAAAGACAATTATGAAAGAAGATAATGTTTATCTGTGGCATAATACTGGTTCTCAATAGACCAGCGAAATTAAGCAAGGAGGCTGGCCAATACAAGATGGGTGACTATTTGGAAATGTGAGATGCTGTTTATCATCTTCTCATGACCAGGATTTGCATGTGTTTGCAGATTGCTTGTGAATTTTATATTTCCTTAAAAGTTTATTTATTGGATACATGACTGATAGTACACCAGGTATTTCCATTTCAAAGATTAAGCAAAGGTTAATATTTAAATGTTCGTAATTTTAGGGCCGAAATATTTGTTTGTGAACTTTTCTTATTTAAGTCATAATACTTTGTAAATATTTCTATTTTTGGTTTGTTTTCTTTAAATTCTTTTCGAGTAAAGAATTTGTCATTGTGTTTAATATTATCTCTCATTCGCAGAATGTCCACCATTTATCAAAGAAACGTTATTTTCTGACAGACGACTATTTTTATTTTTGGTAATAAATGATGTTTGGAATTTTAAGATTAATTTATAAGTAAAATGAATCTTGATAGAAAAGCATCTTATTCATTTTCATGAGACCACGAGCACTCACATACACACGTATACACATAAAACCACGCAGATAATCGCACATACATAAACAGCCACATACATATTTATGCGCACGTAGGTATTTACTACCTCACACACATTTACACACCCATAACCCCAATAAACGTCATACACTCCTACAAACAATCTTACACATATTCACACACGCAAATATACTCATAGGTTCACTGGAATAGATCGATCTTATATGGGAATCGTTGTCGTTGTAATCATCATCATCATCGTTGTCGTCGTCGTAATCGGTTTACCTTCCATTTTAGATACTAGCATGCGTGAACGACTTTAAACTTCCAAACTAATTTATATCTTGTTAAATTATTATCTCATTTGTTTTCAATCCACTAGATTTCAAAGTCAGGGAAAGTTTATAGAAGTTGACTTCCACTCTAACTTATACACAGAATAAAGTTTATTTTAGCATAACAATACATAAGAAAAATTAAATTATTTACTAAAATAAAGAAACCAAGAAAAAAATTCACCAAACATGTATGTGTTAAAATAAACTCAATTGTTAATTTGATACATTCGAAAAGGATGTACCACTCCATACAAAACGGAACAATAGAACAATAACAATAGAACACAAAACAGAAGTCAGCCAAACTGTGTCTTAGTATAACCAGACCATTGGTTGATGAAAGTATAAATGAATTTAGCTAGTTAAACTAAACACCAGGTGTATAAAAAGATTAGGTAATACGAATACAACGCAGATTCAATGTAGATTGCTACACACACGCACACACACACACGTACACACACACACACACACACATATATATATATATATATATATATATATATATATACGCACACACATATGTATATATGTATGTATGCATGCACAATAACTGGAATAATTATTGTTTTGGGAAAGTAATTATTACATCAAAAACTGTAAACCTACAAATATTTTTCAATTATTAATCGAATTCGATAAATTCAGAAACAAACGTTAGACTATCCTTTCAAATATTCATTGAGGCTAAGCTCAAATTAATGAGGTGATTATTTTCTTTTGAAAAATGGACAAAATCAAAACCAATATTTGGCCGATAAATGGGTTCGCCCAAGATTTATATGCATACAAATAGCAAAGTATATTTATGCACCAAACGTTCTTTTATACATGTTTTGTTAAATAAGAGCGACAAGAAGCTCTTTTTTTTACATTTTATATATTTTTCTTTATTTCATGACCTATAGGAACACTAAAACTGTTGCTTTTGTTATACAGGATGAGTCACAGGAAAAACATGTTTTTAGAACGCTCCTTGCTCTCTATGAGTAAGGGGTAGGGAGTGAGGAAGGTAATCTGCTTAAGATACCGTTTAGTTTGTTGTTATTTGTTTATCTTTTACGCTAAATTTTGTTTTAGTTGGTTATTGATTTTGAATTGCTTTTCTCTTCAGTTTATTTCCCTCAGGCTACCGGGTTTCCGCTGATATCATGAAAAAACAAGTAAGAGCCTTCTCATAAGTGGAACTTCGCTGGTCTGTATTTTTAATATATAGAAATCTATATACATACAGGGCAGTGAAAGAAAAAAAAATTATTCAGTCGAATTCACCAACAAGTTTTGAGAAAAAATGTTGTAGCTTTATCCGTGTCGCCCGTTTCGTAAATACATCAGCGATATTTTGTTCTGATGATATGTAATTCAAAATAATGGATTCCTTTTTTTATCTCGTTTTTTTTATGAAATGGTATTTTATATCTATATGCTTAGATCTTTGGTTGATTATCGTGTTCTGTGCTTAGACTATACTGGCTTGATTATCACAATTAATTACCACGGGGCTTGTAATCAATTCTGGCTCTAAAATAGTCTTCAGGATATTTTTAAGGAAGTGTGCTTCCTGGGCCGTGTGTGTGAGCGCGATAAATTCTGCTTCACACGTAGAGAGAGATACAATCTGTTGTATATAGATTTCCATGAAATAATAGGCCCATTTTCTGAGAGACTGAAACAATATCCAGATACACTCTTGCAATCCTCGTCGTTTGCCCAGTCTGAATCCGAAAAACCTTCTAATTTTAGGGGATTTCTTGATTTTCTAAATACTAACTTCTGTTCTTTGGTTCCTTTTAAATAACGTAGGACTTGTTTAGCTCTGTTTAAATTCTTCATTGTCGGTCGTGATAATTTTTGTGACAGTTTTGTTACTGTATAGCATATGTCGGGCCTGGTTGCAGTCATTAAATATATAAGACTACCTATAATTTCGCGATATTGTGTGTCATTTATTATTTCAAATTCTGTGTGTATATTTTATTAATATCATTTTCGACCGGTGTAGAGCGTTTCTTGCACTCTCCCATTCCAAATTTTAATAGTATTTTGTCGATGTATCTCGATTGAGTCATCGTAACAAGTCCTTTGCTTTGAGTAAATTCTATCCCCAGAAACCAGGATATTTTGCCAAAATCGGTCATTTTGAATATTTTACTTAATTTGTTCTTAACATCAGTTAACATTATGTCACAATTTGATGCGATTAAAATATCATCGACCCACAAAACCAAAATCAGTAGTTTATCGTCTCTGTGTTGGGTATATAAACAGGGGTCTACAGCGCATTGTCTAAATTGTTGTTTAATAATATAATCATGGAATACTGTGTTCCAACACTGAGCACTCTGCTTTAGACCATATAATGACTTGTTAAGTCGCCACACGCTATTTTTATTTTTCATTATAAATCCCTCTGGAGAGGTAATATAAATTTCACAGTCTATTGGGGCATTCAAATAAGCATTTTTTACGTCCATTTGATGGATGTTTAGGTCATATTATGATGCGACTTGCAGTAAAACTCTGATTGTCGTTAGGTTTGTGGTCGGTGAAAACGTAGAAAAGTATTCTTTACCGTAAATCTGAGAGCACCCCTTATCAACTAAATCTTGCTTTGTGCTGTTCTACGCCTGATGCTGTACTCTTTTTTGTAAAGACCCATCTGGTAGAAATAACATGTTTATCTCTTGGGAGAGGCACTACCGTATAGGTATCCTTTTTGATTAAAGCATCTATTTCTTTTTTCATGGCTTCAGTGGAAGCGTGCTGGGCCCATAACCTCTAGAAGTGTAAGCCATTTTGAGTTTCAGAACAGTTTCAGATGGTTCGCTGTTACACACAAGTTTGTATTTGCATTCCATCAACTCCAGTAGGCAACTTTTTGATATCAGGAATATTGCAGTGTCCAAGAATTTTATGCCATGTCTGTAGATCATGGCAGGCGGTTTTTGATGGGACTACGCTATTTAAATAATATAGTCTTCCATTTTCTTTAATGTCAAATACAGTTCCATTCGGGTATACCAGTTTTGTTTTATTGGGGCTAAAGTTTATATTTGCACCTTGTTTTGTGGCAGCTTGTACAGAAAATATATTTTGCTTAAATTTTGGGATTAGAAGAGCGTTTTCTAGAATACAGAAACACAATTCACCTTTATTGTTCTTTCGCGAGATTTTCGCATTGCCTCTTTTCAAAACGATATCATTGACTCGACTCCCGTCAGCTAGTTCTACAAAACGATTTTGTGGCTTAAAGTTGGGATCAAAATTGATAAAATCAGATTCCTTTGTAATCACATGTGCCGTGGCCCCACAATCGACAAGAAAATTATTATTGCTTGTTGACGCATCAAATGTACACGAAAATAAAAATGTATTTTCGCTAACAGAGCTCTCTACATTTTTAATGTAGTCGCCATTTTGAATCCTGTATCCACATTGGAAATTATTGTGATTAGGTCAGTTTAGTGTATAAAAAATAATTTTGGGTTTTCCTTTCGATAAATAATGCTCTCTCAATATGTTTAATGCTTTGCAGTCGTCGTCCAGGGCTTCTCTCATTACCAGTGATAGACTTCAGTCATCTAAACACTGTATTAATTCCGCAAAGACAGTTGCGTTCTTTTCAATGAAGTCGGGGTCGTTTCTGTTTTCAGGTTGTATTTCCAGTACTTTGTGTAGCTTTTGGATTCGTAGATATCCCAGAAATTTAACTTGCCACAATTCGAATTTTGATTCGGATCCATCGAAATAAAGACGCACGCTGGGCCCATAACCTCTAGAAGTGTAAGCCATTTTAAGTTTCAAAACAGTTTCAGATGGTTCGCTGTTACACACAAGTCCTGGGAGGTGACTTGTTTGTAGTAGAGAGTTCCACAGAACAAAATATTCTTACCGTGTCGAAACCCGGGAAAAGAACATGTGAAATTGCTCCAGAAAAGGTTTAATATTTATGAAGCAGTTCTGGTTTCTAATTGGTTGGAACGTGAATTTATTTGATTCGTCAGTTCTTAGCAGCATTGTTTATAAATAGAATCGTCCGACTGTGTGGGATCATACCCCATTAGTGTTCCAAAATATTGCAACAATATATATATATATATATATATATATATATATATATATATATATATATATATATATATATATATACTATTTCATTTACTCACATAAATTAATACAAGAAGATATAATTTTATGCGTGAATTTACAGTATTAACTTCAATAGTGCTCAATGCGTAAGTAGAGCTAGGTAGTAATTTATGAAAATATATAAGGCAATTAAGCTACATTTCGCATTTCATCTTCGTGAGAATTCATAAGCCAGACGAATTCTCAAGACGATGAAACGTGGAATATTTTGTGTAACTTAATCGTTATATATTTTCATAACGTATATATATATATATATATATATATATATATATATATATATATATATATATAAACAGACGTACAATTTCAACAGAACATAACCAACCAAAATTATTAAACATTTTACTTTTCATGTTTATGAACTTTCAGCAATTGTACCCAATCCCAATGAAGATGCCTGTTTGATAACGGGCGTGTACTTTTATTAGTATATATTAAAGCATAGCTGATGTGCAGAGGCGCAGAGGTTGTTCTTGGCCTTCGGGCCAGGAGCGGAAAAGGAAGTAATCAGTTCTGGTCAATGTGGGGGCAACCCTTCATATCAGACAATTGATCAAAGTGACGGACAATCATTTTGGATTTTGAAAGAACCGGTTTTGGATTTTTACACATCTGGTCACTGGAACAATGCTTTAAGGACGAGGTAACCGTTAAGTCTTGCGCGCGGTTATGGGCACTGATGTCTGTCTATTTATCTATCTGGCTCTCAAATAAGTTGAGACGATTATGTCGCTCTCATACTTAGTTAATTGTAAATTATTCTTGTGATATATTTATTCTTTTCTCTTAATAAAACTCCATGTCCCCAAACAGGTCTTTATTGTTCATATTGTTATACGCACAACAAACTAACCCGACGACGATTTAAAACAGCGAATGATGACTTGAATCCTGGTAAAAAAAAAATGCTAACAGGATAAAGAAATGAATAGATTCACAACATAACCCCGACCTTCCCAAGAAAAGTAAAACTTTACTCCCTCATCATAGAATTCACTAAACACTGATTATCTACTGCGAAAGATTTTTCCTCTGTAAGTACCCTCCTGCTCCCTGTTTCCACAGCTGTATCAACATGCAAACATTAAATGTCATGCGAAGTCGTCCAACTTGCCACTAAAGTAGCCTCCTATAAATCAAACCCTTATCATAGTCGATTCTTATGCGTCAGTGGCTTATTTAAGGTTGACTAAAGTAATAAACAAATTTAAATTAAAAAAATCATCTAACAATATCTTTTATTAGTGTTTGTAACCATAATGGACATATGTAATGCAGAAGGCCTCTAATTCCGCGCCATACTTGTGGCGTTTTAGCTGGCTTAATTTATAAGAAATAAGTATCAATATTAACATGTCTCACTGAATATTGTGTTCTCATCCAGGATGTAAACAATGCTGTTAAGTCGCTGGTTGTGGAAAAGAAATTATTTTTCCCATTTTATTGCTTGCATGATTACACAAGTAGTTTCTATGGGTATAGACTGATATCACACGCACATCTCTTTCTTTCTCTCTATTATATATATATATATATATATATATATATATATATATATATATATATATATATATAGTAGGTTATAAAATATATATGGCGATTAAGCTATACTGAATAAGTGGATGAAACGCAGAATATTCAGTGTAGCTTAATCGCCATATACATTTTATAACCTACTAACTAGCTCTATCTATGTATTGAGCACTTTTGAAGTAAATACTTAAAGTTTACGCATAAATCTATACTTTCGTATATTAATTTTATGTGAGTAAATTAAGTAGTTATATATATATATATATATATATATATAATGATAAAAAGATGGATAAAATCCAATTGTAGGTCATTAACTGAAATTGTGCTTTCTTATTGTCATATTTGTTTCTTGGTGTTCTGCGATGTCGCTTTCTGTTTCTGAGTCTGTCATCGTTTGGTTTCATACAATCAATGTATATCTGTATTACATATTTATGTGTAACATTTTACGTTTGTTTTATTGTGTATTTTTCAACCCGTATCCTGCATCTAAGTGTATGTTTATCAAGTTCTTATCTCTTATTATGCCAGTACTTGTTTTCAGATTCGTCATTTTATATCTTCATAAATTTAGCATTCATCTCTATTACTTGTGTACCTCTATTACCTATAATTTGTATTAAATTAAAATGGAGATCTTTCGTGAATAAAAAAAATGCTCTTTAGACTATGTGTATATGTGTGATAACGTAAAATTATTTTTGATCGATTTTTATAGCAATCAAAACTCGTCAGCAAAATGAAGCTCAGTATTCAAATCGTTAAACAATTGTTTAAAAATTTTTAATTGAGTTGTACGTAAATAAATTGTCAGACCAAAGTTCTATTATACTATGATGTTTTTGTTAATTTCGTAGCAAAGTAAAGCTAACGCGTGTTTCTAGAAGATTTAAAAACATACTTTAAATAAATTCAACTAGTAAACAGAAACTCCCGTTTTCAGACAAAAATCTTCAAATGACGACTATTGTAGCTAGATGTGTAACGTTATCGTTACATTTTAACATGGGCCCAATGTTGTGTATGGAAGTTTCATAAAGAAACACAGGAAAGAATTTCGGCAAGGTTCGTTTTTTTTTTCGTTTAAAGAAAAAACATTATCGGACGTTTTTACACCAAGCTGCCTGACATGTATTTCCCAAGCCAGCGACAATATGGTCGCATTCTGACTTTTCTTCTCGGGGTCAATTAACAGTTTCTTAGTTTGCAGTTAGCTGTTATGTCTGTAATCTATTCCACATTATCTGGTCGTCCGAAAATCTTGTTATAAGTTCGGAAGATAAATGAGTCCTGCATCTTCTGTGAAAGTTCCTGTCATTCGCCACGTGTTAAAAGAAACTTTGTCGTATTGACACTTGCTTTTTCCTCTCGACTTTTCTTTTCCTTCTCTTCTTCATCCTGCTGTGACGTCATGCTTACGCCACGGCATAGTCTTTGCATACGTGGCAGTGGCTTTGTTACATACGTTGGTATTCAAAATACAATAGTTAGATCAGTTTAAACTGTGATCAGCAGTTGGCCATTTTATATCTATCTGTTTAAGCTCATCCTGACAGTGAAGGGAATGATAATGTTTATATTCTTGTGCTTACATTCACATTACTAAGAGACCTGTATTCGAATTTAATTTTCCCATTTTACAACAAAATTTTTGGCTTGCTTAGAATTTTTCCAGAGCACTGATGATCAGCAAAGAGATTTGGACGTTAGTGTAATCTTGATTTGATATGTGGCATGCTCCATAGCATTTGTAGGACAATTTCGGACAACTATAGCGTCTTTTGGCTGTATCAAGATATACGCTAACATTTAATATACAATAAAGTGTAACAGTAATGTTTCAGCAAGGGTCACCAGTTAGCAAGTGCTAACTAAAAACATAAACAGAACTTTTGTAAATGAAAAATTGGAAAAAACAAAATTTTATAGCAGTACATTTTTAGACAGGAAATAAGAATTTAAAAGTTACTTTCAATCAGTAATGCAAACATGTGTTTTTGTAAAGAAACCTGAGTAAATAGTCACAAGTCGAAAGGTTCATAATGTGAATAATATGTGTATATAAATTATATACGCATATGAGTATTTGGTGGCGTGGCGTTGGGCATGTGGATTGATTTACCTTGTTCTTGCTAGTGTGCGTATAGTTGTAGACAGTAATTTATTTCTGTTTGCCAAACTTTCGTTAATGTGTAAGAGCGTATGAAGAAAGCTGGTATGTGAGCCATTGAGTCCCTTTTTTTGACTTGCTTCCCATCTCACCACTCAAGCACATGGGGAAGGAGGTTAATGAGAGTACATTCTGAGATCTATCCGTATGGTCGGCTGGGGAAGTCGCTGTGTCTCTAGCTTCCCAAGTTTTGCTTTATAACAGTTTCTAACTTTGAATTGGCTTACAATGTTGACATAGATTTGCTACTTTAGAGGTTTGAAATGGATTTTCATTGGTTAAAACTACTTTGATTTTACACATTCCTGTGAAAACTTAGTTGATTTTGGAAGTGATAAAGGGAGAGAACTCCAAAAAAGCGAAGGAAGAAAGAATGTAGCAATTAGAGCAATTTGTTTTTTTATTGTTCGTATGAATCACTTCGCGATTTAGTCACCACAAATAAACCATCATTTAATTTATATTCTCTGATAGAGCAATTCGGTCATTTGCACCAGCGTGCCTTGCAGATACACAAACCTAGCTATCTGTTACATTTTCTCAGGCAATCATGTGTTAGCCAATGAAAATTAAGTCTGATGTATATACGTATTCTCTCTCCCTGCTAAACTCAATCTCATAAAAATGGCCGTTAAGATATGAATCCGAACGTTAGAAAGAAAAAACGCACCAGGCTTTGTACATTAAAAAAGGATTGATATGAATATCAGATAAAACTTTATAGCAATAATAAATAATAATAAATTTGATTTATCTTAACACTTAACTACAGAAGTGTATTAATATATGCGATCTTTATCAATATATGAGGAAATACATAAGCATCTCATATAATAATCTATATAATATGTTAAGCATCATGTAATAATCTATATAATATGTTAAGCATCACGTATTAATCTATATAATATGTTAAGCATCATGTATTAATCTATATAATATGTTAAGCATCATGTAATAATCTATATAATATGTTAAGCATCATGTATTAATCTATATAATATGTTAAGCATCATGTATTAATCTATATAATATGTTAAGCATCATGTATTAATCTATATAATATGTTAAGCATCATGTATTAATCTATATAATATGTTAAGCATCATGTATTAATCTATATAATATGTTAAGCATCATGTATTAATCTATATAATATGTTAAGCATCATGTATTAATCTATATAATATGTTAAGCATCATGTATTAATCTATATAATATGTTAAGCATCATGTATTAATCTATATAATATGTTAAGCATCATGTATTAATCTATATAATATGTGAAGCCGACGCTTTAACATAGGAGTAGCTGTATAGGCATCTTATATTTCTAAATATATAAAGGCAGGTCTGTGTATATAATTATATATAGAACTTAATGATATTTATTATTTAATTATTGGAATTCTTTTAAGATGAGTAATTTGTATATTTTATTTATTTGCAAACTATTATTCTCATCTTTTATACTTGTTGTTTCACGACGTTTCGACCAACTATTCCTCTGACCTTCATCAGGTTGTTAACCGTGGCGCAGTGGATAGAGACGTTGAATCTCTACAGTTCCGGGTGAGCATTGTTTGGAGACAGCAGTTTCAGTCTTACCCAAAGCCAGTCACCAACACATGGTGAGACAACAACAACTATGGAAGGCAGTAATTACTGAAGATACAGTTCAAGATTCAGCATTCCTATCCCGTCGCGGTTAACAACACTTTTCAAACATTTTGGATGTTCATTACATGTTATCAATAATCATTAAAGACAAATTAGGCAATATTCCTTAGAGTTCAATTTGTTTTTAAGACCCATAAATCTAATATTACATATTCGATATTTTCTAGAATCAAGATCATGTAATGGATTTTGATCAAAATTGGAATAAGGATTCTAGACATAAGGTCTAGTAGCATTATATCTTGATTTTAATCTTCGTAAGAAGATAAAACTGCTGTAAAACTCTTCTATAATCAATTTTACTTATTCTTGTAGTCCACACACACACACACACACACACACACACACACACACACTAGCAGGCCGTCCAGCGTTTCCAGGTCATAAAATACGCATAAATATTATATTTTAATTAATGCAGAATTTTTATTTATTATAAACAGAAATACCGCAGGTATTAAACGTAACATAAAATTCCTTTAAAAAAATGAAGTAAAATAATCGGAAAGAAACTGAGTATTATATTTTTTATTTATTTATATTTTTTCTAAACAATGCACTTTTTGTAAGTAAAAAAAAAAAAAAAACTCAAGCTCAGATCGAAACCAAAACGTGGGTCAAGTACGATAACCATTAGACCAGCTTGTTATGATCTTTAAAAAGTGTTTTCAAACCTACTTATTCTTAACATAATGTGAACGATTCACGCATGCGCAGTTGTGAAACAGTTGAAAACAGATAAAAATCCAACGCCCCCACCTCCTCACGTACAAACTTTTCAGTTTTAACTCTTTAACAGCCCCTTTTTCCGAATGAAAACTGATTAAAAAGTTTTCCACATTTTTAAATATCCTGTATACTCAATTTCAAGTCTTTAGATAAAAAATTCGTTGGGTATATACATTAAGAAGTGTCATTAAACACACACACACACACATTATCACTTTATATATATGTATTAGTGTGCGTGTTGATTAACATTCCTTTTATATAGAGTTTTATTTGTTAATGTATGACAGAAATAATATTAATGGTCCACTACAAAGCTCCCTACCTTTTCCATAGATGTGATATTTTTTTTTGTTAATAGATAAAACTCGTTATCTTCTATAAAAGCCGGAACATTTTCCATTCAAAGCTTGAATTAATCTTTTCTCTTTGCCTTCTTTCTCATGTTGGCTTCCTTTTCATGTTGGCTCTTTTTTCATGCTTTCATTTCCTGGCACTCCTTCCTCTCGTTTCTCTTATTTTCTTTCAACTAGTCTTCCTTATCAGTTCTCCTTCACTGCTCCACTCCCCCTTACATTCGCTCTACATTGCAGCTCCCTCTAGTTTGTCTTTTTCTCTCCTTCTCTTTCCGATTTTTTTTATCATTGATGAAATAAACCAACCTTCTTCATATCCCCCCCATACCCATGACGCCTCAATAATGTTGTTTCATTTCTTTAAATTTTGTATGTCAATACTCTGTATTGACTTTGCCTCAGGATCAACCTAACTTTTATAAGAATGGACTTGAGTTCAACAAGTTTTGTCCTTTCTTCTGGCATTCAACAGTGTGGTATTAAAGACCAAAAACGAATAACTCTTTGTTTTAAGTGATTTTATACATTTATTTTATTTTATATCAACTTATATGTGTATGTTGATGTGTATTTTGGCGTGTGCGTATATATAGATATATATATATAATGTCAGGTCATGTCATATGCTACTGGTACCATGTAACTCAGTACTACCTGCCTCATGGTAAGGTCACTGGCGACTAAACTGGTTCCCCACCAGACTTGTTTGGTGAGGAGGGTGGCTAGTCTCCCTGAAGGATTAAAAACAATACGTTCCAAAGGGCGAATGAACCCCTTTTCAGAGGCAACGGCCAACTAGCACCGCGTGTGTTTATGTGCGTGTGTTGGGGTGGAGAGGACTCCTGTAACCCGTGGTGAAGGCAACCTTTCTAGGAGAAGCAAATCTTTGATTAAAAAATCATAAAGTGGGAGACCAGTACCCGCATTAAGCTGGTCTGCAGTTTAACTTGTTGCTCTTGCTTGTTGCTGGATCTCAACATTTTGAACCAAGAGAGAGTCTTAGCTGTCGTACAAAGCTAAGACTCTGTAACATCATCTGTGTATGGATACTCCCTCAGGCATTTGTCTATAAAAGTGGTCCTGTGGTGATGGAAAAATTGTGACGCATGGAGGTTTGAAATGCTGGAAGCATGTAATAATTGATCTCAATGACCATCTTCAGTGTCATGCCTGCTTGAGTGTGTGAATTCACCGGTAGGACTAAAAAAGTCATTTTTGGGCTCACGGACTTTAAGTGTCTGAGGGAGTGGCACTCGTCTGACAAGACGTTGCAATCATCATATATATATATATATATATATATATATGTAATTAATTATAAATTATCATTTGTTTTTCCTAGAGACACTAGTGTTTCATGCTTTGGCAATCATCAGTGCAAGAAGTGACGACTTCCCTTGGCCAAAGGATTCGAACCCCTGTAACAATGTCACTTTTAGCTCTGTTAGCGAGGACCTAAACCCCTAGGAAACCATTAACCGTCGCGAAATAAAGGGAAATTTGAGCATTAATAAAGCTTATTGTTAATTCAGTCGATCTTTAGTGATCGAGTCCCAGAAAATCGCAATCTCACAATAAGACAAATTGACCGATTGTTTTTATTTCCCAAACACTGTTCAACATTAAGAATTTATTTCTTAAAGAGGTGAAATAATTATAAATAATTAGTTTATACTTATAAACATTAGTGTTTCATTCTTTCGCAATCATCAGTACAGGAAATGTCGATTGATGCTGGTTAAAGTATTCAAACTCTGTAACGAAACCATCTTTGGCTTCGCTAGCAAGATAATTATTTTTGATAAATATTACTTCACATGTCGCATAATCTTCAGTGAGAATCTTCCACTGGTCATCTGATTCGAACTTGAGTCCCGGTCACCATTGACACTAATAATCCAATGTCCTAATCATTACAACCACCATGACAGGCATTTGAATGAGTAAGAGAAATAAATGCTATTTACCCTCAGCAGCATAGTCGATCTCAAAGATTGTTCCATTTCCAAAGGAAAGAACTTTACATTTTAGCTTAGAAATCTTTTCATATTTTCCTATGGGGTGTTCAGCCATTGCAATAATAATTAATTATTATTAATAATAATTAATTATTATTAATAATAATTAATTATTCAAGCCTCTTTTATTATTTTTTTTTCACTCAGATATTTACCTGTATGTCTTATTTTTTTCATGTGTATATTTGTATGTATGAAGTTACATATGTAAAACAGGACGGAGAGAGAAATTAATAAATAAAGTAGAAAAGAATGGTCGTATTAAAAAAAGTAGGGCGTGGCTATGAAAAGAGCGACGTGGCTATTAAAACGAGGATGCGCCTAAGGGATAGAAAAGCTTAATCATATACATCTAATTGAACTGATTAAATCTAAAATCGAAACATAATTGCATTCATGTGGCTATTCAATTTACTATTTATTAAATATAAAAATTCTAAACTCAATTGGAAATACGTATTTTAAGAAGACGAACTCATATTGTTAGATTGACGAAGCAGATTTTTATGTACATTTTCTTATTAAAACTATAGTGTTATAGTAATAAAGGAAATTATGATTGACTATAAACACTCTAAGAGAGGAATGCACTTATCATAAATATATTAAAATATGGAACTTTATATGCAACTTTCCTTTGAAAAATTGTTAATGAAAATTAAATATTGATAAGTTAAATGTTGGATGCCTTTTAATTATTCTAAGTGTTACTGGGAATTTTTTATACACTGATGAAACATCCTCGTGAAAATCGTGTAATGTATTGTATATTATGAAAATATATATTTTTTAGATGAACAGGAAAAGTGTTTTTGAAAGAAATAAGAGCTTATCTTTGAAAATCCGTGGGTTTAGGATTTATTTTATAATATTTTTTTACATTTTTGACGTATTAATAAATATTGAAATTTATTTATTTTCATCACCGATTTATCTTGTGTCATATATAAACTGCGTCAATCGCTTTATTGCAGATTAGTAAAATATCAATATTTCACTAAGTATACGTCACAACAAAATGAAAATTATATCATCAAACGACTGCTTTAAGGTTAGTTATTTCCAAAAATTTTATTCAAATTCATGCGATATTCACGAAGTTATGACATTTTATTCTTTATCGTGGAATTTCCACTGTCCATCGCTTTATTGCAGGTCTCTTAAAATGTTGTCTTAGGACAAAAAATACAATGTTTTATCATGCAAACTTTATTTTGATTATATTTTTCTGTCAATGACTAATAAGAAAAAGCACATCCTATGTGCTAAGCTTCAAATAAATGAATTATTTATCGACATATTCATCATTTTTTAAATAACTTAAAACAACCTTTTGTCCCTTGGGGAAGTCAATTGTTTGAAAGGAGTTATGGCTTTAGCAATTCAACTATGTTCTCCACAAAGCATTCATTGAAGTAAATTTCTCTCCTCCCTCATAAACTCCTCTTTTTAATATTGACCAGAGATATTCAATAGGATTAAGGTCTGGAGAACACGGTTGTCAGATCATGAAAGCTTCTTCAGAGAAGGCCATAGATTCAGGGAAGGCTGCAGTCGTTCTAACAGAATGGGATGGTGTATTGTCATGCATAAAAATCATCTGAAAGCAACGTGACAGTAGAAGGTAATCTAGCCATGGTGACAAATGTTTATCCAAAAAGGATGTGTACGCATTGCTGGTAAGTTTTGCACCCTCTAGAACTCAGAATAGTCCAATCAACTTATCCCGAATGATTCCCACCCAAAACATGATGACTCCACCTCCTCGTTGGCGATGAACTCTGTAAGGGGTTGGAGTTCCATTTGAGTTCCAAACTTTGGCCCATCCATCCGGACCGTCAAGAGTAGCAAAAATCTCATCCGAAAAAAGGACATTTCATGTAATTCTGTGCCCAAGCCTTTCGGTTTTCCCTATGTTGTTTGCTCAATGGAGGCCTTGGAATAGTTTTGATGTTCCTTGCCATCTCATTCAATACATTACATTGTGCCTGTCTAGATCTTGGAGCGATTCTAGCTCTTGCAAAAATGGAAGCACTGGTGCTGTTTGGGTTCCGGTTGACTTCCCTACGAATTTTACGAATATCATGATGTGAAAGGTTTCTCCAGGTGCCCTTATCCTTTCTGGATTTGGTGTTGCGGTTGTTTACGAATTTTTTGGAAAATTGAACATTTAAGAAATCTGAAAAAATGTTGGACACAAATTGAGAAAACTTCGTCCATATTAAATTCCTTGTTGCATATTTGGTCTCAGTAACAATTACAAACAGTGAAAATGGATTTCAGCTAATTAGAACCAGAATCCAAGATGATGAACATGAGCCATTTCACTTTATGAAATTGCAGAGAAAAACACAAAAGTTAACCATGACGGAATAGCCAATGCATAATACAGTGCCCGTTTGAACACATTTATAACATGGCGTCCAAAACGTTACGCAACTTTCCTTTTACTTTCTTTATAGAGTTTTTTTTTACGTTAATGAATCATCACTTACCAAATCCAAAAGCCACACGAGGATAAGGGTTAATGAGATTGTCGGTTAGGTGATGAACAATGCAAGAGAGGTTTGTAAATAAGTGAAATGGTCAAAATTTGATTACTTAAGAGGTCGACTCGAAAAATATTTGTTGACATTGGACTTGAAAACAACCATGTTTTAGTTCATAGAGAATTAGTCTCATTGCAATAAGTTCTGAAGATGAGAAATTCTTGGAAAGAAACTCCATTCATAAAAATTCTGTTTGGTTTTAGGTATACAGAGGAAGAAATGAAAATGTGTTATAGTAGTGGAAATAATAAAAGTTCTTGCTCTGAATGTTGTACCAAGGAGGAACCAGAAATTAGAGCTCTTGTTCTAATATCTGGCTTTATCGACATATATACATATATACGGAAAGATGAAAAAGGAACAAAAGTTCCATTTTCATTTCTTCATCTCGTTAGATATTATTTCTCTTTATACTCATCCAAACATTTTTCAAGTTTCATATAAAGAGAATATACCAATTTATGTTTCATATGAAGAGAATACACTAAGATATGTTTCATATAAAGAGAATACACTAAGGTATTATGTTTGTTTACAGTGATTTTGAGGCAGTATTTATTTTAAGTCATACAATGAATCATAAAAATGATAAATGCTTTCTCTTTATTCAAATAAAACACTATATACATTCTGACCTTTCCTACTTATATTTTTGTCAGATCTTCACTTAGTTCCTATTGGTGAGTAAACTTTCTTTTGCATGTCATCCTATCGATGTAATCTTGATGTTGTTGCTCATATTGGACAGCTTTATTTTTATTTATGCTGAAACCTCCTTTATTCTGTGCTTTGAAGTTTATCCATAAATTAATCTACCTTATTCAAATGTTGTTGAACACTGTTATGGTCTTCATGTTAGAAAACAGTAAGCCCCCTTCTATGCCAATTAGCAAAGTATTATAAAAGAAATATGACATGTCTGTCATCAGCAGAAAATGTTAATTAAAATGCACCCCATCTTTGTAATCAGCAGCAAATGTTTCTTACACTTATTACTGATAGATGACCTTTATAATATATGCTTAAAACATAAAAAAACATAATCGAGACAGCAATCTGAAGTATATAATAAATCTTCACCAAATCTACATTGGTTGGTATAATGCTTAAGCTTAAATAATTTTAGCAAGAAATCGAAATACAAAGAATCTCGCTTAAGCAATGTCTAATGATTGTTCAATTTAATGATTGTTAAATTTAATGGCTTTCTGAAATTTTCAAATAAGAGATTGTGCCCATATAATGCCGATCGAAACCTTTTAAAATATTCCAATGCAATCGAAAGCTATTTAATACTTACTTTGTCCCATTTGCATAAAACGAAATACAACTAAACATAATCTCTATTACCCAAAATACTCCAAAGAAAATGAAAGATTTTTCTATCTATTGTTAAAATTTTGCAAGAAAATAGTTATATAAATTTTCATGAAATTACCCTCCCTGCTGTGTCCATTTGGCATAAAACCAAATTAAACTAAAAAGAGCCTCTATTATGTTTCTGAATTTTTAGTCGCGTGCAAGCGACTCTATAAGTCACTCCATCGGTCTGTCGGTCGGTCGGTCTGCCGGTCTGTCGGTCTGTCCGTAATACTTTTGTGCTTGGCCTTTTTGGTTAAGATCAAAGGTATGTTGTTAATAGATGCAGTTCTTAGCTTTTAAAGCTTTTTTTGGCCTTTTGGCCAAGATCAAAGTGTAGTATCTTTTCTTACTACATGCTGTACTTATGTTAGTAACTTTGTGAAAAAAGTGGGGGATCACTTTTCTGTGTTAATTTAATATAAAATGATCACCCATTTTACAACCAGTTAGTCTCAAAGCCATTCTAGTCATTCTCCAGATCATTCAAGTTGTTTTTGAAGGATTCCAGTTATTTTTTAAGCATTCAAGACATTCTTAAGGTCATTCAATTCATCCTTAAGTTCATTAAAGTCATTCTAAGTAATTTACTTTTTATTTATTTAAGTCATTTCAGCCCATTTTTCGGTCATTTTAGTTTATCTTTAAGAATTTCATGTGAATCCTACATTCACGCATTCATTCATTACACGAGAGCATGCAACTAATGGCTATCGGCCTTGTTTAGATGAGAATTGGTTATTCAAATTATTTGGATTCTTTGGGCTACTGTTCTCATCTTGTTGTATAGAAATTTTAAGTAATTTGCAATTGTATTTTCAGTCGCCTACACTGAAGATTGAACCTTCAACCTTCAGAAGAATGCGACTTTTGCAGCTAAATTTTTCAAAATACTCAAACTACTACTCGACTGGTTCTTGCAAGGACTTCTTCTACATAGTCATGACTGTGAATTAATAAAGGTACCGTTTGAAATTATGTGCAGATTCCTGAGTTCAACAGAAAAATTATCGAGTTTCACAAGATACACCTGAAGAAGGTTGAAACTTACATCCAGTGAAATGTTGTGAAAATCACACTCAAGACGAGAATGGTTTTCCGAAGAATCCAAATAACATGAATTGCCTTTATTACTCAGCTTTGCACATAACAGCTGCGTTCTAAAATTTATAATGATCCATTAAATAGTTTAGAAGTGAGTCCTAGACATACAAATATACAAACATACACACATTCCTAACTTTATATAAAAATATGGTGTGTACAGCATACTATGTGATGAATGTATACTTGTGTAGATATTTATTGTTATGATAATAAAATCATTTATTATTTCTACACTCCAGACTATTTGCTCAACTTCATATGTGGACATAAGATTATCTTTACGCTCTTCACATTTCTGAGACACATTAAAAGCAAAAGTTCACAAATGACTTTGAAAACTTAGTGTAAATACAAGGTAGCTGATAATTGTTGATATATATATATTTATACATTTCCCTGACACGTGATTGTGACTAATGGCTCAGTGGTTAACTGCTGATATATATATATATATATATATATATATATATATATATATATATATATATATATATATATATATATATATATACACATATTTTCAGGCATAAGTCTGAGGAATCCTAGCGTGGATGAAATGCGGAATATTCTGTGTAGCTTAATTGCTATATATATATACATATATATGTATATATTTTTTTTACACGGTGGTCACCACTTTTATAACTTACTACACACACATACACACACACATATATATATATATATATACACACACATATATATATACACACACATATATATATACATATATACATACATATATATACACACATATGTGTATATATATATACATATGTGTATATATATATACATATGTGCATATATATATATACACGTGTGTATATATACATATATATATACATACATATACACATATATATACACACATATATGTATACATATATATATACACACACATATATATATATACACACACATGCACACGCACACACACACAGACACACACACACACACACATATATATATATATATATATATATATATATATATACAATTTAAGTTACTGAACTTGATGTTAGACTGTTCGATAGTTATTTTATGTATATCCATATAATATTACCTGAAACTGTAGTTTGATAAAACTGAATATGCCGAAAAAGAAAATCATATACATTTGAAATGTGGATAAATATATATAGATATTGTCTAATATTTATTTCCGGATCTGAATTCTAATATTTGAAATTATCTATACATATAATAAAATAATGTTGACTTTCCTCTATATTCAGCAATCATAGGTAAATATTTGAACACTACTTATGCTCATCTTTTCCCATCAACACCATCACAACCCCTTTCAATGTGTTTCAGGAAATTATTTCATCAATTTTACTCATTACAAAAATGTTAACATTTATTCCAAAATAATAACTTCTCCTAAATAGAGATTAGTAACCATTTTACCTCCCTATAAAATATCTACTAACACGTCATCACATAACACTCAGTCAGTATTTTACATAAGGAGACACAATTTCAGCACACAGCTAAATTGCATTATTTTGTAATTACAATTCTTTAATTCTGACAGCTTGATAATTATATTTTTTTCAACCACATTCTATTTAAACGAACGCATATACGAGACTTTCATACATTGATCTTTTCATTTTCTATATCTCTTAATTATTTTCATATATATTTCTATAAATAACACACACCTCTCAGATTTAATTAGTGATGCAGTTACCACTGTAATAATTCATGCTGTTGTAAAAATTGTCATTTCTTTATACAACCAATAACATTATTTCCATCGTAAACATTTTGTATTAAATCATGTCATTATAAAACATGATTTATAATGAGTAAAAATTTCTTTATACAGAAATTTTTAATTGCATTCTTTTCCAGAGAATTAATTTTTACATCTACAATAACTGTTTGTGTTTAATTTACTTAGTGGTTAACATCAAAGTTTCCTCTTATGTTTTCTTCACATACACCCACACATGTATATGATGAGAATAATGGAAATATTATTACTACGAGATAGAGAGATAAAAAGGAACGAACCAAGTTATGTGTTCACTAATGTTTCGTCATTATTGCGAGACTTAGTAAAGAAATAAAAATTACACCTCACACACACACATATATATGAGGGATAATTTTTATTTCTTTACATAAATAAACTGTTATATATATATATATATATATATATATATATTAGAGAGATGAAAAATAATGACATATTCATTATTAAGCATATATGTTCCAAAAATTCGAAAACATTTCTGAACAAGAGATGTAATAAATTTATCCAGAAACATAATATTTTTAAATGTAAAATATTTTAAACATATTTAATGTTTAGAGCATCACCAATCACTAGCATCATCTATTTTCGAACATGTTCAAGATCATATTTCCCGGATCTATATCATCTCTACCTTTGACAACTATTTTGCTTTTCGTAAGTCAAGACACACACACACACACACACACACACACACACACACACACACACACACACACACACACACACACACACAAACACACACATCCACAAACACACACATCCACAAACACACACACACACATCCACACACATCCACACACACACACACACACACACACACACACACACACACACACACACACACACACATATATATATATATATATCCCACTCTGAATTCATACTCAAAAATAAACTTATTCCTCGTTTTATGAACTACAAAAATCTTTTGCTCAAAAGAAAAGCCCACACAGAAATGGTGTGCATTGATTGGTTACATATGACAAAGCCTGATTGGTTGATTCGGATTACCTTAACATTAATATGCACAGGCTGATGTGGCTCACTGTTGGCTTAAGAGAAATCAATGGCCCGTTCCCTTATCTTAAATAAATCAGTCTGGCTACGTATTCATTAGGGAGACATTGAACATCTCAGGTAAATCTCTTAAAATGGAAATTAAGAAGTTTTAAATTATGCTTTCTTGTTTAACTTGTACGATTTCAGCAATCATTTGCGAATTTGTGCGTTGATGTAGATAAGATTGTTTTGGCTGGCATGTTTATTTTCCCCTTGTCTGCTTTAATTTATTTTTCCCTTGTGCATTTTATGTATAGAAATCGCTCTTTGTAAAATAGGCTTGTGTAAAATGCTTTTTTGTAATATGTTGCAATCATTTGAACTTTGTCTTAGCAATTAAAAATTATTTCAAGGACATTGAACCTTCATCTAGCATTCCTTACCAAGCTCAAGCCCCTGTTCAATCACTGAAGTTGGATCCCTTCTTCTTTACGTGTCTTTGAAGCATGTAGTCATATGAGATTTTCCCACTTTTTTCCTCAGTCCTTCGCAGTTTCATTGTACTCTATAAGATCTTTGAGGCTGTACTGTGAAAGCGGAGAAAGAAAAATAAGGTCAGAACTCTTCTTAACTCAGTTGCTTTTCTCTTTCCCAATTTGTTTGCTTATTTACCCAAGCAGCCATTATATTCTTCGAAAGCACCTAAAGTTGCAGTTATCTTATTTTTGTATCATTTTTTATATCAAATAGTCTCCAAGTTCGAGTCCAGTGCTTCTCTACAGAGGGCACACATCAACTAGTTATGCAGAAAAGGCAGTATTCCATTTTATGGTCCTCTTTCTCACATTCACAGATGATTGGGTTGGTTTTGTAGCGCCATTCCTGTTCTCAAAGGACAAAGGGTGTTTCTAAGCAAGGCAGAAGGATCTCAAAAGAAAGATTCACATATTAGTGAGAGTGAGGCCATTCTCTACTCGTCTGGTTCACATCTGTAGTCTGGTCTTTTGCAGAGATGTTGTTAGAGTTTGACATGACCGAGGTAACTTCTGCTTGACTTCAATCATTGGGCTCTTGAGTAGCCTTTGTAATCTCTGCTCGGTTGGCATCTTCTTGTCTCATACCTGCAAGTGTTATGCTAGTGAAGAGATGCAAGTTGTTCTGGATGACAGGCTTCATACAGCCAGTGATCAAGCGACAGGTGTTGTTCAATGCTGGGTCTAATTTTTTTTGTATGTCTTAATCTATTCCAAACCGGGAGCACATTTTCTAAAGAGGAAAAGCACAGTGCAAGAGTATTCTTGTGCTTATTCTATGCATACTTTGAATGTGCTCCAATAAACTTACTTGTTCCTCCTTCATAACGTAAATACAACCGAAAGACCATCTAGCAGCAAAATCCAACTCCTTCACTGTAGAACTCATCAGATACCAGAAAACTTCCTATTTTAATAGCTTTTTATCAGATCGCTTGCCTTTGAATTCTCGATTTCCTATTTCGCTGATTGTACCAGTATATAGAAATTAAATGTAATGTGAACCATCATCTTGCTGCATAACTCCTAACTTAGGACTTCTCCTATAAATCTGGCCACTAATCAAAGTGTTACGCTTCTGTGGAAATAGGCTTTGTCTATGAAAAATTATGAAAATATAGTAAAATAAAAATTAAAAATTGATAAAGACTATAGAATTATTTAAGGAGAAGACTAAGTCCCTATTTATATATCACCTCATAAGGGCAGAAAGATATAAGGTCAATTTTAATGTGAGGAAAACCCAACTACCCTAAAAAGGGCTACTCTGGATGGAAACAAAAATTAAAATTGCTTCAGTCTAGAAGTATTTCTCCAAAAACCCAAGAGTTGGAGCATTTCTTGTCAGTTAAGACTAGAACATTTACAAATTAAGTTTACAGTTGTATTTCTTGATGGTGTAGACTGAGGAATTTGGCACACTTTTTGAGGAAGAAAATTGGAATATTATTTGATTGGAATTCATTATTGAGATGAGTATTATTTATATATTTTATTTATTGCGGACTATTATCCTCATCTTTTCTTAGTTGTTGTTTCACAACGTTTCAGCCAACTATTCCTTCTGGGCCCGTGGCGCAGTTGATAGAAACGTTGAATCTCTACGGTTCCAGGGGAGAATTGTCTGAAGATATCGGTTTCAATCCTACCCAAAGCCGGCAGAGACTTACTTAGCCAAAATCTGGAAGCCAGTATTTACAGTGAATGCAGTCAGGAGATTCAGAGTTCCTATCTGTCACGCTTACCACCTGACGATGGCCAGAGGAATAGTTGTAAAACAACTAAGAAAAGATGAGGATAATAGTCCGCAACAAATAAAATTAATTGAAAATTAGAATTTTTGCTACAGTTCTTATTGGGTAGACTAGAGTACCTGGTGCATATATTTGGTATAGATAGCAAGACTCCGAAACCTTTTGGGGATTTGGAGTGTCTGTCACATTCATAAAGTGGATGACTGGTGCACTTAATGCATTTCTTTATCGCATTTGGTTTGATACAATTCTTGGAGGTTCCAGTTGTCTATTCAAGCAGAATGATTATTTTTCACCAAACTGTTGTTTGATGGTCACTGTATAATGCTGAGTGCTTAGAAAGGAAGCCGATGCTCTCAGATAAGGTTATTAGCTTCCTAACCCAAAATGCACCGAACATCGATGTTTTAGCTTTCCCTTTTACAACACTCAATCATATTCTGTAAGGTCCAAAACAAAAACAAAAATTTTCCTTTACAAGACAACCAAACACCACAAATAAATATTTGACAATATAAACAACTTGAAGCACAAAACATTTTTCCAAAATTACTGGATTCGGCATTAAATAACCAGGAATGGGTTGATCTGTCTTAAAGTAAATCAATAAATCAACTAAATAATTAGAAAGGATGTATCAGGCCCATTTTCTTAGTTTTTGGAATGATTCGACCAGGGATTGAACTCCAACCTCCTGGGACATTAATAAACACTCTAACTATTATGTCAAATAGACCGGTCCAGTGCCCTATAGAAGTCTGGTAGTGTCCTTGTGATTCACAAAACCAACCCCTTGATTAAATGTCAAACATACGCAAGTAGGGGTCTTAGTACTGGAAAATGGTGTGAGAAAGGGAGATAGTTTGAAGATGATTTAATACCCACGACCACCACTTTTCGCCTCCCTCACCCTCTCTGGTCGGTCATATATTTTCAACTTCATATAAAATGACAACATTCCATTGTCTTATGTTGGTTATATATATTTACATCAAGGCCATACGTATAATAGGCCTAGAGAGCTAATATCTGGGGAATTTTTTACTGAAGCTAAGATCCCCTGGTAGTCAGCAGACATCTTTTAATTGCCAACGTCTCACTCTCATTGTTTTGAAAGAAGTTCGTTTTGAACAGGAGATTCTTACCAATATTTCTATTCTGAACCATATTTGAATTATAATTTTGTGAGTAAAAAGTAAAATTTGAATTTTATTGAAAACTATTTTTCGCTATTATTAACATCAAACATTAAAATGGTACTTTACATTTTATTAATTCCTTATACCTAATTTGTTAGTTTTATATATTTTGTAAAAATTTCATGGCAATCTTTTGTAAGGTTTTCTTTTCATATTGAAAGCCTTGTTTATTAAAGAAATGCCATAGTTTCCTTTTCTTTAACTAAGGAAATCTGTTGATAATTTGATAAGTTTTTTAAGACATTCTTTCATTTTGGGATTTTTCAGAGTATTGTTCTCTACTTGAATGTTATTCGCACAACATTTTAGCCGATGTAATCTCCGATCTTCTTCAAATGTAGCTTCTTGAATTCAGAACTCGTGGATCAGCACGGAATTTCGAATGGACTCCTTTATTTAATCTATAGGGAAAGAATGCTCTTATTCTGTCAGCCAAGCAATTCGCAATTGTATCCTTTCAATACAAATTATTAAATTGCACCCGCAAAATTCAAACGCATAATTGTTTCGTCTGTTTCAAATGTGAATTTCATTTATTTTGTGTAATCCCCAATCTTCAAGTGCGTTTTTCAAACTTGAAAATTTCTACAGATTTTCAAACTGAAATTTTATTTATTCAATGGGGGTAAATTGTGCTTATTCTGTCAACCACGACCGGGTAGAAGTCTTATGTAATTTTTAATTATATTCCTAGCATCGCTTGTACTAAACCTTCAACCTCTAGAAGACAGTCATTTAGAACTGATTATTAGTTAGCACTTTATCAATTGTGCTACAGGTTCATGTGAATGAGAACAATAGTCCAAATAATTGAAATTATAAATCCTCATCTCAAAAACTCAAATTCACATAGATGAAGAATCTTGTTGAAAATGACATTCATATGTACATTTTACGTGAAAATTCTCGAATAAATAATCGGTTCAATGTTCAAAAAATCCAAATAATTTGAATTATCAATCTTCATCTCAACAATTCTTAACAATTATTTGTATTTGTTTTAATTTTCCCCTCAATAAAGGCAGATCGATGACAGAAGCTGTTAAAAGATTCTAGATTTTATTTTCTCCAATTATTTTCTTTGTTTAAAATGTGAATCTATTTGACATAACAGAAGAATTTCTGTTTTTTGTGGTGGGCGGTGAGTGTTTCTGCATGTTGGGGAGTGACATGTTGGGTGGAGGCGGATAGCAATTATTTGGATAATGACAGTTTCTCGTTATAACGATATTGGATCGGATGAATTACAGGTCATTGTTTAAAATCCTCCCCTTTTTAAATGAGAGGTTCAAGCAGAAAAAAAGATGTGGAGGAGATAATGTTTTATTTATTCTTTTTTCGTTTTCGTTTTTGCAAGAGAAATTTCCTGACTTTTTAATGTCTTCTTCAAAACAATGTAAACAAAACCATTGACTACGTGACGTCATGCAAGTTAGTAGGAAATGAATTCTCTGTTTTGTGCTTCAGAAATAATTCTTAATGTTCGCTTGCTGCTGGGAATAACTTCTTTTTCGTTTTTAAAAGATATCAAAACAGAAGATTGTACTCGATAAACCTTAAGTTTGATTAACTTGACATTGTGTTGCATTTTAACCTTGTGTTATACATGGAAGCTCATAATCTAGCAGTATGCTGCTCGCTCTTGTATGTGTGTTTACAGAAATCTTACTAGACTGCGGAAATGCAATTGAAACCTTATACCTCAAGGAAAAAGATTAGTCAAGACAAAAGTTTTGAAAACGGATGAGGTTTATTCTGCTGGATCTTTGTTCCAAATCACTGATCAGTGAGGTGCGAGAAGACAGAGACATCGATACTTAGTTAACTTTGAATGTTCACATCCTGTTATTTTCAACTATCGATGATCGATATCGATGCCTCTGTTTAGTCTTAGGAGACAGCGAATATCCCTTGTAAGGGTAATTGCACATGTAATTGTCAGTCAACTACACTTCTCCTGCTTGAGTCCAGTGGCAAGAAAAAGTGCTAAATGACTGGAAACAACGCCAAGATGAGCGGAGAGAACACACAGCACATGGTCACCTATTTAAATACACAAATTGCTTAACTCTGGTGATTTAATGGGAACCGGTGGGGAAACGTGATTATTATGTATATTTTCAACTAACCAATTGATATACTACTACCCCGCACAATAATTAATAATTGAAATTGTGATATATATATATATATATATATATATATATATATATATATATATATAAGATTTGGTAGTGTAGCGACCGTTACATATGGCTGGAACAAATCCTTGGCAGAAACATTTCATAGCAATCATTGTTTTCAACACACACGTTTATGAAGAACGCGCAATCACACAACGTTGTGATATGACCACTCACATGTATGGAATTAAAGAACTATCTTACGTTTCCATGCATAGAGATACAGCAAACAGGCTGAAACTTTCGAGAACATCTCTATATAAAGATTTAACCGCCAAAATTCAAACAGTCTAAAATCCTGTTATACAATCATCACTGCCCATGATCATCTACTTAGACGTAAAATAGCATCGTCAAGCTTGCTACAAAATAAAATCAGTTTATTTCAGTTTTTCTCTTGTTTCCACAAGACTAGATATCAGAATAACTCCACCACTAGGAGGCATTAAAATCCCCCGTCTTGAATTTGTGCACTATGCACATGTACCTTAACCCTCGTCATGGAAAATTACTATACTGAATGGAAATTTAATTCTCCTTTGTTTTAAACAATGTTATTTCGAACTACTGCTTTTTATGTGATGAACACACACACACACACACACACTTACGATTATGGACTGGTTATTTTTCTCTCAGAAAATAATCACATTTATTTCAAGCAACGTGTGACACTCTGGACACAAAAAAATCATTAATTTTAAACTCCATGCTATTCTCACAAACACCACATTTAGCTAATCCTGCATAATGAACACTCGTTACAAGAAAACACTTACGTTGGAACGATTTGAACTAATATTCCTTAATACATAAATAAATGTTGTTTATTTCATATTAATACAGTGATTTCGAGTTCAGTGTCAAGTGCCGTTTTCCGGATTATATATTTTTTTCCTTATGTAAGGATGTGGATTGGTGAAACCTGTCTATTAATCGGCGACCTCGTTAAATTTACCTTTAACGGTCCCGCGGATGCACCTATACTTTTGACTTCAATAAGATTCCTGCACCTGCAACCTCGGTCTCAAAAATTGATAGATCCCAATTATAAATTGGTGAACGTTTACTCACACCTTTCCAAATTAATGATTCCATGGTCAGTACCTACAATTGGTAACTCTGCTGTGAGTCTTACAGTGGAAAAAGAATGTGTAGCTCTAATAAAAACTTTTTATTTTATTTGATATTCGTGGTTGTGCCACATCGGCACACAACGCCGAGTCAACACAAAATCGAGTACACTCAACATCAAGTACACTTAACATCGTCTTACCATCAACACTTACCCTCTAAACTCGGAGTATGAGAAATTCCCATATGCATGAAACAAATTCACTGAAAAAAACAAAAATATCCTAACTAAGGGTAAGGATAATAAGTAAACGTTGGATAAAATGATGGTTAAAATTATTACGAAATTGCCAGGATTCGAACCTGGAATCTTCTGATCCATAGTCAGATGCATTATCCATTGCGCCACAAGTCCTGTCCGTATATCAAAAGATGTTACCACAACTGTATACAGACAGTGCTAAATTCCGTTGACATGGGAAGGTAACTTTTTTGACAAAACCAAAACGGCCTGTAAATCCTTATTTCGAGCTTTTTGTGTGACTCGGAGTTGTTTGTTACAAACCCTATATAGATAAGGACAATCTACGGATCCACACCTTTCAGGGATAAAAAGGATTTTTCAATTCGGTGCATCCGTTCAAAAGTTTTATTAGTATATATACACACACACATAAATAAACATTTAGAATTTTATTAATAGTATAGATAACTGAGACGTGCTGATTATTAATGTATATATGGTGTTTAATCCACAAATGTCCGTGTCTTATGCACATCAGAAGGTGTAATTTTAGATTTAACATTTTAACTCTGCCTATAATTCATTTTAATATTGGACTGTCTTATTAAATTATTCCTTTGGAAAAATTTTACCAATTTTTTATGTTTTCCTTTATTGGCTATAGATATTTTTTGTTGGTTTTCTGGTGTTATTTATTTATTTGTGTATTTTGAAAAGAAAAGCATCACTTTTCAGAAAAAGACTAAGGATAAGATTGATTGTTCTCATTCTATGTTTTGCCTTGTGCTAGTCTTACTTCTAAAACTTTATTCAAAAACAATATGCACTTATATATTAAGCTCTGTTTCAGCATATATTAGCTATGCACAGAGGCACAGAGGCTGTTCTTGGTCAATGTGGGGGCAACCCTTCATGTCGGACAGTTGCTTTTAAAGTCAATTAGTTTGGTCAATGTGGGAGGAAACCCTTCATATCAGACGATTGCTAATTTTGGACCCTGCCAGAGTGTCCCCTTGAGGGAGCTGGTTTTTCCTCCCCACATAAAAAACGACCTTGTGCCTAATTTGCTCAGTGGAGAAGCAAATAAATACAAGCTCTATTTCAGCATATGAAGTAATATTGAGTTTTATCTGCAAGTTGAAAAATATTAGTAGATATAATTTTTGTCAAATTTTTCTAAACGAGTTTTACATGCGTTAATTTAATATATATATATATATATATATATATATATATATATATATATATATATATATGAACAAATGATTAATAAAACATGTTAAAAGACATCTTGAAAAAGAGTTAAAAACATATTTAATTTTAAAAAAGGAAGCACAAGATAAGTGGATAGTCCTTAATCCGCGGAGTTTCGAAGAAATACTCTCCTTCTCATCAGAGGGCAGGAATTAGCAAAATGCAGGATCGGATTTTGCATATAAAAGTATTTAATGAAACTACAAGTAAGTCACAGATCTTACTTGGTTAAAAAAAAGGGTGAGGTAAGGAGAATAGGAGGTAAAAGAAAAATGATAAAAAGATTTCACATGAATGGATAGTCCGGTGAAGGATAAACATTCAAAAATGGTAAAATCCAAAACGGTCGAATTTAAAATTTCCAATCCAATGGGTAAATTCCAAATGGTCCAAAATGATCCAAAAAGTTTATATATATATATATATATATATATATATATATATATATATATATAGTAAAAGAATACTCGTCTCAGGACAGATAAAATAAATTCACTGCATAAATCAGTTTGCATCATTTTCATCTAATCGTATGAAGATTAAAATCACGATACAATGATACTAAACTTTTGATCAAAATCCATTAAATGATTTGTATTCTAGAAAATGTCTAAAATTTAAGGCTAAAGGCTGACGAATGTTAAGAAAAAAATGAAATTCAGATGATCTTGCTTAATTATATATATATATAGTATATATGAAAACCAATGCAAATCTGGTATATCTGAATGTTCTAATGGGAAATTGTTTCCATATTATGTCTCCTTAAAATTACCTGGAAATTTTGGGAATAGTTATTCAGAGATGTCTAATACTTTTCTTTAAAATCCATTGGACTGCCTCTTGTACAATCTCGAGGATTCTTATTATACAAATATTGTCCTAACCAATATCACACACTGTTACTGGTGAGATTAGATATATACTAGCTGGGAGATCAAACGTTGCTCATGATTAAATTTTTCACTAATAGTGGAATAAGGATTCTATACATAATGTTTAGGATCATCATACCTGGATTTTACGTTTAATAACAGGACTTAATTTTACCTGTCCTTGTACAGGTATTCTTCTCATGCACGATATCAAATTTCATCAGTTATTTGAATTTCTTATTTCTGCGTTTATATAGTTGATGAACTTGCGAAGAAGTAGGAAATGAACTTTTGTATGATCAGTGTTGGTTCAACGCATTGCGAGAATAATCAACATTCCAAAGTCTATGTAAACTTTCCCTTGTGTTTATCCGTGCATTAAATGCAATATGTTAGTCTTGTGCAGCTGAAGAGTGAAATGCTGGACATGACAATTTCCGTGCGATAGGCATCTTCCAGATTGCACAAGATATTTAACGAGTGATGAACAAGAGAATTAGCAGAGTGGAAAATAAGGATTTTATTGTAGAATTGTGGGCAAATAAATCCAATACTGCAGCCTAGTTCAGCAAAACTAGAAAAAATATCAAATAATTTGATAGCAGGAGTAGTATTACTAGTAGTAGTATTTAATTGACTGTGGTATTCAATTAATCAGTTTTATTGGTCAAGACACTGGAAAGTACAGCAAACCATGTAATAAGACAAAAAATATATCTTATTCCATGTAAATCTTTGTCCATGACAACTTTAAATCTGGACATGTTAGACATCATCACAATCTCCTTTGGCAGGCTGTTCAGCAGAGCAGAAACATGGACAGAGAATGCTGTTTATCTTCGGTTGAGATGAAAGCAACGATACTACATCTTCTGAGAACATGAAAACCACAACTATGTGCAACCAGTTGTCTGAGGGTGAATATTGAAAGCATGCCAATATCCTGAGGCACGATGATCATGGTTGAGGGCTCGTTGGAAGCTTATTACTAAGCTGATTACAGTCTTAAAAAAGTTTTCAAAAATTTTAACTATTGATGGTTCTAGATCCAAATTACCATATTTGGGCATAACAGACCAAAAACACTTTTTGGGGTATATTTTCGCTTAAAATGATTCCCTGATCATGGTTGAAGGCTCGGTGGAAGCATATTACTAAGCTGATTGCAGTCCTGATATAATTTTTCAAAAATTTTAATTTTTCAGGGGTCTGGACCTAAATTACCATATTTGGGCATAATTGGCTGGAAACGCGTTTTTGTGTTGTGGACTGAAATGATCCCCTGATAGGTGTTAAGGGTTCTTTGGAAGGGTATTGCATTACAGCCAAAAATGACTTGTTCGATTATTAATATTACTTTCTTACTTAATAAAGCAAACCATGTTCAACTAGCAAGACAACATGCACAAACACCTCAACAACAAAGTTTCTCAAGCAGAGCATTGTCATTGCTCAGAGGTCCAAAGACTAGATGGGCTTTGTTGCAGTACTGCATGGAATGTCTACACTCACTGCAGTGTTTGCAAAACAGCTAAGTTTGAAGTCAGATGTGAGTAACTTTGGGATCTGAACCTGACCACAAACGGTTTATCACATTTTTCAAATTGTCCGCTTCAGAGATTTTAAGGCGGATGGAGTGAAGAATTTTGTTGTTAGTCTCCAAACCAGTTTTGTGGAAGGACTTCAACTCACGGCAATCGTTCTTTTCATCTGAGTTTACAAGGGTGGGCGAGAAGTTTGTGCATAGTGGGAGGAACACTAATCCACATCAAATCCACCGGCTGAGGCAATTTATTCTTTGATTGGGTGGAGAAACTTTCTAAGTACAATAAGTAAAGAACAGTGCCAACTGTTATGTTGATGTTTTCTGACGACGAAAACAATTGAAGGATGACAGAGATACTGTCTGATCTGTGTCATGACATTTTGAAAATGGTCAGGTAACATCTGAATGATGATGTTTTTGCCACCATGATGCAAGATGTGTCAGGCTGTGTTGCCAGTTGTTGAAGTCCTGCTTTACTGTTACAATCTGGGAAATCCCATTTTTTGCCTAACACTTCCTCCAGTTTCTGTTGAATTTCCTTTTTGGCAGCCACAAGGAATTGATGGTAGCAGGAAGCATCCGACTATGTCCATTCAAGCACCTCTGCCTTCAGATGCACTGCTATCTTCATATAATGATCAAATGTTCGAAGTGCATGAAGAACTTGAACTGAAACGACTTCATAGACTTTTAAAGTTTGATTATAGTTATCTTTGGAAATAGTCTAAAGATGACTATAATCAATAATGTAACTCTGTCCTGTTTTTCACCCCAACACGTGTTGTGGTGAAAAACTCAAGATAGAGTTACGTTCATGTTGATAATGCTATTAAGATGTTAAGAACTTGATCCATCATTTTTTTTCATCAAGATTAATGAACCCAGCATTAAGGGTTGATATGCTATAAAATAAAACAACTAAAACGAAAGTAAACATATTCTTCTAAAGCTAGGTTTACAATCCTGTTGATAATGCAAGAATTAGGTCTTCTCACATCTCCCCAAAAGGCTAAGAGTTGGGGTATTTGTCCATTGAGACTAGAATGTTTAAAAAGTGAAGATTTAGTCTTTGAAGCTATTTTTTGTAGATAGCCGTGGTTATAATCGTTGCTAATCATTGAACATGCTCCAGGGGTGGTATATCTTTTTGAAGGGATTTGTTGCTTAGATGGCATCAATAATGGTCACATCATTGTTAAAAAATAGGAGGTGGAAAGAATCTGCTGTTAAGCTTAAAAAATATCTTGAATTTGATGAGAGTTGTGGCCTTTGCTTTGTGTTTATATTTTAGAGATTAGCAATAACTTCTAGACAAGCATGTATTATGTTCATGTATTATTATATACTGTAAAAGTCGATGTGAATTTTAAGACCAAAAATTGTCATTTTAGATATTACCTGTGTATAAGTCGACTGTAGATTCTAGACGAGTTAAATGGTCCGTCTCATCAATCTTTCTTGCACAGATAATTTCCTTTTTGGTGTTTTTTTTTTTGTAAGACATATTTCAACTTGTTTCTCGGCATCTGCGAGTGATAATACGTGCCTTTACATACGTGTGGTCTATTAGATTTTCATATATATAACCAACTCGCTGCACACTTACATGCAACGAACACAAATGTTACTAATCAGACATTCTAATATGACATGATGTAGATTCCAGGCGCAGTTACTGTTTTTAGACATAATTTATGTTACGTACCATAATAACATAAAAACATACATTGCACGAGTTGTAATATACTGTAATGTGAATGCATGTGTTAAGTGCCATTAAATGATTTCATCAAATAGTTGTCATTGAAATGTTAAAATTTGTTGAACGACATATCGTAAATACTACATTTTCTAACCTACTAAAAAAAAAAACGTCATATCATCACCGAATATATCATATCAAACTTAAGCCATATTGACCTCGTAATTGCAATGCTTCATTAGAAAGTGAACATTGCAAGAGCTCTTCCAATTATTATAAAGCCTCCCACTGAAAAAGCCACACATGTGCTTACATGCTAGCAAACGCACTGCCGTAGGGTTCGAAAGGAGTGCGATTAATTGCTAGGATTACCGGGTGAACAAAACAAAATTGCGTTTTCTATGTTGTGATCGGGCGCAGAGTCGCTTTTTAACATTTCCAAAAACATTATCTACATATACGTTGACCCCCCCCCCAAATAATCTTAAAATGGTTTCCCAGAAATTTGACTTATACACGAGTATATACGGCAAGTAAAGTAATATTGGCAACATACCAAAGTAAAACAGATTAGGCTTTGTGAAACCTATATCAAATTTATTGTCAGTAAAATATCAAAGTGCAGCAAGCCATGTAAAAAGACATTGTGTCTATATACGGTCTTAATGTTTATCCCAGGTGACTTTAAACCCGGATATGCAAGTCATTATCACAATCTCCACTGGCAGCCTGTTCATTGGAGCAAAAACGCAGACACACGAATACCGTTTATCTTCTGTTGAGACGAAAGCAATGATTGGTTACTTTGGAAGTTAATTTCTTAAAAACTGAATATACAAGAATAAATCTTCGCAGTAAATAACGTTGTAGAAACATAAGTTTGCCATATTCATGTTCTTGAAGATAATAATTAATGTAAGATTTACACCATTCGCATCTGCCGTGTGATATGCGTGTTGATGATGTAAAACTTTCTTTTCCGTGAAAAATGGTTTAATTTAACGTGCAAATCTTTTCAGAAAGCAATTTTCTCTCTCTTCACTGCATTCTTGCACTAATGAAGCATTGCAATTACGAGGCCCAATTTTTATAATTACAGAATATCACGCGCTTAATTAATTTAATTTATTTCTAATCGTACTGGCCATATTGATTTTCTCAGACTTGCAAATTGGTTTAATGACAGAGAAAAGTTCAGAAAGAAAAATCTAAACAAAAAAAAAAAATGCCTGAACTATAATTATAAATCTGTATTTATATATCAGTTCCAAAGAAATCGAAATAAATGTTTGCAAGCAAAAATTTATCGATATCTCTATAAAGTATCACGTTTGTATGCGTTGTGTGTATTTTTTTTTTTACATGGTAGTCACCACTTATCAAGGCCCGGAAGCCACTTGGAGATGAGGGTTATTGCGTGTACAGTAGTCAATGGGATAATATCGTAGTAATCGTTAGTAATGGAGATTTGATAAAATGTCTTACTAAAGAGGGCGGCTTATCAGGAATTTGTTTATGCTGGAGTTGAAGACTTCCAAGTTGTAGTCAGGTGGGAAACAGGCAAACGGAAAAGAGTTCCACAGGTATGCACTTCTAAGAAAGATGCTTTGCTCATGGGATCTACGTTTTGATTTAGGCACAGATAAAGAATGGGGAAAATTATTGACAGTGGTTTCAGCTAGACAGGTGTTTTTCGCAAAAGATTGGTGAGGGGGAGACCAGAGATTGGAGATCAGACGAGCACTTGCCATGGAAATAATGATGACACAAAGACAGGCTCGCAACATCTCTTCTGTGGGAGAGAGGCTGCAGGGAAGAGAAAAGGGCACCATCCACTAGGCCACAAAGTTTATTTTGTACTTTGTCAAGGCAGGATAGGCTGTTTTTAGCAGCTCCTGCCCAGATGTGGCAGCAGTTATCCATCCTTGGACGTACTTGGCTTTTATATAGATAGAGAATTGCATCAACACTGGGATATCTTCTGGAACAGTAAAGGGATCCTACCATTTTCCCAGTGACTTTGGCAACAGACTTGATGTACATGTTCTATTTCAGGTCAGGAGTAAAGGTCAATCTCAGAAGCTTATCGAAACATGGACCCTCCCCAAGGCGAGAGCCATTTCAATTGATGCCAGATGGGGATCAGAGCGTTGATGATGTAAAGACAGGAGCTTGGTTTTGCATGCATTAAAGGTAACCATTCACCTCTTCCCCCACTGTACCACACGGTCAAGATCAGAGGAGAGAGAATCAGAGAGAACTTTGCCATTTATGGCCTTTGATGTGTTGCCATAGATGGTCGTGTCATCAGCATAGATGTCTATGAATGATTTAAGTATGTGTTTAGGGAGATCATTGATGTAGATCAGGAAGAGAGTTGGTCCCAGCATAGACCGCTGAGGGACTCCAGCATTAATATTGTGGGCCTCTGATTTCTGCCCATCAACCACTACTCTTATGAGCCTATCAGAGAGAAATGATTTAATAATTGAGAAAACATTTCCAGTTATACTGTAGCTGGAAATCTTGTAAAGTAGGCCTTTATGCCATACCTTATCAAAGACCTTTGATATGTCAAGAGCAATTGCCCTAGAAAGGAAGGCTTTGTCAAGAAATTCACTAATCCTATGAGACATAACCGTTAGCACATCTGCTGTAGTGGAAACCATATTGCATGTCACTAAGAAGGTTAGTCCAGCTGAAATGGTTGACTACTTATTTATTTAATATGGATTCCAGCAAGTTACTCATGACACACAGGAGACTTATTGGTCTGTACTGGGAGGGAGATGACTTTATCACCTAAATTCTTAAATACAGGGCATACTGATGAGGTTTTCCAGGGTGTTGGGGAGCGCTTCTCCTTAAGGCAACGCTTAAACAGTTTTCTAAGTATGGGGGCAATTTCTAATTGAAGCTTTTTCAACACTATAATTGGAATGCCATCAGGGCCAGTTGCTTTACTGGAATCAAGCTTCTTGATTAGCTTGGCGACCTCACGCACAGATATTTGTATGTTGCATAGTGTGTTGTCTGCTATAGGAAGAAATATGGGGAGTTGATGGCCTTCGTCGCATAGGGTAAAATTAGCTGCAAAGTTCTTGGCAAATATTTTGGCCTTATCTGATGCTGATGAGATGACCTCAGGTCCATTGATGATGGTTGGGATAGAACGCACGCTTCTGTTCAGGATCCTATTTGTTATTTGTCAAAACTGGTGGGAACCAAGCCGCTGCTCAGCTACTTTGGGTTTAACAGACTGAGCATACAGCTCTCTTGCATTTTTTTATTACTATTTTACAGTGATTGCTGGCAGTCCTGAAAGCAGCTTTAGTCTACGTGCATCTGTTATGTTGGTAGCTATGGAAAAAGTGATTTCTGTGCGTGATGGCAGCAGCACATTCTGGTGAGAACCATGGCTGGTTGTTAGGTTTTTGTTGGAATTTTTTGGATGGTACGAATCGGTCTATGCCTACAATTAACAATTCGGTCAGGTCTGATACTATAGAGGACACATCCTTTTTAAACCTGGAATGCAGAGCTAGATCAGATATAAGTGTACGGAAGCTATCCCAGTCAGCTGTAGAGTATCAATATACAGTACGGTGGAGAGGTACGTCTGAAGACTTATTAGATTTCATTTTTATCTTAACTGATACAACCGAGTGGTCGGAAGATCCCAGAGGAGGATAGTGTATTCTTAGAAAAGGTTTACAATGTAAAAAGTTGGTCACTGACTAGAAGAAACAACTAACACAGCAGTATATAACATTTTCAATAATAAAATGCCTTTAGATATACATGTGGAGTGTTTAGATGAGTTGACTTTTTATGCTTCTTTTCATCGTCGCCGTTTCGTCTAATGGTTACTATAGAAATAAGCTACTTGAGCTGAACATGAAGAAACGTTAACTGAGAATTTTCTTCAAGGTTTTATTTGGAGAGAATTGACTTGGGAGAGAGACACTAATGTTCTCTTAGCTAATTATTTACTTCTTAACTGAAATGAAATAAGTGACATACAGACATCGAAGTAAGATTCGCCAAGATTATCAAGTTTTCTGCATTATTAGCAGCATCTAATCAACGAAGAGACTTATATGAAAACCTTAGTTTCTCCCAGTTCAGAAAACGTGACGTCATTCGTCATATCATTCAGTTTTATCTACGCCGTTTGACCTGCTACTCTCTGCCTCAACTTTACGATTCTGTTTTGAAGATCTGAGTAATTATGATGCAATTTGTGCGACCCTTGTCAAAATTCATACTAGTTAACTTAATTGCCATTGACGTAGGGTTCTTAATATGTAACAAGCAGAATAAAAAGCATTTTTGCAATAGAGAGTACAGGATAGACAAGCATTAGTTAGCTATTATTTATCTTATTTACTGTTTTCATTATGGGTTCTTTTAATAAATAAATATGTATATATATTTAAATGTTAATAATTAATATTATGCCTACAGACATTAGTGTTTCATGCGTTAGCAATCATCAGGGTAGGAAGTAATAATTACTGTTAGTCGGGGGATTTGAACTCCGTCATAAAGTCAACCTTTGACTCCATTGGCTAGGATGTTACCTCTTTACTATCGGTAATTTACTTGAGAATTAAAGGAAATTAAGCACCTACAAATGCCAAATGCGAGGTATAGCATAATAAATAGTCAGAGAGCATTTTCCGCCTTTTCTTAATTCCTCAGACAGGGCTCTACTTTAATTATCTTAAACAGGCTTAGAGTTATAAATTATAAATATATCCCTATCTCTAATATCTATATATATAGATAAATAGATAAAGATAACTATCTACATATATTTATCTCTCTCCTGACCGAGAATTAATAATCACGTTCTTTCTACCCAACTCAAACCAACATCCTTTTACAATTGTATCTTTGTGGCTTCCAGTGTTAGGTGCAGATGCAATCCCTGCAGCAATCGACTTTTACATGGTTCATATACATATATGCATGTGCATTGTGCAACTCTCTGCACGAATAACTAAGCAGCTTTAAACCGTTTTTGAATGCGAGTCAATAATCCAATAATCAAAACGCATAAATATATATCATCAGGCGTGAACAATGAATCAGGATAATGAATTTATATTTCGGCTCAGTTAATCCAAGAGCTCAAATCCGGTTGAACTTGTCTGGCATTGGCTGTCGGAAAACGAAATTTGCTTTAATCTTGAGATGCGATTAAAAAGAACAAAGAAAAAAAAACAAAGATAAAGTAAAAATTAAAGACAAAAAAAGGAAATACTTTGAACCATTCTTGGATTAATGTAAAAAAACATTGGGAATGTTTTTATCTTTTTAGCCCTCACCACCACCACCACCATCTTACAGACAATCAAAAATAGAAGGAACAATTTTTGATGAATTTTCTTTTTTGGCAGAAAATAAAGATAAAAATTTATCAGTCAAATAAGCTGAATTCCAAAATAATCCTTACATCCAAATTGGTTTTATTTATTTATTTTATTTTTTGATCTGCCGTTTTCATTAAAACAACTATTTAAAGTTAGAAAGCTGTTCATTTTAAAAGGATTTCTTCAGACATTCATTGGACACTTTTCAGATTCGCAAAGACTTAAAAATGGTCGAAGCTTACATTCTTGACTCTCATCTCTGTTTCAGATGCAGATTCAATATTTTGTATAATTTTGATTATTCGGACTAGTGTTCTCATCTTGAGTGTTATTCTCACAACATTTTGATTGATGTAACTCTCAACCTTTTCCAGGTGCATCTTATCAAACTTGGGAATCTTTCTGTTAAACTATGGAATGTATATGGAATTTAAAATGGAACTCTTTATTTAATTGATGGACGTAGATTATTCTCGTTCTATAAACCATGAACTGATAGAAGTATTTAATAATTCATATTGTATTGTTACTATTGGCCGAATTGAGGATTGAACCTTTAAAGTCTAGAAGACTGTCACTAACAACTGATGAACACTTAGCAATCGTATCCGTTGTGTCATGTGTCATTTACTTACTTAATTTACTTAAGACTTTCATCCAACCATGGTTTATTGAATAAAAATGGTCCTGTTCGAAATTTCTGAGTTGGACATAAAGATTTCCAAGTTCAATAAAATACACACGAAAAAGTTTTGAGGTTACATTGCCCAAAACTTTGCAAAAATAGCCTGCAACTTAGTAATAGCAGAAGTTTCCATAACTTGACCTATCCACTTTAAATTCTGACAATCACACGAGCACCTTCTCCACTCTGTGCTCCAATCAAGGTAAAAAAAACTTATGGGCAACGTGAAGAGCTTTATCATGCAATTATTCATCTGATTTCTCATCCATCTACATTGTCTTATACTTCTTGCACAAACCTACCTGTAATAATAATTGAAAGAAATGAGTCTCTTAGATCTTTTTTTTATTAAGGCCAAATGCCACTCGAAAATATCCTAATGAGATAGATGAATTGTGAGTTAAATGATGAAGAATATTATGAGAGGGTTGAATGAAATGGATAAAAATTGAATTGTCACAAGAACAGTTTATGGCAAATATTGGTTGACATTGGATTTTAAGAGAACAATGTTTAGCCTAGTAGTTCTATAATTATACGTGCATCCGATGGGAAGTTCTTTGTAAAAACCTCTGTTCATATAAATTCCACTAGTCACAAGGTGGAAAAAAGGAAAGTCTTTTTCGTTGTATGTGCTGTGAATGTCTTACAAAGAGAAACCAAAGATTGTAGCTCAGTCAAGCACGTTCTATTACAGAGTACAAAAAGACTAACAATGTCTCTTCTCTAAGTAAGAGGCAGTAGGAAAGAAAAGAGATCATCCCCACTAGTTTGTAAAGGTAAGAAAGAGTTCTCTGACCAGCACCTTTTCATATCTGATTTGAGTATTTTCAGTTAATTTTTAGGTGTGTTTGACTTACAAGCGCATTGTTAAGATTGTTTCAATTTTTTATTTAAGAGTTATTTCCTTTTTTAACCAATATCGTAGTTGTTTGGATCCTTTATGCATTTTAATGCAGAATAAAGTTTAATAATTGTTGGTAATCACCGAGTTATTTATGTAGAAGACTTTTATTGTGATTTGGCCTGAATTGAAAACTATGGTGGACTTGTATATAGAATGTGTTTGTTTTGTATTGCACTAACGATAATTCAGATTTCAAAAAGAATATTTTGTTCTGATGAAAATCAATATTTATGATTTTCTGATTCATTTTATAACGTAAAATAAATGCTGCTATGAAATATAAGATTTTGGAACTTGATTCAAAAAGTGTTATGAATTGTTGAAATCTCGACATATTCATTTGTATTTTTATAGCATAATTTTTATAAATAAGAGATCTTAAATACAATGTCTTAGTCTTTTGTATAAATAAGTGATTATAGAAGTCACTTGTTTCCTAACAATATTTACATTACAATTGTAAATAATTTTACATTTTTTACCTTTGAGTCACCACATATCAAGGTGAAAAGCCACTGAAAGATAAGGAATAATGAGATGGAATAATTGTCAGCAAATAGATGGAAACATTGAAATTAATAAATGGTATGAATTAAGTTTCATTAGTTATGGGACAGTTTATGATAAGTATTTGTTTATATTGAATTTAAAGGCGACTATGTTTTAATCTGCAGAGAAGCATTTCCCTGGTAATGTGTTCTACAGATGAGCGATCCTTGTAAATAGTCCTGTTCAATGAAATTCCACCTGATGCTAGGGACATGGAAAAACAAAAGAATGTTATTTTCCTGCTGTGGTAGATAAACGAGTTGTTGCTGTAAATATCTTATGAGGAGGAATCAAAGATTGGAGATCAGGCAAGCACCTTCTATGGAAATAAAAATATAGCACAGAAACTAGCCACGTCATTTTTGTGAGGAAGTCGTTGTGGGAAAGAGAAATGGTTATCCTCTACTATAAATCATTTTCATTGTATTTTATTTAGTTAATATTTTATATATATTATTTTTGAAAATTAATTTGAAAGGTTGTATCCACATTATAATTTAAATATTTTTCAATGTTATAAGCTTTTAAACTTTACATAGATTTACACCTTTAGCTTATAACAATGGAAAATATCTGACAGCCATGGGACAGTCAAGTATAAATTTCGATTAACCTACAAATTGGTTCATGTCAACTCTTAACATCTGAAGTATAAAGTTCTTTTGATGCTCGAACATCGCAATTCTGATTAACACCAAACGAAGAACGATGGAGAAAGGAAAGAGTTTTCACCAATCATACACTTCCAGAACCGCGTCTAATTTGTGTGAAAAATAATGATTACTAGGAATTAATATTTTATTTAATTAAGTTAATTATTTTTCTCCTAACTAATCAAATGTTTCTCGTTGTTAGAATATATCATACGAGTAACTGTTAAAAATGTGAGAATGAATTCATATTTTCTTTGAATGGTTTATGTCGTTGTTAGGTACGTGCAAAATGAATGCTCAAAATGTATAAACATATTGATCCCTTCCTTTGCTTAAAAATTCACTAAAATCATGAAATTAACCAATTTTAATGAAATTTTCAGTATTTATCAAATAATGATCGTGAAATATAATGAACTGATTAGTTTTATTTAACTCTGAGTGCAAATGTATTATTTTGTTTAAACAAAAAATACCTTTACTAAAGTTATGGTTTTCAGTAGTAAATAAAAAACGCAAGAATTTATTTTTGCTTTTTTTTTTATATAAATAAAGCATCGTAATTTGTAACAATAAAGAATAAAATAATTTTTACAGGAAATTATGAAAAAAAGCTCCAAAAGTCTGTATTAATGAATTCCAAACTCAATGAAAAATGAATTTCTCGAACTACCGATATTACCATTGAATTAAGCATTGTTTATTTAATATTTTTACACAAAAAAATTACAATAGCAAAAATATTTCTACTTTTTTTTTTTTAATTACAGATTTCGCATAATTATTATATGCACGATTTTAATAATTTCCTTGCTCGCAAGAATGTGAAACATTCAGCGTAACATAATTTTTATATAATATTGGCCAATAATTAAAAAAAAAAAATTTAAAAACAGGGATATAGAAAAATAATTAAATTAAAAAATGGTAAAATTTATACAAACGTTCAGAATAGGAATGTACGGATTCCCGTCTGGGGGGGGGGGGAAAGAAACCCAGCACCCCTCCTTCCTTTTAATTACATGACGTCATTCTCAGACAGCTTTTTGACTGTTTCAGATTTTGGGCCTCCATATATTCCATATTTCCAAAAGTATGGTTTGTTGTGGTTTTGTGAACGGCAAAGCACTCGGTTTGGGGTCTAATTCAGCTATTTTTTGTGCAAAAATGGTATTTGTTTTTTTTAATTCAATATCTTAGGATTTTACTTTACTAATTATCTTTGAAATAGACCCAGAAAACTAAAAATTATCTCTTAAAGGATTTTTACAATGAATTTATTTAACTTCAAAATTTAGCTGAATTGGTTAGCTCGCCATGAAAATATTTTTCATAACTTTTTTTTTTTCACGTGTACAAATATTTTTTTTCTTTGGTAATTAAGTTCAATCAAAAACCTTGACTCCAGTAAAGCAACTGGCCCTGACGGTATTCTAATTATAGTACTCAAAAACTTCAACCAGAACTAGCGCCCATAATTACAAAACTGTTTAAACGTTGTCTTAAGGAGAATTGCTTCCCATCACCATGGAAAATCTCATCAGTATGCCCTGTATTTAAAAATTTAGGTGATCGTTCATCCCCCTCTCAGTATAGGCCAATAAGTCTCCTGTGCGTCATTAGTAAGTTGCTGGAATCTGTGTTAAATAGAGAAGTAATCAACCATTTCAGCAAAAATAACCTTCTTAGTGACACACAAAGTGGTTTCCGTTCTGCTAGATCTACAGCAGATCTGCTTACAGTTATATCTCATGGGATTAGCGAATCTCTCGACAGAGGCAACCATTCTAGGGCAATTGCTCTTGACATATCAAAGGCCTTAGATAGGGTATGGCATAAAGGTTTACTTCACAAGATCTCCAGCTATGGTATAGCTGGAAATGTCTTTTCAATTATAAAATCGTTTCTCTCTGATAGGTTCATAAGAGTAGTAGTTGATGGGCAAAAATCAGAAGCTCACAGTATTAATGCTGGAGTCCCTCAGGGGTCTATCCTGGGCCCAACTTTTCTTGATCTACATTAATGATCTTCCAAATCACATCCTTACATCATTTGTAGACATTTTTGCTGATGACACTACCATCTATGGTAGCACATCTAAGACAGTAAACGACCAAGTTCTCTTCGACTCTCTCTCCTCTGATCTTGATCACGTTGTACAATGAGGAAAGAATGGCTGGTTACTTTTAATGCATCTAAAACCAAGCTTCTATCTCTACATCATCAACGTTCTGATCTCTATCTGGCATCAATTAAAATGAATGGCTCTCGTCTTGGGGAGGCCTCAAGTTTTGACAAGCTTCTGGGCTTGACCTTTACTCCTGATCTTAAATGGAACACGTACATCAAATCTGTTGCCAAGGCCGCTGGAAAAATGGTCGGATTCTTTTATTGATCCAGTAGATATCTCACTGCTGATGCAATTCTCTATCTATATAAGAGCCAGGTACGTCCAAGGATGGAATACTGTTGCCACATCTGGGCAGGAGCTGCTAGAAAGGACTTGTCCTGCCTTGATAGGGTTCAAAATAGACTTTGTGGCCTCGTGGGAGATGTCCTTTTCTCTTCGCTGCAACCTCTATCTCAGAGAAGAGATGTTGCGAGTTTGTCTCTGCTTTATCGTTATTTTCATGGAAAGTGTTCAACTGAGCTTCAATCTATGGTTCCCCACCCCTCGCCAAACTTTCACAAGAAACACTTGTCTATCTGAAAACACTATCAATAATTCGCCCCACCTCTTTATCTGTGCCTAAACCTAAACGGAGATTTAATGAACAAAGCTTCTTTCTTAGAATTGCACGCCTGTGGAATTGTCTTCCGTTTTCCTGCTTTCCAGCTGCCTATAATATGGTTGCCAATGTGAACAAGTTTCTGATGAGCCGTTACATTTAAGTTAACAAATTTATCGAACTTCCATTACTATCGATTACTCTATTGTCGTTTTGACTACTTTACACTCTTTAACCCTTATCCTTGAGTGGCCTATCGGCCTTGATAAGTGGTGCCGCCTATGTAAAAAAAATGTTTAGTCTTAATTCTTTCAAATACAATGAAAAAGTATTCGGAAACCTACAAAAAAAATTATGATAAATCGGCTTTCAAAACTAGTTCCCTTATCCTTATTCATTTATTTTTGTCCATACCTAGTTGTTACAGGTGAAATTTTGAAATTTTCCTGAACAGTTTTTTCCAAGATCTGCGCATCAATGAAACAGATTACCACTGGATTACTTACCTGCAGACTATGTTAGCCATCTTCAAATCTAAAAAGCTACGTGGCTGATTATAGTAAAAAGTGAATCAGAGGCTCATTTTCATGAGCTACTACACCAAAATATGGAAGAGGGCGCCATTTTATTTGTAGGATTACTCCATTTGCCTTTGATCCTGTCTATAAGGCTGAGTGTTTAGCAAAGAAACATCATTAAGTCTTTGATATGACTCAACTGAGGATTGAATGCCAGTCTCCTGGTTCATTATGCCAAATGGGCCGGTATATCTAATTTGACCAAATACATGTCATAAACCTTCCTTATATGTAATCAAAAATCATTTTCAATCCTCTCATAAAATCTATCCAACTTCCTTATATGTAATCAAAATCATTTTCAATCCTCTCATAAAATCTATCCAACTCAGTAACCTTTATTCTCATGTGGCTGTAAGCTATCATAAATGATGACTCATTAGTCTAAAAAGTTTATAAATGTACAAAGAAATACACAACACATTAAAATAAGGCCTCTATTCAGTCTCGAGAAACAATGGATAATTGCTTTAAGGGTGTTTGCGTTAGGTGTCTATTGCAAAGTAAGGGTTGCACAATCCTCAACCACACTTTTGCTGAACTTGCATTGCTTGAATTTAGTAGCAAGCAGAAGTATAAGATGACTAAAAACAATGCCAGGATTAGCATAATACCCTCTTTCATACAGCACCTGGTATTTCCAAGTGATCACCCATTTAGTACTAACCGAGCTCAGTGTTCCTCAACTCTGGTGATCTAATAGAATAATCAGATTTCATAATTGATTTTCTGACAAATATTTTGTAATCTTCCCTAATCCCAACAAAATTTTTATGTTTTTAATATTTTTGTGAAAAGCATTTAGATTTATTGACTGTAAAATACCTTTAAGAAACATGTCAGGAAGTGCATCTCTTTTGAATAGATTTTTGAAAGAATATTGATCGATCTCGTGATCATGCACTTTTATTTGCATTTTACTCTGGTAAGTTCTCAGAAATCAACGAGAACCTTTCTGGCAGAAAATTAATTTTTCGCTCCTCAATCAGGCACTTAATTATGTTATAATTTATATTTATTGTGTTATTTTTATTTCTGAATTTTGCTTGATTCTAGAACAAAAATTAATCTGGTTTGATGGAGTATCCTGCTAAGTGCTGTTATTTGAAGTAACATCGCTAAGACAAGGTGCACCATTCCTTTTATGAGCCAGTGTAGAGCTGTGACGATCTGATCTTATTTGGGCTTTAAATATATTACTTTGAATATTTGGTCAAGTTTATTAATAAGGTTAAGTACTGCCATGTCATCTTGTCCTAGCAAACCATTGTATAGAGAGGCCCAATACACTCGCGGATAGTGTCTAGTAGGTACTTTAAACATCATTAATGCAGTGAATGGACAGTAATAGGAACTTTCAGGTGAGATTTTTAAAGAATCTGAATGAACCGGAAGTTGTGCTTATGTTAAATCATCATCATCAATCGGTTTAATGTCTTTTTTACATACCGGCATGTGTTAGACTCTTTTTAGAAATTGACTTTCAAATTAACCTATCTCTGGCCAATTCTTTCTCTTGAATCAATCCTTACCAGTTTTCCTTTCTCTGGTCTACCCATGTCAACTGACTTTGCTATCTCAACTCTTCTACATCTACGAACACAGGAACTCTCTCATTCATTCTTTCAATGTGACCATATCAAGAACGTCTCCTGTTCTACACATATCTACCTATACTGTTCAGATTTAACCTTTCTCTGATGAACATAGATTTCTAGTACGAATATACAACACTTGAACCATATCCACTCACTGCCAAGGGATACTATTAATGTAGTTTCGCTTCTTCTTGTGATTGTTGTTATATTTAAAGAGAAAAGATAGACTGATGAATTTTAATTTTCTGTAGCTCCCGTCTTGCTTCAGATCAAACCTGAAAATAGCAGAATTATTTTGATTGTAATTTCTCAAAAGAAAGGCAACTTTCATTGCACATATGCAATCCAGTATATCAATCTGTTTCATACTTGATGCTTTGGAATACACTTTAGTTCTCTACCCTATCTGAGATTCCACCGGTCAAACTCCTCAGTTCAACATTTACAGACAGCATGATTTGGAACAAATATATTAAGGACATTAGCAAAACTGCTGCAAAGAAGGTGAGCTCTTTCTGCTGTGCTAGAAAATTAGTCACACCACAAAGTATTCTATACCACTACAAAGCCATCATTCGTCCAAGAATGGAGTATTGTTGCCACATCCGGGCTTTTGCATCTATCGCTCTTCTCTCCTTCTTAGAAATGGTCCAGAAAAGAATCTCAAATCTAATAAGTCATGCACAATTGGCCAAGCTCTAACCTCTATTCTACTGCCACAATGTTGCATCTCTGGGTCAAATTTACAAGTACTTTAATGAAATGTGCTTTGATGAACTCCTGGCACTTGTGCTCCCTCGACGTACATACTTCTTACCTACCAAACAAGCACCAAAATTCCACCCTTTTATTGTTGAGGTCCGTAGATGCCAGAAAGCCTTCTACTGTAATAGTTTCTCTATTCGGACTGCTAAACTTTAGAATCCCTTTCCCTCCGCTTCTTGCTTCCCTGACTGTACTGACATGCAGAGGTTACAATGTAACGTGAACACATATCTCTCTACTCAATTCCCCACGATTTCCTGTTAGACATGATCCCAAATAGTATCCTCTTACGTTCAAGTGGCAATACGCCTCATCAGGGCATGTTCTCACAACGTTTTGTTCAATCACCGAAGATAAATACCATTGATGACGTATAGTTTCCATCTATAACCCCCCCCCATCCGCCCCAGTATTTAACCAGCTTACAGGAATACTTTGGATAAATACAGGTAAAGAGAGAAACATCCCATGTTCTGAAGATACTGAATTGACAAACCAACAATATCGTCTACATCCCCATTTTATAACCTCCAAAGTATATAACACAAGCTGTACCGAATCTGACTTTTATATAAGTAGCGGATTGCATCAGGGATCAAATAATTTATTGAACGGCTCTCATTTTACATCGATATAAGTCAGACAATATCTGTCTTTATTTAGCTTTCTTGGAAGAACATATCGGTACACATAAGAAATTATACTTATTTTGGGCCACTGAATGATATCATTTTAAACAGAGCGTAGGGTGACAACGTATTTATGAACATGAAATTGCCTTAGCATATTATTACATTATACATATATATATATATATATATATATATATATATATATATATATATAGATGTTTGTTCTTGTTTTAGCGATATGTTTTGAATGGATTCAATTATTTACGAAAGTGCATTTTTACCTAAATGCGAGTTGGGAATAATTTTCCCTTTAACAAATTTGGTACCCCCACATAGGAGGTGGTATATATATATATATATATATATATATATATATATATATATATATATATATATATATATATATATATACTAGCAGACTGCCTGGTGTTGCCCGGTTGTTATGTAGGCATGAATATGAAGTTTTAATTTATGCATATTTTCTATTTAATATTAGAGAGCAAGTTCTCTACTGATTATTATATTGTACCCAATATATATAGTAATGATTCTAAAAGTTAAAAAAAAAACAAACTTTGGTAGCATCAGCTGAAATCCAAACCAAAACATTCAGTGCTCCAGCTTTAGTTATTATTTAGCGCTACAGCCTTCATGAATACCATCTGTGTTATCGCCAGATGGATAAAAGAAAGACTAAAAATTAAGCGACTTCAAGCTAACATCCCAACTATATAACACAAGTTGTACCGAATCTGACTCTTATATAAGTAGCGGATTGCATCAGGGGTCAGATACTTTATAGAACGGCTCTCATTTTACATCGATACAAATCAATGAACTTCTTTCAATAGCTGTCTTTCTTTAGCTTTCCTGAAAAAACATATCAGTACACATAAGAAATTATACTGTTGTCACTTATTTCAACATATCAGAATAAACAACGGGAATCTATCAAGTGTAAAAATGTTTCAGAAGGGAACATCCAAAGTTCTGGAATTAAGAACGCAACAATATGGCCCATATTTTCCATTTTTAACTCTCCACCTAAGTTGAACCATCTAACCAAGCATATAAAATGTTTGACTTTTCACCTGTGAAGTTCATAAATAAATATGCAGCCTTAGTCTAATGACATAGATCTTGGATAGAAAGTTGGTTGAATAGATGATCTGGTGTCAAGATCAATGACATTTGATTCTTAAACACCTCTGAACTTCTTTCACTTTGTATCAGAAACTTTTAATGAGGCAAAGACTGACGCTCACCTACACTTGGAACCGATCATCAGATCACCAATGTCTGCATGCACGACTGCAATTCATTTTTTGTTTGATTTGGGCAAAAGATTATTTTTCTGCACCCACCAACATCACAAGAAGTGCGTGTGTGTATGGTTAATCCTTTTCAGCCCCCAGATGAAGTTAAAGTAAAAAGGTGGCGTCTGTTTAATGAACGTGAATTTTATATATTCTCCATCAATACTAGGAGATTCAATTTAGAAGGCATAAATTAAAACCCAACTCCTGACCCCTGCCAATTTAGAGCCATTTGACAATTTTCCAAACTAATCGAGGTAATTATCTAAAAGAAGATAAAAAAGCTAACCAATCAATCAATCATATTCGAAAAGTTCAGGTGTTTCTTTGAGTGAAAGACATTTTTAAATGCAAATTGATTATCCGTAAATGTACAAAATAATTTCTTTTTAATATACTAAAATTGAAACTTAAGAATTAGCATTAGTATAATATTATAATCTATATACCTATCAAGCGAGTCTTTTCTTGTTCTGACACTGATATTAAAAGCCTACTTTTTATTTAAAAATTATTAAAACGAACTTTCTAACATACTCAGTCAGACGAGCGACTACATGTAGATTAATTAATTTGCATATTCCTTTGAAAAACGAGCGTTAATTAATTACTTATTCATTTTTTATTGTTTTTTATTCATCTACTGATGATTGGTTTCTTGGAACTATTATACTGAATCCTATTATGCAATTTCTATATCGTGCATAAATGCATAGAATTTAATATGAAAACGGATATATATATATATATATATATATATATATATATATATATATATATATATATATATATATGTGTGTGTGTAAGCGAGATAAGACACTGATAGACTTCAAATGAAAAATCCTGATGGATATTCGTTGAAGTAATACTTTCAAGGTGATTCTAGCCAAAAACGAAAAGCTCAATATTTAAGAATAGAGCAATATATAAGTTTGGTGGTTAAATTTAAACTTCTGAAAAAAACAACATATAGACATATATATTCGAATTAAGAATTTATTGTTTGACAAAAAGAATATATAGAAGGGGTTATGTTAATTTCCTTAATCCATGCATTTTCAATAATGGCTCATATCATCAGAGTAAATGAAATGCGGTTAGCAAAATGTTCAGCTGTGTATGGACGCTTATTTTGCTTTTCAGCACAATTATTGAAAATAGTTTTTAGAGTGGTTGTGGATAATTATATGGAAAAAATTATACGAAAAGAGAAGTTGTCAAACAATAAATTCTTAATTCGAATATATGTGTCTATATGCTTTTGTTTTTTTTTCAGAATTTAAAATTTAACCACCAAACTTATATATATATATGTACATATATTTTCAGTCATCGATATACAGTCCTGTTTCGTTGTATCACAACTCATCAGTGCCGCTAGACTAGCACCTCTCCCAAGCCGAGGATTTAACCTAGAATCATTGCATTGACAGTCAACAGTTCTACCGATCGACCCACGACCCATATATGATTCTAAAAGTTAAAAAAAATTACATTGATAGAATCAGCTGGAATCGAAACCAAAACATTCAGTGCTCCAGCTATAGTTATTATTAAGCGATATATATATATATATATATATATATATATATATATATATATATATATATATATATATATATATATATATGTAGTCATCGACATACAGTCCTGTTTCGTTGTATCACAACTCATCAGTGCCGCTAGACTAGCATCTTTCCCAAGCCAAGGATTGGACGTAGAACCGTCGTGTTGACAGTTGGCAGTTCTCCCACTCGACCATGAAATCGACGCCCGTAAATAACTCGTTGGAATGTCTATTTAAATAGACACCCGCCACCACCTTTATAGTGCTCAAATCGCCTGTTCGTAAACAAACAAACAATGAGCTTCGCATTTTCAGCCAATTAAGTAGCAGTGAGATTATTTACGACAGTGCTCTACCCAAATAAGGGGGCTTAAAATATATTTGTAGTCATCGACATACAGTCCTGTTTCGTTGTATCACAACTCATCAGTGCCGCTAGACATATATATATATATATATATGTCAGGTTAAAGGTATTCAAGAGATAAAACCCATGAATTAAAACGATGTTATTAAGAGTGCTCAATAAAAAAGAGGCAAATATATTATTTTTATTCGTATAAGCGAGTATGTAATACTTGTCTATATAAATAAAAATAATATATATATAATATATATATGAAATTTGACATATAGGATATCTGGATCTGTAGCACACTTTCAATTTGGTTTTTAGCCTATAAAAATTACTGCCGAGGGTCAAAATTGAAACTAAACAGTTGACCTTGGCAGAAGAAAATCGACTATCTTCTAAGCATGCATACATACATATTTTTAGCTTGAAGTCGCTTAATTTTTAGTCTTTAACACAGATGGTATTGATGAAGGCTGTAGCGCTAAATAATAACTATAACTGGAACACTGGAATGTTTTGGTTTCGATTCCAGCTGATTCCATCAATGTCATTTCTTTAAAATTTTAGAATCATTACTATATATATATATTGGGTACAATATAATAATCAGTAGAGAACTTGTTCTATAATATTAAATACAAAATATGCATAAATTAAAATATCATATTCATGCATACATTACAACCGGGAAACATCAGACAGTCTGCTAGTATATATATATATATATATATATATATATATATATATATATATCCTAAGGATATTTCATGTTCATAAATACGTTGTCATCTTACACTCTGTTTAAAAAGATATCATCCAGTGCCCCCCACCCCAAAAAAAAAAATACTAAGAGTTTTATTTTTTCAATTTCATTTGAAGTCACTGTTGAACTTTCTTGGCCTTTAATCTATGATCAAACTGTAATATCTCCTTTCTCCAACTAATATTTTGATGTTTCTATTCATGCCAAATGTTTTAAGAATGAAAATATATTGCAGAAGCCTATAAAGGTTTTCAAGGTTGACCCCCGCCCCATGATATATTCTGAAACTACATCAACCAGTGCACTTAAATATATATATATATAAATATATATATATATATAAATATATATATATATATATATATAATATATATATATATATATATATATATATATATATATATATATATATATATATATATAATTCCAGTTTGCACAAAGGTGTTACAATATTATCATAGGATTTGCACCAAATGTCCATAGGATGGAAATATTTTAAACACATTAGCAATATACAAGAAATGAAGTATACAACAGTGGAATTTCCACGGTTCCCAAGACAAATGGCGTTCTTTCTATCTCCTGTATGCTCTCTATTTCCCTGTCTGTCTATCTGTCTCTCTCTTTCCCTCTTTCCCCCCCCCTCTCTCTCTCTCTCTCTCTCTCTCTCTCTCTCTCTATATATATATATATATATATATATATATATATATATATATATATATATATATATTTATCTCTGTTTCGTTTCCTCTCTTTTTCTTTCTTACACTATCTGTTTCCTTTTCTATCTCTCTTTATTCCTGTTCTGTATTTTCCTCCACTATCTTATTCTCGCTCTCTCTTTCTCTCTCTCTCTCTCTCTTTTCCACTAAATGATCCACTTTTTCGTAAACAAGGCAACATTTACTCCTCACATTGCTTGCAGCGTCCACAGCCGGATTCCATTATTCATGAACCAACTTCATTTCTCCATGATTGCATTCAGTTTTTAAAATCAACTTCTAGCTAAGCATTTCTTCCGCCACCTCCCTTCTCTATCCCGTGGTCGATGAATGCAGCTAACTGTCCAGTGTCCAACCGCTTCACAGGAAACATCCGGCAAGAACTGAAAATAAGAATCATTGAAACTGGATATTACTTACTCATTATGAACAAAAAAAAAATATTTTGATCTTCTGTTTGATTAAACTGACCACCGGCACATAAGCTATATCATTTTTTGATTCTGCCTTCTGTTCACGTGACCTGCAAAATGCAATTTATTTTGGATGAAGATTTCGATGAAATGGGAAAGTGTAACAAGATTTAGGTGTAGGTGTGCAAAAATAAAATGGAATGGGAAATTTTCAAGTAAGGCTTAAATTAAGTAGAGTGCAATATTCTAATAGAAGTCAATTTAGGGCTACGTCACATCTATGCAGTTACGTCACAGATAGTGTGACATGGGGAGTAAAAAAAGAAGAACGTCATAACTGTCCATTGTTTGTTGGTGTTTGTGGTGTAATAAGCAGTTTGCTGCACTATCATCCGTGCATGCGTCTATCGATCTGTACATCCCATTATTCTAAAATTATAAGACTAGTTACTATTACTACTTAGATGCACTTTTAATTAGTTATGTTGTAATTTGAAACTGCGTGATGCAAGTGTCAAGTGTAAGGAGAGCTATACTGATTGTCACTTCTACTCCCGTTGGCACAAGAGTTGCTTCCCCTTGGTATAAATATACATGCTTAGGTACATCCAAAGAATACGAGGAGTAAAATTTATTCCTTAAACAGAATAGTTTTGCACCACTTTTATACCTTCTTATAAACACTAAAATCAACAATAATGCTACTAAATTTTGTCAAAAATCTTTTTTACAATTTTAATCAGGATTCATTTCAGGATTCTTATTTTAGCAAATGTTAAAATTTAAGGTTTAAGCTTAAGATATTCAGCTAATCTTCTGTAATTGGTGCTAATGACTACGGATAAAGTTTAATGCAAATCTGAAATATTTGAATTTTCAACTAGAAAGTTTTGCTTATTGTATGCCTCCTATGAAACAATATTTAATAATTGATGCTTAATACATATTATAAAAATTCCACAAGTACTGAATGTATCTGTAGGTGTCGAAACTCTCATTTCCCCAATTGCATAAAACCAAATTCAACTAAAAACAGTGTACATTGCTTCACCTTACAACGAGTAACTGTGTTACAAACTTGGAATGATCGATTAATTAATTTAACATTGACTCCTATACATAGAAATATGTAAACCCTAGTAGGTCGCCTGGCGTTGCCCGGTCATAAAATATACATACATATTATATTTTAATTAATGCAGATTTCTTACTTATTAGAAACAGAAATACCGTAGATATTAAACGTAACGTTGAATTCATTTAAATAAAATGAAGTAAAAAACTGAAAGAAACTGAGATATGTGCATGCGAGTGTTATGTTTTTTCTAAACAGTTCATTCCTTGTAAATAAAAAATACTAGAGTTGAGATCGAAATCAAAATCAAAACTTAAAATATGATAATATTTATAGGTCAGCTTGAAACGATCGTTATAAAGTGCTTTCTAACCTACTTATTCTTTAACATAATGTGAACGATTCGTGCATGCACAGTCATAAAACAGTTGACAGATAAAAATTCGATGACGCCCCCCCCCCACCAATTTTTCAATTTTGACCTCTTAGTCCTTTTCTCCGGATGAAAACCGATTAAAAAGTTATGTTTTTCTAAGTAGTTCATTTCTTGTAACTAAAAAAAATAATACCCAAGCTGAAACCAAAACCTAAAGCGAATGAGTCCAGTACGATCATATATATAGGCCAGTTTGACACGACCATTAAAAAGTGTTTTCAAACGTACTTATTCTTAACATGATGTGAACTATTCGTGGATGTGCAGTCATGAAATAGTCGACAAACAGATAAAAATACGACGGCCCCCACGAACAAATTTTTCAGTTTTAAAAGCTTAGCAACCTCTTTTTCGGGATAAAAGCCGATTAAAAAGTTTCCACGTGCCTAAATATCCTGTATACTCAATTTCAAGTCTTTAGATAAAAAAATTGCTGAGTATATAGGTTGAGAGATGCCATCACACATACATACATTCTCACTTTTATGGATATATAAACACATAGCACATTTTCTGTAAATAGATATTTCTTTCATCTTTACTAATATAGTCTTTCCTGAATAATAATAGAAAATTGTCTTTTTCTTTATTACAATATTCTTCAACCTTTTTGCCAAAACCTTTCACAGTTGACTGTCTATAAATTCCATTCATTTCTTGTCTTTGATACTTTTGTCCAACTTATATTCCAAATGATTTTGACTTTTTAATTTTTGGCAAAAATACAAAAATGGTTGCTGTATCAAATGGAGACAAAAGGTTTCCTGGCATTTTCAAATAACAAATGCAAGAGTCTTGGCATATCATTCCATGTAACCTTTGATTATTTTGGTCTTCAGGTCTACAGGTTCCGAATGCTATCATTGTAAGCATAATCCATTCTGGGATTCCTTACATGGAAATGAATACCTTCATCGAAGATCAGAGTATCTGTAATCATACATGCACATATCTATCTACCTATTTATCTATCTATCTATCTATCTATCTATCTATCTATCTATCTATCTATCTACCTATTTATTTATCTATCTATCTATCTATCTATCTATCTATCTATCTATCTAAATTAGTTTGATATATTTGAAAGAGTGAAATAATGTAACAAAAGTTAAGTTACATATTTATATATATATATATTTACACACACAGTATAATATGTGCCTGTGTGTGCATCATGCACATATTTATAGTTTACTTTAGTTTTGCCATCTTGGATCATTTTGGTAAACTTAACTGTAATTCTTATTATATATATATATATATATATATATATATATATATATATATATATATATATATATCGTCACCAAGGGTCAGCTTATTCTCGTTAGGGTCGTCAACGTTTTCCACACTTAACTCATCTTTCTTACTATCGTCCTAATATTCCTCTTCTGACTTATTAACTGAAATCTCCTCTGCTGCCATGAATATTTTCTCGCATATTCTATCTCCGTCACACGACTCATTCTCGCAAGTAACATTATCCTCACCTTCATCATTCGGTGTATCTTCATCACCGTCAACATTATCGGCGCCGTACTCGTTATTACTCTCGTCATTTCTGCATAAAATCTTGTGAATTTCACAAACCTTCTTTCCAACAGAAAGAAAGTTTCGTCTCACTATTCTTATGTAAATCAATATCGAAAACACTTGTAAAGGTTTTTTTTTAAATTTAAATTTTTTTTATTTCCATACTTTGTGGACCAATCGCGAACAGTTTTAATGAACCCCCGTCCGGCCAGATAAAACATACACATTCCCGTGTCTCGATACATCTTCTATCATTATATGTAATCAGTTCTTAAAATAGTCAACCATATAGGAACCTATTCGTGAACACACACACACACACACACGCACACGCACTCACACTCACACACACGCACACAAACACAGACATTCAGCTTTATATTATATATTTATATATATATATTTGTATACATATATGTATATGTTTATATATATATTTATGTATATATTTATATATATATATATATTTATATATATATTTATGTATATATTTATATATATATATTTATATATATATTTATGCATATATTTATATATATATTTATATATATAT